>NC_142692.1:24317677-24635349 GCF_029641045.1 Salvia hispanica
GGCTCGGGCTGGAAATCAGCGTCGAATATAGCGACATGGTCGCATTCCTTGACATAGGAGCGCTTGAGCCCTTCTTTAAGAGCCCCGGCTTTGTATCCATTTCTGTTGTCCCGAATCTCGTATTTTATATTAATCCCTTGGCTCGCCCATCTCTCGCACTCCGCTTCCACCATACCCTGCAATTGATTCAATCATTCAAATCCATTTTCAGTTAACAATATTAATTCCGACTTAACTACCTTGATGGTGAGGTCGGTTGAGTCGTCGAGGACTTGAACGATGAAGCGGTCGGAAGGCCAGGAGAGGCGGCATGCAGCTCCGATGGAGAGCTGGTAGACTTCCCTTTCGTTGAACATAGGGACTTGGACGAGAACCATCGGGTAGGCGAGGTTCCCCTGCTCCAAATCTTGCTCGATTGGATTGCATTTGTATCTGGTATCTGGTTTCCGGCCTGAGATCTTGACGATGGTGATGACGACAGCCATGTACACCCGCTCCACGAACAGCATCACCGACATTATCAAGCAGATGGCCATGGCGATGTCCAGCAATGGGACGATTATCGTCGAAGCCTTCATCTTCCCCAACACCAGCGTCAATTGCTCTTCCGCCCCCGAAGTCATCACCTCCCAAACCCACTCCATTTTCCGGCTTCCCTCCATATTCCTCTGCTTTTTAGCTACAAACAGAGGAAGAGAAATCGAGATCTATTACAGAAAATGCATTACTTTAGTTTGATTCAATCATAGGAACACCATGAATCAATAGGCCAGAAAAATGAAGACTAATACTAATAGATGAAGATTTGGAGGAAGGGATAAGGAGAATGATTTTATAAAAATCAGTAGTTTGGGTTCTTCTTAAGATTTTGATATATGGTAGTAGTATGTATGAGTGTGACCACTACAAGTTTTAGAACAAATTATGAACATATGATACATATATATAAGGTATATATGACCAATTCAAGTTTTAGAACAAATTAGTACTATTATATTAACAGTTGCTGATTGCTATATAAGCACGCAGTTCACACTCGATCCGAATGTGGACTTGAGCAACTCCGATCTGCACATATTTTTCATTTTTTTAATTATAAAATAATTCTTATTTCTATTAACAGTCATTCTAATAAAATAGTTTTATGTTCATAAGCTCCAAAATTGGATGAAGGGGAGCTTACACAGATTTTAATTATGACCAACCTACTCAAATCTATCTGTTGCTTTCAACGGCTATTCTCAGTTTATTATCTTTTGCCATTTAACTAAAAATGGCTTCCACACCGCGTGAAAGACACGGAGTAGTATTTATTGTAATATACTTGAAATAATATTTTGCTATATTGTTACAAAAATATTTTTCACAATTTTATTAGATTTTATGAATAACAGACTACCTCTATTTTCTAAAAATAAGGATTTTGAAGACGTTTTAATGTGAAATTGATAAAATAAGTGAGAAATAGAAAAAAAAAAAATTAAAATATTATTAATAGAGAATATAGTTCGCATTATAAAAAGAACAAAAGCTTGTCAAAAATGGAAGTACACTGATTTTATGGACGGTCCAAAAAATAAATAAATTAGTACTACTATTGTTTAGAGACACATGGAGTATATAATTAGGATATCAAATCAACTTTTCATACAGCATTAACTATATTATTCATGGACCCCACATTATTTTTTAATCTCATAAGAGAGTATTTACAATATAAAATACATAGATGTGTAGTTTGAAAATTCTCACCCTTCCTTCATGAGATTTCTTCTTCAAGAGAGCGTTCTGCGTGAAAATCTTACAAAAACATCTAGAAATGTTTTCTACGAAAAAACTATTTGCGTGGATTGATCCATTCTTTGTACTCTTCGTCTTTGATCTTTTTTCCATTTTTGGATCCGAATGTACCAAACTCATCAAATAATCATATGATATAAAGTTTAGATAAAAGAAAATCAAAAATCAAGCAAAGTACGATAAGTCTAACCCCAAATGCCTAGAAAATTGAGTTTACAACTCAGATAAAAGGGATTAAAAATTCATTGTCGCTCCATTGTAAGCTATATATGTGTATATATAGGTAGTGGTATATACACAAAATATGCATAAAGACTAAAGTTGATAAAAACCTAATTTATAAGAAGTTAGTAGTATAAGAATAAATTTATCTACTGCTCCATAGTTTGTCATTTATCATTATTTGTTAATTAAATTCATAAAAAATAATCAATAATGGAACAAATAAGTTCTTCTTCTACATTATAAATTGATGGGTTGTTAAATAAGATCTTCCAGTTGTTACCTTGTAAAAGTAAGTCATTGATATCTTTAACCTAGGTAGATGTGGACAATCTATCGCGAACGGTTGCTATTGTTGATTCGAAGTCAGTTCATATCTCGGATAACTTATGACGGAATGGATCATGATGAGTTAATGCAATTAGTTACGTGGAATTCCTTTCTACAATTGATTCAACGAGTCAATGAATACCATATGCACAATCCATCGGTTCCTGATGTCCGAAAAATTGTTATGTGCACCACGGGCGAGAAGTTGTCCCGGCAAGGCTTGTTGAAGATTTCATATTGCGGTGCCGGTAACTGCAAATGCAGGTGCTCGTTGGATTTTGATATAAATAGACGGGCTACAAAAAGTAAAATGGGGCTATGTTAGAATCATCCTTTTATTATAATGTTGGATAAAATATGTTGGACCGGCCCAAATATGGTCCAAAATAAAAGGTTGGTTGTTGCAGCAGATAGATAATTCTGAGAAACACACATTTTTTATTTTTCCTAATTGCCAAATATTTACATTTTCTATTTTAATACTAGTATTATTAGGTGCTTATATTAAAAGGTTAATCCACTTTGCATAGCACAATAAGATCACAAATTTATTTTTGACTTTAAATACTATCCAAAATACTGCCCATCTGTCCTTTATGGTACATATTTATAAATTCTTCCATTCCAAATAATTCCTGATTATATTTAGTATCACAAAATATAAATCATACTCCAAACTAGGGATGTCAATTCAACCCGAAACCCGTGGGTCGGCCCGAATAGTCCGGTAAAATGAGTGGGTTAGGGCTATACTTTTATAACCCGAATACAAAACGGGCTAAACGGGTTGGCCTGAATGGGTTGACGGGTTAAGCGGATTGGCCCGAACGGGTTGTGGGTTGGCCCGACGGGTTGCAACTTTTAATTAAAAAATATTGAGTTTTAGGGATTTTTTGTATTTTTTAATTTCATGTGACACAATCATTAGTCTTTTTCAATCTGCATTCTACACGTTTCTACTCAATCTCACACTATCAACTTTCAAGTTCAACCTCAACTCATTATTCCATCGTCCCATCACCTGTCATTATTGTTTTACTACCACCAACGCCAAAATTAAGAATTAACCCATCAAAATCTCATTATATTTATCATTTTAATAATTATTCAAGTAAGATATGATTTTTAATTTTAAAATAAAATTAATTATGACCAATGTCAAAATAATGACACGAACACAAGCTTTAATTGAAATTAATCGATTTAACATTAATTTATCTTTGTTTAGATTATAGTTGATTGAGATGAAAGACTTCTCTCCCAACTATTGAGGAAAACTATGAAAATTTTGAAGCTTTTATATGATTCTATCACTAAGAAGAAAAAAATAATTAAAATTTAAAATCATTTTATTGAGGAACCCGCCGGGTTAGGGTTGAAAATTTATGACCCGAATAGCCCGGACCCAAATAGCCCGACAACCCGAGTGGGTTGGCCCGAACCCGAACGGGTTAACCCGATTGACATCCCTACTCCAAACCATATAGATACAGGGGACGACCCACTGAAATTTAACGAAATAACATCAGTATATTCAAGTGGATTTTGAATTTTACTCTACAAACAGTTCAATAAACTCATTATTAGCAATTTTTAAGTCTGGCGCACAATTATTTTGACTTTAATTAGTTTCAAATTAACTGTCAAAGAACAATATTAACGCCTTGAATCCTTAGCAATTCAACAGCTCTATGACTAATTAATTGGTTTGCCACCTTAAAACATGATTAAGCTACATTTATCCACCTCTAATATCAACTTGCTACCTAATTGCGTTTACATCGTTACTGATAATGCCGTCATGTCTAACCAATAATGAAAGTGATATAAGTATAACAAAAAGATGTGTTGATTTATATAAGGAATAAAATTACAAGAGTTTATGTAAGGCAACAATTAGTTGATTTATATTCTTTTTTCTTTTTTTTTTTTTATCAAACAGAGGTTCCAAAGTGTGTGTTATGAATCTTATGAAACCTTGGCACTTGGATACAGAGAGCCTGAATTTATTTTTAAAATGGGCAATTCTGTACCATAGAACAGTCCTTTCATATTGCTTAGTTGTAGAAATATGTTATTGTTCATCTTGTAATGGAACTCAAAATGCACAACTGCCTAATTAGAGGGTTGCTTTCTCTACAACTGCATTCAATTTTCTGATCACCAATATTTAAGGCAGCAGTTGGGTAAAAATAATCTCTTATTAAGTGCATCTCCCATTAATCCTAGTAGGTGAAAACAATAAATTTCCACTGTTCAATTGCTCTCCTGTTTTTGTTTTGTTTATTAGTTATTTTAATTATTAGAAAAGAAACATTTAAGATGGGAGGTCTGTTCAACTGCCTAATGTACAGGCTTATTGTTGCATATGTTGCTTTTCAGACTTGGATTCTGTCTAATTCAAACAACCTTGAAATTATGAACAACTAGAAAATGAAATTGATACAGAAAACCAATGATAATTTCAATTTTCAGTGATCCAACTTTATAATATACACATGAAAAAACAAAATCCACAACAACCCTGAGCTCCAACTCTTATGCTTAAACCTAAAAGAATACACTCACTTTCTACATGTAAAAAAAGAGCAGTATACAAGAGCAAAAAAAAGAGGAGAAAGGGAACCAAGACTGCATCATGCTTCCAAATTTAGCAAAACACTAATCGAAGCAAGCAACGAGAAGTTCCTCCTCAAGAAGGGACGAAGGTGCCAATATAGCCAAATCCCATGATGAAGAAGGCTGTTGCCTGGATAAAGAGGTATATGAAGAAGTGGTTTTTCCCAAATGCAACGTCATAGCAGCCGCAAAAGAAGAGGTAGCAACCAATAGCAAGCTCTAACAAATGGATTCTGTTTCAGCAAAAAATTATCTATCAGATTCTTGCAGGTTATGTATATATATACAGAGTATATGCTAAAAATGACCAAGAGATGCATTCATTGATCACAAAATGTACCTATCTCCAATCCTAAACCGAGGTTTCTTGAAAGCTTTGAGTGCAGATTTGAACTTAAGTGCATCGCCAAGTTTTTCAGTGACAATCCACTCATTCACTCTCCCCGCCTCAAGCAACCCGATCAAGGTGGCCTTGGCGCGGTGCAGTGACATCACGTTCTCGAAGAGGATCCAGAAAACAAGCAAATGGAGTGACCTACATATTCGAACTCTTAACATCAAACAAAAGAAGAAAGTGAAATGAACATTAGGCCAATCCGAGGTGCAAGAAATTGGGACCTCGGAGTTCCAACTGCGTTGAGGAGGGTGATGATGGAAGGAATGTAAACTGCACCCCATTTCGGAATCTGAACTTCGGGTACCAACACGGTAGCAGGTAGCACGACACAGTAGAACACGAACGTTACTATATGGGCTACTATCTTCCTTATGAAGAAGAAACTGTATATGACATGAACCTTCTTCCACAATGACACTTTCTGCAAATAAATGCATTTATAGTTTGATCAGCTGTCCCTATCGATATCCATATTTCTCAAGGATCAAACACAGGATTAAGAAAGAGAGAGAGAGAGAGAGATAGATTGCTCAACCTTGTTTCTTATGATCTCAGACAACATCTTCCTGAACAAATTTGCGGGGCCACACGACCAACGATGTTGTTGGTATCTATACGCCTTGAACGTGCTAGGCAACTCGTTTTTCACCTGCAACAAACAGTACAATACCGTTACATCATTTTAATAGCGATCATCAAAGTACAAAACATGACTTGTTTCATTAGGTACCTCTAGAGAGCCAAGATACAAGAATTTCCATCCTTTAAGACTAGCACGAACGGCCAAGTCCATATCCTCAACCGTTGTACGATCTTTCCATCCCCCCGCCTCCTCGATTGCAGCAATCCTCCACACACCAGCAGTCCCTTCAAATTTTCACAAACATCATACATTCGTATTAGCATTATTACAGTGATATTACTCGGTTCCAATCATCTAATTTAAGAGTATGTCATTACCATTGAATCCAAAGAAAGAATAGGTGGATGAGCCTACTTCTTGTTCCACTGTGAAATGGTAGTCGAGCGACATTTCTTGCATTCTCGTCATCAAGCATTCGTTGGCATTAACTGGGAAGATAAATTAAATCTCATTATTAACTAATCCTAGTTAAATAAAACATTCAACAACAACTAGTGTTTAGGGCCATAAGAAAAGTAAATGCCACCATCTAACTGAATGAAGAAGGGTGTCGGTAGATGAAGATTGCGGCCCACCACACTCATATATGCATGCCCTCGGGCCTCAGCAGTCAGCACATGCGATTGCTGGCTTAAAAAAGGTAGGGACCAAGGACAAAACTACCCCTTGTCCACACACCCTCCTTTTTTAAGAATCAAAGATTTACTATATTTACCAACTCTTTTCCTCAGATGGGAAAAAGGATAATAAAGTCAATCCACGAGGTATCACTTATTCAGTTCTCACTATCAACTTTCTAGGACAGCCTACAGTTGTATTTCCATTACAACAATGGACACAACATCATTTCACAAACCACACCATTATAAAACCTGGAAACTAGCACTTTTAAGTCAAAAATTGAATGGTCTTTAATTCTACATCAACCCCCTTTGGCTTTATGTTCTCAACACACAGTGAAGCATGGCTGTTTTGAGTGGTGGATAGGCAGTCCCTCTCATTAGTGTCATCACCGACACATGAATAATCCTTAATTAACACGTGAGAGATGGAGAAGAAGAATAGTACCGAATTTCCAGCGAGCTTGGACGAGGGCGAGTTCGGGGTTGTGGACGAGGAAAGGGATGGTTCGCCACAGGAAATCGGGTTCCGGTTGGAAATCAGCGTCGAATATTGCCACGTAATCGCACTGTTTAACGTAGGAATGTTTGAGGCCTTCTTTAAGAGCCCCTGCTTTGTAACCGTTTCTGTTGTCGCGGATTTCGTATTTGATGTTTATCCCTTTGCTCGCCCATCTCTGGCACTCCATTTCCACCATAGTCTATTGCATTATTCAAATATTACTACTCCAGATTCGTACATAACATTAGAATTGGGATTTTCAATTTTCATAATCATACCTTGATGGTGGGGTCGGTTGAATCGTCGAGAACTTGGACTATGATTCGATCCGACGGCCAGGATAGGCCGCATGCAGCTCCGATGGAGAGCTGATAAACCTGTGCAGTAGAATTGAATTGGAAATTTGGAATGGGGATTTGAAACATACTACTATAATAAATGCACGAAACAAGGAGAGCTCAGCTACCTCTCTTTCGTTGTACATAGGGATTTGGACGAGGACCATCGGGTAGGAGGAGTTGCCGAGCTCCAAATCGTCCTTCATTGACTCCCATTTGTATCTCTTATCGGCTTTGCGGCCCAAGATTTTGACGAGAGTGATGACGACGGCCATGTAAACCCTCTCGACGAACAGCATGACTGACATTGCCAAGCAGAGGAACACCGCCATGTTGAGCAGCGGCACGATTAGCGGCGCCTTGATCTGCCCCCAAATGATCTGGAATTGCTCCGCCATGTCGTTGTGGACGGAGAGGCGTTCCATTTTGATTCCTCTGTTTTTTTGAGTGCGGAAAATCGAGATCTGTTGATAGGGTATATATAGCGCTTTGCGAAAAGCGCAAGAATATTTCTTTTGATTTTGCTTCTGTGAGACGCAAAAACGAATGGGGAAAAGGAGCAGGGTTGTCAGAAAACACACTGCGATCCTTTATGTTGAATTAAACATCAATGCAATGCTTTGTAAGTGGCCAGAAAAAGATTACTTCTTCTCTGGCCGGTCTGAGGGGGAGACGATGGGAAAACAGAGGAAGTGAGGAGTGGGAATACTAAATGGTGTGGGGAAGAGATACAAAGAGAACCTCTTTATAGAAATTCTTTTTTGGCTTTCATGTTTAGCTTGCTTTTTTTATTATTAATACTCCATTATTCATGTTATTTTTCTATTGTCTAACTAAGTCTTCTAACTACCAATGAATTTGACGGTTTCCAAGACCCGTGAAAACAACTCTCCAACTGCACCATTTCTGCCGCCGCCGATATTCCGGCTACATTTCTAGTCCAAATAAGGGGAGTATTTTTATTTTGGAACATCAATTTAGGAGTACAAGAATATAAAATAGGAGAAAAATATATATTTTTTCATTTGTTAAAAACTGACATATTTTGTTATTTTAGATTAGGTTAACTATCATATAAATATACATTTTCCTTTTTACCAATTTTAGTAAGTGGACCTGTGCTCTAATAAATCATTACACACACTCACATTCTATTAATAAATTAATAATGTAAAAATGTAGTAATATAAATTCCACTAATTATTTTTTTTGCACATTTACTCATAAGATTAAAAAAAATTCTTATAACTTGTACTGAATTAAAACGTTACTTTACACACAATCGAAGAAAAGTAGTTAATAATTCTAAAAAAAAACTAACCTAGACTAGGATTGAAAGAGTACAGTACAATAGTCAGATAGATGGGATAATTAAATGTAGACAGTAAATATTGCAACGGTCAATTAGCATTAATTAATTTATCAAATTTATTTATCAAAGCTGTGTTGTGTTGGTTGTTCTTTTTCCTGTGTGCTTAAGATCCTGCTTACTCGAGTAATCGAGGAACTAATTTCAGTGACAAAACTGCCCTCGGAAGTTGGGCTGTCTTTCTACGACACTCCAATTCCAACGACATTTGATATAAATGGAATTAATTTAAGGTTAGCTAACTAATTTACATTCTTTATTAGATTGTTTAATAATATCCGACATTCTACTGTCAGAAAATAAATCATGTCCCAGATTCTTTGAAAAATGAAAACAATAATAAATATGATTGCGAATTTGCGATCTCTTAATTTATCAAATTATGATAAAATACAAATACACTCATACAGATAAGCAAAGATAGATTGGCAAATTACCATTATTTACTACTCACATACTGCTCTAGATGTAGATTCAATATGAGGCTCTATCATTTTATTGACTGAAGAAAATTTTCTTATAATAATTAAATTGCGATGAATGTTTCATCGTCACAGTTTATTATATAAAAAAATTGTAACGACACACGACAACTAAAAGAATGTAATCCCTTTGTCCCATAAATTCACTTTAACCGGACATGGATATTAAGAAATATAAATATAACTAAGATGAAAAAGAATAGAATTATGAATCCTAGTGATAAAATATGAGGTATAAGATAGTAAAATATGTGGTCCACACTCTAAAAAAAAGTGATAAAATGTAAAATGTTATAAATTTTGTGGATCGGACGGAAGTGGAAAAATATGATAACTTAAGAGAATAATTTTCTGGGACGGAAGAAGTAATATTTAACTACCGACAATAACTTAATAGAATGATGTATAGTGTATACTAAGAGCATTCGCAATAGAGGACGATAAAAATGCCTATCCCGGTCAATCGGTGGTTTATCGTCCTCTATTATGAGAGCACCGCCGATCTCACCACCCTCCCACACGCCCGATGCATAGGTAGCGCCAATCCGATCGGTGGTTGGATCGGCTCCTATTGCAGGCCCGATCATCGATCACAGTTTTTTTTTAAAAATTTATTCCTAAATTCACACTATAAATACTCAGTTCTAATCTTATTTCATTCACACATCCACTCCAATTACATATCTTTCTCTCTCTTTTTTTCCACTATCTCTACTCGAAATGGATCCTAGCGACTACGACAAGCTTGTGGGTGTCGTAAAGCGAGCCATGTTGGAGTACAATATGTGCATAGAGCGATAACGGCAACAACAGGAACAACATGTCCCTAGGTTAATCTTCCATCGTGGGCGGGTCTTCCAATAGCATGTCCAGCTGCTGAACGGCTATTCTCGGACTACTTTGCAGCGGAACCACGACGGGGTCCAACACTTTTCCCCAGCGTTTTAGAGTAGCGAAATGCTTTCTTAAGCATTGCTAACACATTGGAGGGACGTGAATAATACTTCAAGCAGCATCTCGATGCCAGCAGCAAACCCGGATTGTTGGTGCAGCAGAAGTGCACGACCACATTGAGGCAGTTGGCTTATGGAAGAGCGGCATATGTATTCGATGATTATCTCCATGTCGCTGACACAACTGGGCGCAAGTGTTTGAAGAAGTTCTGTAGGGGAATTGTGGAGACTTTCAAAGACACATATCAGAGAAAGCCAAACGTTGTTGATTGTCAGGCCCTCCTGAATTTGCACGAGATGACACACAGATTTCCTGGTATGTTGGGAGCATATATTTTATGCATTGAGCGTGGAATAATTTTCCGGCCGTGTGGAGAGGTCAGTTCAATAGTGGGTACACAGGCTTGCACCCAATGATGATTCACAAAGTCGTTGCTGACCAACGGCTCTATGACATGCTTACTTCGGCGTGGCTTGGTCAAACTACCACATCAACGTCTTGAACCCATCGTTTCTCTTCAATGAGCAATGCTCTACCCGTGGTAGAGGCCCAGTCATCTAGTTCACTGTCAACGGCTACCCATATTGTATGGAGTACTACCTTGCTGACGACATATATCTGAAGTGGCCTGTTTTACTGAAGATGATCACTTGCCCAACAGATCCGAAGAGATCTTTATTTGCTCAAAGGAATTAGGTTGTGCCGAAGGATTTGGAGCAAGCATTTGGTGTGTTCCAATCGCGTTGGACAATAGTGAAAGGCCCGACGTGTTTCTTCTACAAAGAGTGTATATTGGTGATGTCATGTATGCCTACATCATTATGCATAACATGATAGTCGAGGATGAAGGTAGAGGAGACATCAATTGGGGCAAGGAGGATGCTAGACCAAGCTCTAGTCCAACCCCTAAGCCCCAAAATCGGGGTTTACCACCCTGCTTCAATACAGTTCTTCATGCACTTGTTCAACCAGCGAAGAAGAAGCTCATACTCGACTCCAACGTGATATGATTGAAGAAATTTGTGTATGTAACCGTTGAAGCTTATTTGTTATTCTTTCAGTTTGTTTCTCATTGTATTGTTTTCGGTATTTTAATATCACGAAGATTTTCATATTTTGTTCTTAAATTTATGTTTTTTGGTATTTTATTTTAGTTTATAACACAAAAATTATAAAAATAGCAATAACTGGAAAATGTGATAGGTGGATTTATAGGACACTATTGCAGGTACTAGGGCGGGAAGATAAATTGCTGCGTGGCAAAGGGAAATTGGAAATGGACAGATTTAGAAGACATATTTTTGTAGTCCACAACTGTGAATGTTCTAATGTTCAATATTCATATAACGGCCTGTATTTATGCTATTTTCTTAATACTAATTATATTATACAGTTTTTATCAGTGATTTCAAATGAGTGAATTGAATGAGAATCAAATAAATTATGAATGTCCTTTGTCTGTTTTCTTCTTATATGTTGTTCAATCTCACTAACTAAATTAATGAACGAGTGATCTATCTTGTACAACTATTTGCTTTTATAGCTAAGGATATTTTAGACTTAAAAAGGTAAAAAATAAATAAATATCATTTTAGTGATATTATATCATACTCCTACTAGTTTACAAATATGCTAGTTTTAAAATTTGGTAAACGGGAATATATAACTGATCTTCTTTTATTATTATTATTTGCATATTTGATATGATTTGCACACTTCTATTCCTATATATAATTGATTTGGTTGTCATGTAAGCGACATGTTATCAAAATGGCAGAATCAACATTCCAATCTGTATATAAACATGTTATGAAGTATTATATTTTCAGATGATTTTTTTAAAGTTATACGTGCTGACTTGAACTTTATTTTTATTAATTAATTTAATTTTGTTGAGAATTGAGATAAAAGCTTGAAGCCATGTCATCCTTGTCTTCGTCTATTTCTAATTACAGTTTACATCTAAATTCAAGAATAAATAAGGACTTAGAAGATTAAATAAATTAATAATAAAAAATTATATTATGACTTTTGAGTTGCCCAGTAAGCAAGTATTAAAAAAAAATTATAAATACTTATATACATATTGGGTATCTCGGGATTAACGAGACTACTCGAGCATATATTGCGTATACCCGATACCGGCAAAACTCAAAATATTTATACCCGACCCAGCCCCCGTTTCCCGATTCCGTCGGGTAATGGGTACCGGATCGGGTTCAGGATTACCCGTTTCGACCCCCCTAATTTCATTATCATTGATCCTCCATCAGCAACGGTGAGAGATCGAATTTGCTTTTAATAAAACTGGGTTAACTGTTAATTGGCTTTAAATCAGCTGCTGCCCATTAGTTTCTGTGAACTTAGTTCGCTACTTCATTATTTCTACTAAACGATCCAACTAATATAACTAATTATAGTACTAGATTTCTAATAAAGAAAATAAATTGCTTAGGTGGGTTCCTTAATAACTTTAATTATAGTTTGTTTTATGTGAAAATCTTGTTTAGTAAAAGAGTGAGATAAACAGCCATATCATAATTACTCATGCACCTCTAAATACTTTTTGTGAAAAAATGAATAAATAAATTAATAATCATCATCATCTCTATTTAGAATTAGGAGTAAGTATGTAAAACAGCAACTTTTTTAATGGGTGAACTTCAAAAATGTTCCCAGTAATATGGATTTATCTCGAAAATAATCTCTGGACTTTGAAAATATCACAAGTAGTCTCTGGACTAAGGGTAAGGGTTAATATCAAAAACAGTCCTTTTGCACTGTTTCGAGATGAAAATGTCCTTTTGAGGGGTTTGGGCAATTTGGTCTTTTTACACTTTTAATATTTTAAATCTGATATTATTTCAGTTATGTACTATATCTGATATTATTTCAAAATCATCATTCTTCTTCCCTCTTGTCATCCTTACTTTGTTTCTTTATTTTAATATTAGATTTAATTTTATAAAATTAAATTTTAAATTTCAGTTTTTAAATATCAATAAAAAAATTTTAATTATAAAAATTATTAAATAACAAAAAATAATAGTCATAATCAATATTTGATAGTGTCTAATATTTAATCAATAAGATATGCCAACGCCTTATTTGTAATCAATATTTAATAGCTTTAATCATAAATAGATCATATAACACGATTTATTCTGAAATAAATATGTATCTAATGTAAGACTAATATAATTTTTGTTTATTAATTTGAAAACAATCAAAATGACTAGAAAATTTCAAACAAAATACTCTTATATAAAATTTTTAGTCAACTTCATAATATCCAATCACAAACAATTATAACAACCGAACGAAAGCTAATTAGAATAGCTCATATTTTCCCATCATGATTAATATTATTTTTGTGTACTTCTTCAATTCAGCTGAATATTATATTAAATGAAAAAAATAATAGTTTTAATTAATATTTATAGTGTCCATGCATTAATAGTTTTAATTAAAAAAATTTATTGATATTTAAAAACCAAAATTTAAAATTTAATTTTATAAATTAAATCTAATATTGAAATAAAGAAACAAATTGAAGGATGACAATAGGGAAAAAGAATGATAATTTTAAAATAATATCAGATTTAGTACATAACTGAAATAATATCAGATTTAAAATGTTAAAAGTGTAAAAAGACCAAATTGCCCAAACCCCCAAAACCCCTCAAAAAGGCGTTTCGTATCGAAACAGTGCAAAAAGACCGTTTTTGATATTAACCCTTAGTCCAGAGACTACTGGTGATATTTTTAAAGTTCAGGGACCATTTTCGAGATAAATCCATAGTCCAGGGATATTTTTTGAGTTCACTCTTTTTTAATTATTTATTTAAAATAATTGTGTATAGAAGTCATAATGTAGCTACATGTGTAAATTTACTGCAAGCAAAAGCCATACTAAACTATTAAATTATTCGTAACTACTCTGGTATCTATAATATGTTTGTTTCAAAGAATAATTACCGATGAATAGAAGATCCCTCGAGCTTTAATTTCGTTTATTAGATACCCTTTTTAGCAGTATTCCAAAGAAGTCAATCGCATTCAGCGAACTCTATGTACTTAATTTACCTCTCAGATAACGAGATATTTACTCAATTTTTTTATGTAAATCTTTTATTAACTGCAATTATAAAATTTATATTAGAGTTAAATACAAAACAGTTTCTAACTATAAGTTTATCTCGCCAATAGTCCATGAACTTTAAAAATATCTCCAGTAGTCCTTGAACTAAGAGTTTATTTTAAAATTGGTCCTTTTGCATTGTTTTCTTCCGAAAATGCCCTTTTGGGCTGCTGGGCAATTTCGTCTTTTCACATTTTAACGGTTTCAATATGATATTATTTCAATGATGTACTAAATCTGATATTATTTCAAAATTATCTTCGTCTTCCCTTTGCCATCCTACACTTTGTTTTTTTTTTATATTTCAATATTAGATTTAATTTTATAAAATTAAATTTTAAATTTAGATTTTCAAATATCAATAAATTATTTTAATTACAATTATTAATTTATGTATTATTTCTCGTCTCACAGCTATATGTATAGAAAATAAAACTATGCAGCCAACCCACACAAAACTCTTTTATTACAAAAACATAAATTAATAATTTTAATTAAAAATATAAATTTTAAATTTAATTTTATAAAATTAAATCAAACATTGAAATAAAATAACAAAGTGAAGGATGACAAAGGGAAGAAGAAGAGAAATTTTGAAATAATATCAGATTTAGTACATCATTGAAATAATATCATATTAATACTGTTAAGATGTGAAAACACGAAATTGCCCAACAACCCAAAAGGGCATTTTCAAAAGAAAATAGTGCAAAAGAACCAATTTTGAAATAAACCCTTAATCAAAGGACTACTGGAGATATTTTTAAAGTTCAGAGACTATTGACGAGATAAACGCATAATCTAAGAATTGTTTTTGTAGTTCACTCTTTATATTATTACTACTTCAAACAAGAATTACTTAAATGCTTTATAGTTTATGGATTTAATTTGCCAGATTAATGGGCAAATTTATAGTACTTCCTGCAGCGTGATTTATTTTTGGAATAAGTTTTAAGAAATTGATTATTAAAAAGTTAAATGGAAAGAAAGTAAAATATGAGATAGAAAAAAGTAGAAAAATGAAGAGAGAACAAAGTAGATGAGCGAATAGAATAAAAGAGAGAGAGTGTATATACTCTTTCCATCCCATTAAATATGAAACATTGCTTTTCGGCACGAGATTTTATATACTTTCGCCGTCCGCGAAATGTTGTCCAAGTTTGACTAGACATGAGTTTTAATAAATGTGAAGAAAAGTGAGTGGAAAAAATTAGTGAAAGTAGATCCTATATTTATATATTATATTTTATAGTAGAACGTGAGTGTAATGAGATAGTTGAAAGTGAGGTCCATTTACCGAAGACAAAACTGGACAACATTTCACGGACGAAGGGAGTAGTGTTTTTCTGTGAGTTAATGAAGAAATAATACAGTAAGAGAGTGAAAAAAGTAGAGTTAATTTTATTTCCATTATAGAAAGCATTTCATTTTTAATGGGACAGAGAGAGTAATTATTTTTGCTAAAAGAGTGAACTATATAAACAGTACCTGATATTTCACTTTCGCGTACAAATGGTACCTGATCTTTATTTTATATCGTTTTTGGTACCTCGCGACAAAAATAACCCGAGGTACCAAATATGTGATTTTTTTTATATGAAGGATATTTTTTGAAATTTCAATTAAATAGTACTCCCTCCATCCCAAATAATTCGTCTCACTTTGACCAGGCAAGAGTTTTAAGAAATGTAATGAAAAGTGAGTTAAAAAAGTTAGTGGAATGTGGGTCCTAATTTTATATACTCCCTCTGTCCCATTAAAAATGCAACGTTTTCCTTTTTTGGTTGTCCCATTAAAAATGAAACGTTTCCTTAAATGGAAACAACTCTATCTCTACTTTTTCATCTCTCTTACTTTACTCTCTCTTCATTAACTCACAAAACAACACTACATAAAATCCCGTGCCGATTCTCAAATGTTGCATTTTAAGTGGGACGGAGGGAGTATTAGTTTTTGTCGCGAGGTACCAAAAACGATATTGAATAAAGATCGGGTACCATTTATGTGCGAAAGTGAAAGATCTGGTACTCCCTCCGTCCCTCAAAAGATGTCACACTTGTGGAACGACATGGAATTTTAGGGGATTTTGTTTTGTGTGTTAAATGGAGTGAGAAAATATAATTTTTATATTAATGTGAGAGAGAACTTTTTCCAAAAATGGATATTTTGTTGGACAAACTAAAAAGGAAAGTGTGATATCTTTTGTGGGATTGAGGGAGTACCATTTATGTAGTTCACTCTTGCTAAAAAGATACTTAGATTGGTCGTCTAAAAAGGAAAAGTGACTCAGCTTTGTGGGACGGAGAAATTTCAATTTTGTTATGCATTATGTTATGTTTATTACTCTCTTCATCCCCCCGTTAATTGGCATTAATTTTATATTTTTGTTTGTCCCTAATTAATTAACACTCATATTTTTTTACTAATTTTGATAATAAGATCCTACCGTTCACCAACTCATTTCACTTATTTTTTCTATTCATTTTTTAGTCTGTATGCCTTAGGGTGTCCACAATAGTTAGCCCATGCCCAAGACCAAGCCCAAGCCACAAATTCTTGTCCAAGGCCACAAAAACTTGTTTAGAACCAAAAAAAAACATGTCCACCTTAATAGTGGACAAGCCACAACCACAAATCTAATTATTTTTTCAATTGTTGGTATTTTTTAATTTAATCAGAATAAAAATTATCAGACTATATTAATTAGAAAAAAATGCATAATTTAATAAAAATAAATTTAAAACCAAATCTTCGTTGTATTATAGATTGGGAAAAATTATACAACAAAAATTTTATAAAAACACTAAAAAGAACACTGCCACCGCCTACTCGATGGCGTCATCAGAATCCGTCGCTCCTTCACCATCTTCCCCGCCATCGCCACCCCGTCAACCCCAATTTTGACATCAGCCTCTGTATGAGCTCGAACAACACCACTTTGGTGACTGGGTTGGACGCGGACTGGTACAAGACACTGTTCTCCTGAAGTTGCTTCATCATCTGCACCTCCAGGTTACTGCTCAACACCGAGGCCGATGATGGGCGCGATCCAGACGCGGCCGCAGTAGAGAGTTGGGAGGTGGCTCTAGCGTCTCGGATTGCGAACTGCTGGCCTTGTGGACGTGGGCGCCTGGAGAGTGTAGAGGGGGGCTCCTCCGAAACATCGTCGTTGAGGTCGAAGGTACATAAGCCGCTACTATGATATGCTTGGATTTTGCACTGTTTTAAGACCTTTATTTTGTATGTTTTTAATGTCTAAATCACAATTCATGTCCATATTTTGCATATTTTCTCTATTTTGGTATTTTGACGTGTTTTGTGAGATTTGTGCATATTTGATTCTAAAAAGACAGGAAAAGTCGAAGTTGAAAATCTGGAGCGATCATGACGTCCAACGGTCCGCTGCAACATGCGTAGCGACCGCTATACCTATAGCAGTCCGCTCTGGAGAAAGTTGTGCTGAAACGAAGAACACGCCTAGCTACCGCTCGAGGAGTTTCCGAAGCTACTGGAATATTTGCAGCGACCGCTATCCAAATGAGCAGAGGCTACAGACATTGCGCAGCGACCGCTGGCCAAGGTGCAACGGCCCGTTGCGAAAACGCGGCGTACAGATTGGACCTACTTTCTCCCCAAGATTTACCAAACTTATCCATCTTTTACCATATTTGATAGGATTCGATTTTCCCACTATAAATACCCCCTCAAACCTTTTCGTTTAGATCTTCTTTTTGCCTCATAATTCTAGAGCATAAAATTGTGAGAGTTCTTCATTGTGCAAGAGGTTGAAGACGGAATCAAGCGAAGATCAAGGCTACAAGGATTCAACCATTGAGTTTTATTACTTTAGTTCTTATGTTCACTTTGTTTTCCCTTCATTCTATGTTTTTAGCTTATGTTAGTAACAACTTTGGTTATACAATTCTTTTTTCTATTTAATATCCGTTTTGTTTTTACTTTGTTTTTCCTTAAGTTGTTCCGTAATACTTCATGCTTGAGTGACACATTCGATGAAGATTTAATATAACTTGCTACATAATCGTGAGAGGAGGTTGACGAGTTAGATCCACTTAATAGACACTACAATTAGCTTCCTTTAAACGACATTGTTAATTGAGATTGAGGACTTTTCAAGGGTCTTAGGAGCTTTTAGGAGTTACGAATCTATGATTGACAACCATAGTGTTAGTAATCTACGCTTGTACCGCATGGGCATAATTTATGTGACTCGTTCTATCGAAGTATAAACTGTGCTAGGGTATTGCAGTTGGAACTTGTATAACTATAACTGTAAATGCACATCCCTAGAATTCTCTTATCTCTCATATTTTTACCTCTTTAAGTTGTTGCAATCAGTTGTTTTATTGCTTTCAAATTATTGTTGTTTTCAAAATTCTCGTTTTACCAAATAATGAAAGAAGCATAGTAGAAGGTAGACAGTATGTGATTCTATTCCCCGTGTTCGATATCCGGTACTGACCTTTAGCTATACTATATATACTATGTATACTTGCAAATTTATTTAGTGCTAATAAAAAGTGCATCATACTACTGATGTAGTTCCCGGCGACGCCAAGTCTTGTCCGCTTGGTGCCAGGAGCACGAGCACGCTCTTCCTCACAGATGGCTCTGAATTTCGGGCAGTCTTACAAAATGAGGAATTCGTCCCAGTAGTCAAACTTGGGGTTCCCTTTAGTGTTGAACAACTGAAGGGACAACGCTTTTATGTCGGATTCGTTGCGGCCGCTCTCAGCTGTCCGGAGTTGGTTCTCATATATGCCAGTGAACTTTTTCGTGTCGGATTCGCTGCGGCCGTTCTCAGCTGTGCGGCTTTACTGATCCTCGAGAACTTTTTCCGGATTTGGTCGTGTGTACGCGGGGCGCTGTGTTGCGGCTTGAATTCGTTGTACACCACCAGGACGCGTTTCTGGAAGTATACGCCGGTTTGATCCTTACCAACTATGGGATCCATCGTGACCGCGTCCCAGGCCCTGGCAATAGCAACGAGCTCCGCTGTTGTGTAGTAGGTGGACCCCCGCTGACCGCCGCCTCGTCTCCCACCGCCTCCTCGCTCCCTCCACCTCCTCTCCCCGCCTCCACACGTCGGACGTTGGGGTCTCCGGTGTGCCTGTCAACTGCTCCCATGTGAACCTATCAGATTCAGACAGAGGAGATTGGGTGGATTGGAATTGCTGAGAAGGAGTGTCAAGACGCGAATAGTTGATCGCGTCCAGGTTGGGTCGGTAATCACCAAACCCCGATTGGGGACGACCCAGGTTCCTCTGCTGAGAGGAGGACTGACCCCGATATTGGGGTGTCTATTGCCACGACGACGGCGATGTTGGACTCTACATCTGGGATGGAGGGGGGTGGGACTCTATCTCTAGGGCTGGGAAGGTGGATAGTTGCCGTATCCCGAGTCCTCATAGCCGGCAGGGACGGATCCATATGGGCATCACAAGGGGCAATTGCCCCAGCTGAAAAAAATTATTTATACTATTTTGATTATTAGTTATTAATTTTTTTTGAAATATTTCTACATGTGCCCCTTCTCTATTTCTTAAAATATCTTTATATATATTTTTTCCCCATCTGCATGGAATTCTTGGCTCCGTCCCTGATAGTCGGGGAATCATCATCTCTACCATGCATATTGAGACTACAAAAATATAGAGTGAAAATTAGGGTGTAAAATGTGTTTGAGGTGAAAATGTGTTAAATGAAAAATTTATAGAAAATTTTCGGAAAAAAAAAACTTGGGTATCACTGCGGCTCTCGGCCGCTGCAATAGGGCGCCGTGTCCGCGCCAATTAGGTGGCGCGCCCACGTCCTCCGACCCCTGCCGCGGCCCAGCTATAGGGAGCTGCAGCCCAGCCAAGTCCCTGGTTGAGAGCTGCGGCTGCCTAGTGTGGACGTCCTTAAAACTTATAGTTAGTCAAATGATGTGAATTAATGAATGATCAAGGGAGTATTAATATTCGTTGCAAAATAACTCTACGAGGCTTGAACCGGCAAATCAAAATGACTGACGTCACCGAAATGACATTCTAGCCAATCGGTGTCCTTATGTTTGTGTTTATAATTATGTTTAATTTATTTTTAAGTTAAACAAAAACTTTATTCTGTTTGAAGTATTTGTAATATCATACGAGTATTATTTAGAATTATTAATGTTAATTCTGTTTAATATCCTATGTCCTATATGAAATATTTGCCTTTTAGCATAGAATTTTGTAGTAGTATTTTTTATGAGTTAATAAAAAGGAAATAAAGTAAGAGAAATGAAAAAATAGAAATGATGTTGTTTTTATCATAGGGAACGTTTCATTTTTAACTAGATAACTCAAAAAGGAAAACGTTTTTCTAATGGACGTAGAGAGTAAGATATTATCTTAATTAATTTGATGTTTGTTTTGTAGTAAATTGTAATTATTGGGATTATGTACTAATTGATTTGATATTTATATATATAGCAAACAAGATTAAGTTATATTCAATCAATTTTTGATATATGAAAAATATTAGTTTTAGTTAATATAGCTAAGATTATATTTAATATTTAAAAATAGCTTCAAAATAAAATAGTAGTATAGAATTTATCAGATTGGAAATTGGAAATTAATGAATTTCCATTTTTACTTGTTTTTTTACTATAAATTAATAGTTTCACATGCCTTAATTATATCCCTTAGATTTGATATCTAATAATCAATAAGTGATTATTTGTTTTATAATATTGATAATAATTAAGTTATTATATATGAGTATATACACACCTCTTTATATTAAAATAACAACTCAAATTTAAATGAGAACCTACCATCAATGCGGACCCTTAAATTTAGGAGTAGATTCCACCATGGTCTGCCACGTGGCACGCTTGCTTGTCTATGTATCGTGGATTGCTTGATTATCTATTGTATCTGAGATTGCTTGGAACTATATGTCGAGTTGATTGTCTATGTATCATTGATTGCTTACCTATATATCGCAGATTGCTTGTCTAGGTTATCATTTTAACCATGGTGTCATCATAATGCTCTAATTTCGTATCGCAGATTGCTTGGAACCATATTGCCGAGTTGCTTGCCTATGCGTTGCAGATTGTTTGTCTAAGTTGTCATTTTAACTATGGTGTCACCATAACGCTTGTACATATATTGTAATAATAATTACAAAATTATTAAAAATTAAGTATTTTATGGAAAGTATAGAGTTTAATATAAAATAACTGCTAAAATTTTTGTTAGGTATTGTATTTATGCATTCTACGTTTATGTGATTCAATATATCTGGTTTTTCACGGAGTATATGTGCAATACAGACTTTGACAATGCGTTCTATATTTAAATGTAGTATTTCCTGTCAGTGTATATTGGTTCTCGAAAAATGCCACACTTTGAAGAATCAATGAGGAAAGCAATTTTCACAGTAACTTATTTGCTTCATAAAAAAGAATTAATAAGAGTTATATTGGTGGAGAGGCGCTTTAGTATATAGTTTTAAGAAAAAGATAGTTGCTCCAAACCTGTTTAAGTCAGTCATATGTTAAGAGGTTGGCAAAATGTGGATTGTCTAATAATTCAATTTACGGCAACATTTATATTGTAGTCTTGACGCTAACCTCGAACTAAAAATAATCCATTATACGCTAAATTACACTCAATTAGATTTATTAAATACTGACTTATAGAAAAAAGAGTAATAACAATAACAATAATACTCTCCCGTTTTCTAAAATAGAAACTTTGAAATGGCATGAGTTTTAATGCAAAATTGGTAAAGTAAGAGAGAGAAAGAGAAAAAAATGGATAAAATAAGAGAGATGAGTAGAATAAGTAGTGGAATTAGTGTTAGTGGACTGTGAGATCCATCATAAAATGAAATTTTTATTTTTAAGAAACGGATCAAAAGAAAAAAAAAATATTTTTAAAAAACGGAGGGATTTATTTTCCATAGAGTATATATGACATACTCTATTAACCATTATACGTACTCCATTAAAATTTTACTCAATAAGGACCAGATTCTAGAGTCCTATATTTTGTAGTATCTCATTAACATTACACTGTAAAGTAATGAGTCATAATTTAATATTTACTACAATCCAGCACTGAAGTTTTAACGGTTATGATTTACAAAGGTGTAATTGATTTCTAAAATTATGAATTTTGGCAAATTAATCTTAAAAACTAGAAACTTTACAATTTGTTCGTTACTTCTCAATCCAACCCAAATACGATATCGGCAGTGAAAAAGTTATTCTGCGTGGATAACTGTGAAATGTTTATGATATTTTAGATCACTTTAAGTTCGTTTTCAAGCAGGTTAAAAGCCACTTAGAAACCACGTGATTTAATACTTCCAAGTAGGATTAAGAATGCACGTAAGTTAGTTGAAAATGGTGCTTTACGTGCCGTGAGAAATAACAAACAAAATGTAAAGTTTGTGTGATATTTATGACCAATTTTAAAGTTCGTGGTAAATACCAAAATTTACCGTTATTTATACTAGTAGTTCAATTCAGAGACCAATATTCCTTTTATAAATTATAAAAGATAATAATAAATTATTAATAAATAAAAGTGAAATAAAATCCTGGAAATTTGCTACATGGAGTACCTTATTTGGGAGTGTAAACCCTAGCATTTGATTATTATCTTCATTAAGGTTCAACAAAAAGGTGCTAATGATGATTAATGTACAATTTTATAATGAGGGCAATCAAATTTAATTACCGTACGTCCAGTTTAAAAGCCTTCACTGTCGTCCACATCTAGCATTACTACTTTTTTTGATTGATTACACCAATAATCATCATAGTCATTTGCAAAAAGAATTACTACTACTAGAACATGGTGGTGGTGGGGAAGAAAGATCTACGCCATCTACACCATGTGATGCTGTACAGCTTTTACATCCTTCCGCCCACTCCCATTTCCTTCATTTCATTACACGACTTTGGTAATAATTATTATAACCCCCACACACTTCTCTTCCTATTTCTTGATTGCGATACATTTGTTTTTCTCTCACCAACCACATTTTAATCAAAATTTTAGCTATTTCTCCACACACCAACTCTTCTGATCACTACATACAAATTAATAATCAGAGTTGACATTAGATTTTTAATAACTATGGTTCATTTGAATGCTGAGTACGTACATTTTTTCTTTTAAATTATGCGTGATTTGTTAAGTATGCATACATCATCCAACTTGAATAAGCATCAAATAAAAACTTATACTATTAGCGTAGAAACTACAAATAATTTGCACTTAATGTATAAATTAAGCAATTGTATTTTCGAGATTCTAGGTTCAAATCATAAATGACCGTAATTTATAAAACCAATTTTTGTTATAACTCAACATTATATCCAACATGCAATTGAGATAGATCAAAATGAAAAAAAATGAGACAAATATCGTTGGACGAGTGAAATACTATATAGCAATGGACACCGTGCATCACAGGAGGCTTAATTGTAGTAATAACGAAAGTAAATAAAATGTTTAAATATTTATGTATAAATTCAAGCTTAAATTAACTTAAGCCTGGACGGTCGAATTAAAATTTCAAAATAGGTTCAAAATTCAGACAAACTTGATTCGTTTACTCTATCTATTAATTTGTGTACATGAAAAAAATATGAATTCATATCGTGACATAAAACTTGATTGTTAATCTTTTTTTCCTGATTGCATATTGTTTTCGAGTGTTTAATGAACACACATTCATCAACAATCATTTCCGTGTGGTGTCTTTCTTTGAGTACACGTGTAGCATGTGCAATCTTATAAATTTTTCTCATTTATTTTTTCAAATTTACAACTAAAAATTTTATATGACTTTTATATGGAGCTGTCGGCGGCGTATTTTATTACTTTGCAAATAGAAAATTAAAACTAAAATAAAACCAAACTAACAAAAAGTCAAAAACAAAAGGAAAACAATTTGAGCTCCTAATTATAATGTGTAAAATATTGATCTTCTTTAGATGCGAACATGCCGGCTCCCTAAATTAGTTGCTTCTATTTTTTTATTTACTTTTTGAATTGCAATAAAAAGTTGCTCCCCGTCCGCAATAGGAGTCGCATTTATTTTCAATACAGATATTAAAAAAAAGTGAGTGTGGAAATGTTAGTGAATATGAATCCCATTCATATATACTTATCCGTCCCCTAAAAATTAAAACTTTTAAAATGACACAAGTATTAATATAAAATTAGTAAAATGAAAAAGAGATAGAAAGAAAATATGTTAGTGGAAATGGTCTCACCTTTGTTAAATCTTAGTAATATAGTATATGTTTAATTATCTTTAAATTGTAAAAGCATATATATCCTGTAAAATAAACATAAAAACAGAAAAAAGTACTAGTAAGTAGTATAGAATTATAGAAACAATATTAATTGTATGGCCGCGGTAGGGGTTAGTAGTAGTGAATGTCGAGACTTATTTATTTTTGGCAATTCGCATGTTTGTTCTCATTTACAAAATCTTTGTTCTATAAAACAAATAAGGTCCCAACAAAAAAGAAATAGGATAAAAACATATGTTGCTTTGTCAATGGATTTCCAGACAATACTCTATATTGTCAGTTCCATATTTGGATGCTATTGAATTATTTCCAATCCCATGTTCTTCTCTTCTGTAGCAATTCTCATTACTTGTGAGTTTTAAATTGTCAGCTTATTATCTTTTGATCTGTATTTTGTTTAATGGCGTTCATGCTTCATATATAGTTTTTAATGTAATTATTTTGTAGTAGGATTGTGTATTTATGTATCTATTATCATTTTATTAAAGTACATTTTTTTGTAGTATATATTTTATGTTAAGGCACTAAATTTTAGTAGTACTATCTTTACGCTGATAAATAGAAAAGTTTTTTTTTTGTTTGCACCCAAATATGTATACTGCCAAGGAGGTTATAATTTGGACCATTAGATTTCAGAATTTAACGTCAATATGTAAATAACGTTAATAAAAAATGTTAACACAATGTAAGTTTGACATTGTGATTGTCATTGTGTTGACATTTTTTGTTGACGTAATTTGTCACTATTGACATCTAATAATGAAATCTAATGGTCTGAATTATAATTTGAAGTCTGTAAATTATATACGCAATTTGCATTATAATAGAACCCTACTTCCAAATCCAGAATATTTTGGAGGTAAATATATGAGTATACTATATATAGGTCTAAGAAACTAGCAAAATAAGTAAAATTTAAGAAAATAGTTCAATACACACAAAAAAATTACATTGTTCTCTTTTGATTAAACATCCATCCTAATGAGTACCTGTTTTTACATGTTAAGTAGATCGATAAATTTAGAAAAGGAAAAAGAAAAGCAAAAGTTATCTCATAATCACTCGATTACATCACATTAATCGAATATGTATAAAAGCAATTCTTTGCATAAAATAATCAGGTTTTATACATATAAAATTTATTGGTTAAGATTAACAGAATCACCACCATTGTTTATAACAGTCACCACAAAATAATTCTTGACTGACTGTCCCATATGTTGATTTTTGTGTTTATAATTGGGTTGTTAGCGCCTTTATTTAAAATTGGTCAATTCGTAATTGGTATTCGGAAAAAAGTAACACAAGAAACGAAAGCACCAACACCATTTTCGTTATGGAGGGAAAAGACAAATGTATTATATGCAGAAAGGGAAGATAAATAAAGAAAGAAAAGGTTGAAAATGAAGAGCACCATATATATTAGGACAAAATAAATGGTTAAATAATGGAAAGTTAATTTGAAGTGGGAATATATTGTGATCTTTATTCTTGTAGTATATTAAATGGAGCGTATCCTTGCTAAATTTAAAGTAGCATCTAATATAGTGACGAATAAATTTGTCCTGTGAAGCTTTTGAATTGCTCTTTACTTCGAGTCCAGTGGAATAAATATAATACAGTACTATTATTTTTTATCTTATTTGATTTTTCAGCCCAATAAAAATAAAGCCCAGTAGAGTTAGAAGTCAATATTAAAAGCCCAATTATTATCGAAAAAACTGTAGTGTGTGAATAATTGAAGTAGTCCTGATTCTTTAATGGATATAAGTAGCCTAGTAGAAAAATAGTTACAGTAGTTTTTAAAATATGAGGTCTTGTGTAATTGTGATCAATTCTACGGGACTGTTTTTTTTAAATAATATCTAATTATAGTTTAGAGATCATTTATAAAATTTATTAATATAAAATTTTAACCTAATAATTGTGAAATATATTGATTTATAAAGTTGTTATGTACTCCATTTCTTTTCTATAACTATAACACAAGTACTTGTGTGATTAAACGTGGTGATTTGTTTTAAATAGATTTTTGGAATGTCTTTTCAGCAAATATACACATGATGAAACTATTTATATTCATGATTGATATAGATATAGTAATGAGCACGTTAGATAAAGTCAAGACTTGATTAAAATTAAAGATCATCACAGGTTCCTGTTTTTGGCTTCGTTATTATCGTGTACTACTAGAACATTGGAGGGTTGGTCCCCTTATTTTTACTAATGTCCTGAATTTGATTTATTTGGGAATAAAACAATGGAGAATTGATAAGAGCATCCACAATAGGCCACGGACTAGCCAAAGGCTAGCCAAAAACTCCTTCTGCCACATTATCATAGACTTCTCATAGGTTAAAGGCTATAGCCAACACCTTAGCCTAACAAATAAATTGACAAATACAATTAATTCATTTTAATTATTGGTGTTTATTAAATATTTTAAAAATGAAGTGCAATGAGTTGTAAATATAGAATATAGAAAAAAAAATTAAAAAGGAGAACTTTATTTTAACTAATACTGTAATAAAGTAGAGATTGAAAAAAATAAGTTAGTCATATTGAAATAAGGTAGAAATAAATAGTTATGTTGGAAATTGATATGTAGTGATATTATGACTTATTGTGATTTGTTAACTTACGACTAATTTTGTTTTAAGGTTTGTTCAATGCATGTAATAAGATTAATTTAGTAAAAATGTAATACAATTATAATTTAATACTCCTATTGTTTTTACAGTTTGCTGAGACATTTAAAAAACCAGTTTCATGGAATATGGCGAGTATAAGTTTTTGTTTTATACTACATTAAAATATTGTACTTATTCGGAGTAATATATATATATATATATATATATATATATATATATATATATATAGAGGGATGTATTCATATCCTTTTTCTAATTATTGTTCTTTTTTCTTCTAAATCCTAGCCCACGATTTTGATGATCTAATGGCTGATTTTTATGCCACATGGATTTAATAAATTAATCAAAAAAATTCGAAAAGGGCACTTAGGGGAGTAGGTAAAAATCGGCAGTTATATCATTTCCATGATTCACGCCTTCTGTTCCATATTTACATAGCTTTTATTTCTTTTCCTTTATTAAATCACAATATGCTTATTTCTTTCTATAATTCATCGATTTTACTCAAATTCTAACTATTATTTCGCTAAAAAATATTGGAGAAAGAGCTTAGTAAAGGCAAGAGGAAAGCTTGATGTGTTTTGTACCTAAAAAATTAGTTTTCGTCTTGTATTCAGTTTTATTATTTGTTTCGTTGTCTTAGTTTTATTATTTCTAGCGCTGTGAACATTTTATGCATAATAAATTTGGATTTTTCGGGAGTTAATGTGCATTATCGAATAATAGCCTTGCATTAATAATGATTTTCTGTGCATTACTCCCTTTTTTTATACCATTATTCCACTACTTTGTTAGCGTGCTAATCGAATAATAGTCTTGCATTAATAATGAATTTTTGTGCATTACTCCCTGTTTTTATACCATTATTCCACTACTTTGTTTACGTGCATTATCGAATAATACCTTTGCATTAATAATGATTTTCTGTGCATTACTCCCTTTATTTATACCATTATTCCATTAATTTGTTAACGTGCATTATCGAATAATAGCATTGCATTAATAATGATATTCTGTGTATTACTCCCTTCATTTATACCATTATTCCATTAATTTGTTAATGTGCATTATCGAATAATAGCCTTGCATTAATAATGATATTCTATGCATTACTCACTTTATTTATTCCATGGCGGGCCAAGTAGAAGTTCCTCAAAATCCAGGGAATAATTTATCCATTATCACTTTACTACATCACACACTAGTAGCAAAATATGCTTCAGTTATCAGGTGATATCTACGGTTCAAAACAAGTCGTCCTTTGACCAAATCAAAATAAGTTATCCAAAAACAACAGTCTTAAAGTTAACGTCAATAGCGTTTCTAATGATTACTCTTGCAATCAATCCAACCGCTCTTGAGCAAACTCAACCCGACGCTGCTTAGATGCTGTCCAGAATATGAAAAAGATATGAATTAGAACAAATAATGTATACGTTACAGCAAATAATGCACCACATCTATTAACCGATGTACAGAACAAAATATTTAATGTATAAACCAAATTATACTAAACAATTACTTCCTATACTGCAACCTATACCACAAAGTGCAAAAAATAGCAATTTCTGAATGAACACAGAGTTCGAATCCAATGAAATGGACAATAATGTACAAGAATGATAAAATAATGCATCACCTTCATTGGGTTCCGGTTGGCTTTTGTACTGCCGGCCTCTTTTAGTCATTCTATATCTGCGCAACAATATTGACGAAATCAGTGATGTTTCAACCATAAATCAGTGAGGTTTCAACCATTTAATGACGAACAATGTAAATATTGATCAGAAATCCACTATACACTTCCATATAGCTTACAACCCTAAATCAAATGCCCACAATTTCATCTTCTCCACACAAAAAAGACATCTTTTGTGCATCGTTCCAAATCGAAAGCTAATGGATGAAAACCAAGCTATAACTCACAACATAACTTAATATACCCAGAATGAACATAACCCTTACTATTATGGTCGCAATTTCATCTTTTTCAAGAAAAACGAGCAAAATAATTTTGTGCATTATTTCCAATCGAAACTCAAAGGAGAACAAAAACTGTGAATCGGCTACTGGTTGTGTTTGTAAACGTCGCCAATCGAGGTTTAGTAGTGTTTCTACCTAAAAAATATACTGCAAACACACACCTTTTTATGTCCAGGAGATGATTCGACTATCAACCCACACCACGAACCAAAACAGCAGCTTTTGTGAGATAGAATCGGCGGTCGACGGCGATTTGACGGCGGAAATCGTTGCTGAATTTGAATTCGAGTGGAAGAGAGCGGCGGCTAGGGTTTCTCTTGTTTTTGAATTAGGGGAGAAATTGGGTTGAGAGAATGTTGATGGGATGGAGTGAGAGAGAGAGAGGAGATGAAAGGTCAATGAAAATGCTGCGTAAATATCGCACCTTCCGTTTTGAAACGTCTGGGTTAGTATGTTATTTTACTGCTTTACCCTTATAATGCACGAAAATGAACGAATAATGCAATACGGAATAAGATTTGTCCTTTTAATCTAGTCCATCCATTCCATCAATCTAATGGTTTATATTAAGAAGAGAAAAGACACTAAGGGTGTAATAGGACCCTAATGCTCCCCTATATATATATATATATATATATATATATATATAGAGTAGTGATATAGGGAAAGTGCCCCTTAAGTATATAACTAGAGAACAAATCACAGCCACAAGATCAAGAAAATTAAGGGCTAGTTTTAACACATGAGATTTTCGAATTTGAAGGAGAAATCAATTCACTCTATCACAGATTTACTTCACTATACAAGGTGGGGGTATAATAGACATTTCACTAAATTGCAGAATTCATCTCCCACCATCACTGCTCTTCCCGTCGCCTCCATCCATCGTCGCCGTCGCTTCCATCCACCGTCGCCATCGCTTCCATCCATCGTCGCTGCAATCGCCGTCGCCTCCATCCATAGTCGAACAATGAATCCAAATGAGAAAGATTTTTCAAAATGTAAGTTGTTCTACTAGTTACTGATTTAGATTTTTCATTCTTATTTAGATTTAGTTTTGAGAATTCTGCAAATTCTAACGCCGAGAGTGTTTAATAAGTGAGATATCCAGTAGTTTATTATGGAATCCAAATTGAACAGAACAGATGTTAGCTTACAGTTAATTACTACAATTAACTACTTCTATGTTTTGTGTAGGTTTTGATCGACAGAAAAAAAGAAAAACAACAACCGTAGACTCTGATCGTGAGTAACAACTACATGCTCTGTTTTTCATTTAGTGAATTATTACATTATTAGAGTGAAGTGTTTGTGATCTATGCTTATTGTGCTCTGTTTTTTCATTGGTTTGAAGTAAAACAGTGTTAGAGTGAAGTGTCTGTGATCTATGCTTGTAGTGCTTTGTTTTTCCATTTCAGTGAAGTAAAACATGGTTAGAGTGAAGTATTCCAGTGTTAGAGCGAAGTGTCTGTGATCTATGCTTGTAGTGCTTTGTTTTTCCATTTCAGTGAAGTAAAACATGGTTAGAGTGAAGTATTCCAGTGTTAGAGTGAAGTGTCTGTGATCTATGCTTGCAGTGCTTTGTTTTTCCATTTCAGTGAAGTAAAACATGGTTAGAGTGAAGTATTCCAGTATTAGAGTGAAGTGTCTGTGATCTATGTTTGCAGTGCTTTGTTTTTCCATTTCAGTGAAGTAAAACATGGTTAGAGTGAAGTATTCCAGTGTTAGAGTGAAGTTATGTGATCTATGCTTGCAGTGCTTTGTTTTTCCATTTCAGTGAAGTAAAACATGGTTAGAGTGAAGTATTCCAGTGTTAGAGTGAAGTGTCTGTGATCTATGCTTGCAGTGCTTTGTTTTTCCATTTCAGTGAAGTAAAACATGGTTAGAGCGAAGTATTCCAGTGTTAGAGTGAAGTGTTTGTGATCTGTGCTTGTAGTGCTTTGTTTATCTATTTCAGTGAAGTAAAACATGGTTAGAGTGAAGTATTCCAGTGTTAGAGTGAAGTGTCTGTGATCTATGCTTGTAGTGCTTTGTTTTTTCCATTTCAGTGAAGTAAAACATGGTTAGAGTGAAGTATTCCAGTGTTAGAGTGAAGTGTTTGTCATTCATGCTTAAAGTGCTTTGTTTTTTCATTTCAGTGAAGTAAAACTTGCTTAGAGTGAAGTATATCATGGTTAGAGTAAAGTGTTCCATGGTTAGAGTGAAGTGTTCATTCATGCTTAAAGTGCTTTGTTTTTCCATTTCAGTGAAGTAAAACTTGCTTAGAGTGAAGTATTCTATGGTTAGAGTGAAGTGTCTGTCATCCATGCTTATATTGAAAAACAAATTCATGAGATAGAAAAATCAACTCTTGCGATGGAATGCTGAATTAGCATATCATGAAATCGACTATTAGCGTTGGAGAAATTAGCTCTGCGATGAAAATTGATATAACAGATCGTGAAATTAACAATTGACGATGGATAAATCAGCTCTTGCGAGAAAATTGATATAGCAGTTCATGAAATCAACAATTAAGATGAGGAAATTAACTCTTGAGATGAATATTTTGCGAGATGTGATTGTTGAACATGAGCCCTAATTTTACTTTCACTGCGAAATCGAGCAAGTTTTCCCCTCATTTCCACCGATAATCTGAAAATCGCGGTTATTTGCAGTGTAATCCTAATTTTGAGCCCTAATTTTACTTTTACTGTGAAATCGAGCAAGTTTTTCCCTCATTTCCATCGATAATTTGAGAATCGAGTTGTGCGGTTACTTGCAGGTCGAAGTATGAGCACTAAATGTGAAATTCCGGCGACGGCCGATTCATCCTCGCCGCCGTGGATCGAGCTGCCTGCAGATGTGACCGGCAACATTCTCAAGAGGTTGGGGGCGGAGGAGAAGCTGTGCAGCGCGCAGCAAGTGTGTGCAACCTGGTGGAACGTTTGCAAGGATCGGTGGCGGAGCGAAGGACGGCGTCGCCGAAAATCTGGATGATTTTGTTGCAGCAAGATCTGGAATTAGCGTGAATCTTCCATAGAATATGGTTTCCAAAAATGCCCTTGTTAATTACTTTTTAATTAAAATATGTAAAAATAGTTAAGCCATAAGATTAATTTTAAGTATTAAGATATGTGGCTGAGATTTGTTCTCTAGTTATACACTTAAAATTAGTTAAACATTGATCACTCCTCTATATATATATATATATAGGGATGTGATCAAATGCAAACTCTAAATATTGTACAAACTCCAAACTATGATCTGGACCGTTAGAAAATATCAACAGATCATGAAATAATAGCAACAAAAAATGTCAACACAATGTCAAAGGTTGATGTTGTGTTGAAATTGTGTTGACATTGTATTGATATTGTGTTGATATCAGAATCTTGAAATTTTATACTGTGTTGACATTATGTTGATATTGTGTTGAAAAAGTTTGGAGTTTGTATAATATATGAGTTTGCATTTTATCACTACCCTATATATATATATATAGAGAGAGAGTTGTGATCAATGTCGAACCAATTTTAAAGACCGAACTAGAGACCAAATCTGGGCCATTAGATCTAGTTTTTTTGATGAGATGTGCTGCTGTGAAAATTTTTTCGGCTTCATTACAAGCCCATTTTACTTCATTATATAGGTTTATTACTTCATTCTGTACTTCAAATGCTTCTACACATACTTCATTCCAATAATTTATTGCATTATTCCATGTGTTTATTAAACTATATTAGCGCCATGGCGTTGGTGATAGATATTGTAGAGAGAAAGAACGGCACGCGGCGGCGAAACCACATTTAAGTACTGGAATGAAGTAAAAACCTATTGGAATGAAGTAAAAACCTACTAGAATGAAGTAAAAACTTACTAGAATGAAGTAATATATTATGGAACGAAGTTAAATCTTCGTAACATGTTAGTATGACTTATTTACCTTCAGATGAATTAAAATAGGCTCGTGATGAAGGCGAAAATAATTTATAAATTTCTGTATCTTATCCATAAAAAACTAGATCTAAAAGCCCTAATTTGGTAGGGTTCGGTGGTTCGGTCTTTAAGAGTAGATTTGTGGATAATCCTTTGGTAGGGTTCGGTGGTTCGGTCTTTAAGAGTGGATTTGTGGATAATATTATCCACAAATCCACTCTTAAAGACCGAACCACCGAACCCTACCAAATTAGGGCTTTTAGATCTAGTTTTTTATGGATAAGATACAAAAATTTATAAATTATTTTCGCCTTCATCACGAGCCTATTTTAATTCATCTGAAGGTAAATAAGTCATACTAACATGTTACGAAGATTTAACTTCGTTCCATAATATATTACTTCATTCTAGTAGGTTTTTACTTCATTCTAGTAGGTTTTTACTTCATTCCAATAGGTTTTTACTTCATTCCAGTACTTAAATGTGGTTTCGCCGCCGTGTGCCGTTCTTTCTCTCTACAATATCTATCACCAACGCCATGGCGCTAATATAGTTTAATAAACACATGGAATAATGCAATAAATTATTGGAATGAAGTATGTGTAGAAGCATTTGAAGTACAGAATGAAGTAATAAACCTATATAATGAAGTAAAATGGGCTTGTAATGAAGCCGAAAATTTTTTCACAGCAGCACATCTCATAAAAAAAACTAGATCTAATGGCCCAGATTTGGTCTCTAGTTCGGTCTTTAAAATTGGTTCGACATTGATCACAACTCTATATATATATATATAGCATAGGAAGATTAAAACAACAAGTTTTGATTTTTTTGTTTAAATCGTTAGTGACGTTGCCTGATTTCCAACTTCTCCCGTCTTAATCTTCTGCTATACTTAAATGTGATTAATAACATACTTAAAAAATATATATATATATTCACACTATTGTATATTTGTGGGTGGATCGGCGGCGGCGCGGGCATAAATTGAGCGGCAACATCTCAAATTCAACTTCACTTGTTTGTAAGTTTTCTGAAACTAGGTGGAGCCAATAACAAAGCTCAAATGTAATAAAATAAGAATAGTACTGTATATAACTATGTAGTAGCAAGAAGCATATACCCCATATATAAACCATATCATATTCCAATTTCCACGCTATTCCCACCATGCCAATTGCCAAGCAACAATAACGACCAATCTTACTTAAACTGACACGTCTCCTTTTGCTTTGACCTCGTTTACATCGCGACAATAATTTTGTACTCACATTTGTCGCCGGCTCTCTCTATATCGTTATGCACTATATCTATATTACTCCTATATATTTGAACAAATCTCCAAACTCCCTCTCCCTCTCCCTCTCTCAATTGTTACATTCAGAGGAGATCGTCATGCTGCCGTTGATGTGACTCGCCTCTAGTTTGCTGGTAGCGGAGAAGATGTTAGTTCACAGTAAGATTTTTTCATGCTATACTTGTTTCTTTATTTTTTTCGTATTAAAACAAACACCTGAAAATAATACTAATATTTTGATTTAGGAGTTTTGAGGAGCTCAAGCAGGCGCGGGCCAATTGTTGGAATTTTGGCATTCGACATCTCCAGGATGATGTCCAGGGTGGTTAAGATCTGGGACTCTGTCAGTGCTAGACACATTGCTACACTCAAAGTTGAGATCGCCAACTCAATCGGAATCCACAGGCTTGTTTCTGACGACGACGACTACCTTCTGGATCTCGCTGTCGCTGAGATCATTGATAACTTGATGGATTTGGGGAAATCAGTTGCTGTGCTTGGGAACAAGTGTGCTGATTCCACCTACCATAACCTCGACCCCATTTTCAACGATCCCAGCGCCATTGACCCCAAATGGTACGGTTGGCAATACAGGCTGAAGAAGATGGACAGGAAGGTTAAAAAGATGGACAAGTTTGTGGCTGCAACGGAGCAGCTCCACACAGAACTCCAAGTGCTGGTGGATAGCGAGCAGAGTCTGAAGCGGATGCGAGCCGGTGCCAACTTTGGAAAGATGAGACTGATTGAGTGCCAACACAGAGTCCTGTGGCAGCGCCAGGAGGTGAAGTCCCTTCAGGAGATGTCTCCCTGGGTGAGAACGTACGACTATGTGGTTCGGCTTCTCCTCAGATCCCTCTTCACCATCATTGAGAGGATCAAGTATGCTTTTGGGAGTGGTGGAGGTGATTGGTTCCCTAGTCGTTGCAATTCAATGCCTCGCCTCGAGCAAACGTCTTCTGAGAGCAATGATAATCACGGAGCTTGCATTAGGAGGACATGGTCAAATTCTGCCTCACGAGCTTGCAAGAGCAAAATGAAGGGCTATGATCGGACTTCTTCGTCCATTCGCTGTGGGATGCAGCAACCTGTGATAGGTAGACGCCTTGGCTTGAAAGGCTGCATGACAGGTGGTGGGATTGAGTCTCCTGTTTTAGAGAACTATTACACGCACTCCTGTGGCAGCTCGTACGCAGGGTCTGAGAACGATGCTAACGAGATAGAAGAGGCGTGCACTGTTAGGCGTCTCGCCATACTATCCAGGGATGGATCTTTCTTTCTTGCCAAACGTCGTCTGTTGAATGCTCCACCATCGACTCTTGGCTATGCGGCTCTGGCTCTCCACTACGCTCATGTGATTGTATTGATGGAGAAGCTAGCTTCGTCTCCTCACTTGATCAGTCTCGATGCAAGGGACGATCTCTATGATATGCTACCTTCGTCTATTAGGAGGAGTCTAAGGGCGAAGCTGAAGGCATTTTCCGCAACCCTGGATTCGTTCGAGTACAATGCTGCCTTGGCAGCTGAGTTGAGCTCAGAAGTTGCTGGCATTTTGGAATGGCTGTCTCCACTTGCTCGGAACATGATACGATGGCAATCGGAACGGAATTTCGAAAGGGAGAGGGTGGTTTGTGGGTCAAACATACTACTCGTGCAGACACTTTACTTTGCAAACCAGGCAGACACGGAGGAAGCAATCACGGAGCTTCTGATGAGGCTAAGTTACCTATTTCATTTTGGCAGAAATACAAATTTACGAGAGCCTTCTGGTAGTAGAGCATATGATGATTATTTCTTTACAAGGGATAACATGTACTACGATGCAATTGATCATATACAATAGTATTAGAAATTCTTGTCATCATAATCATATGTTGTATACTAAAATAAGATCTAAATTCATCATGAAAATTGTGTTGAGCAGTTAAAAAACATGAATATGGACAACTACCTCGCTGATCTGTTTCTCTCAATGTTTTAAAAATCGGACCGGCCGGCGAACCGGCGAAGCTACTGGTTCATGGTTCAACCGGTCCGACCGATTTAACTATTGGTCGAACCGTTATACTATTATAAATATATTAAATTAAATATATAATGCACAAAAAATATAATAAATAATAAAATATAGTTCATAACTAAACCATATAAATAATTAGTTATAGATATAATATAAATAAAAAAATAGTATTCAAATATTAAAATTGAATAATTTTTTATTAGTAAATATAATTAAATACATAAATTATTAATTAGTGTAGATGAAAATATATATTATATGTATAAAAGTAGATAAAGTTCATGTTATTTCAAAAATGTGTGTGTGACGAAGTAATATTATAAAATTATTTAAAAAGAATATTAGGTAGTTTAAGTAAAATATACTAAAAAATAATATTTAATAAATAGTGAACTATAACTAATAAGTAATATGAATATGAATGATAACTTGATAACTAACGATCAAATTTAGTTATTAGTAAGTATGATTAGAAGTTAAGATATAATAATTATAATTTAATATATACTATAATTATAAATTATTTATAGAATATATAATTAAGATGAATTATTTTATTAGTATGGGTAATTAGGTGTATAAAATTTAATGTATGTATATAATCAATGTTCATTATATTCCATCAAGGCCTTGTGGTGGAGTCGAGGAGGTGCTGATATTTGGAGGAGAGGTCATGGGTTCGACTCTATGCAAGAACAAATTTTGAAAAGATATTTTGAAATTGAAGAAAACCGGTTCCCAGTTACCGGTCCGACCGGTTCGGCCGGCCGGTTTCACTGGTTCAAAGCGGGTGAACTTGATGGCGGTTTTTATGGCTTAACCGGACCGGATTGCTTGCTGGTTCGCGGTTGGACCGGTCGAACCGGCCGGTCCGGTCCGATTTTTAAAACATGGGTTTCTCTCTCATTTTTTTTAATGTGAGTTGACTGATCAATCCTGCTCTTTTCTTTTCTAAGTGTTTCAGGTCCTTTTTCTACGCTTTATGTGGGGATCAGACCATTAAGGATTCACTTAAAATCGAGACATTTTCAGCTAATAGACCAATCAAAGAAGCAAACAAGTAAAGAAATACTATGTCCTATTAAAAATGAAATATTTCCTTTTTGGTTATTTCGCTAAAAATGAAACATTTCCTAAAATAAAAACAACATATCTCTACATTTTTTTCTCTCTTAATTTATTTTCTCTCCACTTAACTCACAAGATAATAATACTATATAAAATTACGTGTCAAAAAACAAATGTTTTATATTTAGTGGGACGAAAAGAGTAGAGTAGCATTCAACAAGAATCACCCAAGCTATTCACCAATCTAACTCAAAACAGTTCACAAGTATCATCTGCATCTTCAATACATTAGTTTGAAGATAACAAGATAATAGAACTACGCAAAAACAGACAGGAACATGCGAATATGTAAAATCACAATTAGCTCAGTCTGAAGCACGCACCACACGCGAAACCCCTTTTAACCGAAAGTCGCAAGTAAACTAGTAAAGAACACCCGAAGTAGGTTTCACCAACAAACACACAACAGACACCACCTCAACACACAATCACACTGCATCACTCCAAACACCAAAGAAACCTCTCAAAATCTCTCAGAAACTGTTAGGTCTCCTCCGACTTAGCAGATCAAACACAAATAGTTCGATCTGGGACTTAGCAAGGAAACTCAAGAGACAAGAGATATCATGGAAAATAGCATTTTTAAATGTTTGAATAGCCGATTGAGTTAAAAAAAAAGCAGACTATTTTTCAAGAAAATACAGTTCAGAAAATGTCTTATACTCCCTCCGTCCCACATAATTTTACTCAATATTCTATTTTGGTCCGTCCCATATAATTTTACCCATTTCACTTTTACTATTTTTGGTAGTGGATCTCATATTCCACTAACTCATTCCTACTCACATTTTATTATAAAACTAATACTTTAAAAGTAGACCCACATCCCACCAACTATTTCAACCCACTTTCCACTACATTTCTTAAATCTGTGCCGGGTCAAAGTGTGTAAAATTACGTGGGACGGAGGGAGTAAGTTTTAACTATAGATTAATCCAAAGCATGACTCTGTTTCAACGCCGTTGAAAATATTTTAATTACAAAAAATTAAAATTCGAAACTTAAACCCCAATCAGAGACAGAAATAAAATACGTATAAGCCGCCGGCCGTCAACTGGCGATCTGAAAACCTAAAGACTAACAAAGCAAGTTATTCCTCCTTGTTCTACGAGTAATGCAATGGCGATATCAAGCGGTGAAATAGTGTATAAAATTTACCGAGCCCTAACCTTCGGCTTTTCGCCGTTAATCCGCCTCCATCTACGGTGGCGCAAAATCCGTGGCCGAGAACACCCCATTCGCTGGCCGGAACGCCTCGGCCGCCCCTCCGCGCCTCGCCCCGCCGGTCGCCTCATCTGGTTCCACGCCGTCTCCTTGGGTGATTATTCTCTTCACCTTTACTCAGTGCTCGAAATTAGTTACTGCCACTAATTCCTACGCTGCTCTATGAAAAGGTGAAGGATTGGCCGCCATTCCTGTGATTAAGTGCTGTTTGGAGAGGAGGCCCGATGTGACGGTGCTCATGACCACGACCACGGTCTCGGCATTGTAAGCACAAATTTAGATTATTTATTTTACACAACTGGTCGTTTCATTTTTCTTTTTTATTGCATTTATATGGAAATAGATGTATCTCATTGTTCGCCGTTTTCGTTTGTGTTGCAGTGAAGTGATAAAGGAGAGACTTCCAAGTAATGTCATATATCAGGTGCTTGAAGTTTGTTTGTCAGTCTATGTGAATGTTGTTCTTGCCTATGAATCAAGTACCAAACCAATCATTTATTTTTCAGTATGAGTCTAATCTTTTGTGTATTCTTCTTATTTGGCATAAGGCAGTTTGCTCCTCTTGATATACCATATAGTATGGATGTTTTTCTTCAATATTGGAGGCCAAATGCAGTTATGCTGATGGAAAGTGAATTGTGGCCAAATCTCATCATGGGCGCTGCAAGAAATGGCGTGAGTATTTATTCTCGCGTGAAGAATCGCAATTATAAATTCGTCCTTGCTTGTCTCCAGGTCCGAGTAATATAGAATTATGTTAAGACTGTTATAACTAATCATCAAGAGGCACTTTGAGTCATGGTTCCAACATTTTCTCATCTGGTGGTATTTCTTTTTTTTCTTCCATGTCTGTAGATTGCATTGGCGTTGCTAAATGGAAGAATCTCCACAAAATCATTCCGAAATTGGTCTAATCCAGTAATTTTACCATTGATCAAGTTGATGCTTTCAAAGTTTTCATTGATTCTCCCATTGGTATGTATCATGCTATATTTGAAACTTATAAACTTTCTTCGTTATACCTAATTGCATCTCTCTTTCCAAAATGCCAGAGCACAATCCAAGGGATTCAGTTTCAGCTATTGCAAGCTCCACCATATGTCATAAACTATACTGGAGACCTCAAATTTGGTATCTTATAGAAACACTTTCAGAGTCATTAAGATAGATCAGACTAAAAGGTGGTGCACTTCTTGTTGGTTTATATTCTTGCATTCTTTTATATTTTCCAGCTATATCAGATTATGGAAATTCTGTTGGAGTAAAGAAAAGCCTCGAAGAGATCCAGGCACAGCTTTCCTGTAGGAAAGTATGGATGGCGTCTTCAATTCATAAGGGTGAAGATGAAGGTAACTGATGAGTATAAATTGAACTGATTTTGTGATGTTGTTGTCTTAGTGTGATACTGTTTAGTAATCAACATGAATCAAGTGCTGTTTGGTATAGAATTTTTCAGATTATTTTTAATTACTCTGTTAATTGAATCTTCATTTCTACAGTATTTATCAGAGCTCACAAGTTACTAAAACAAAAGCATCCAGATCTAGTAACTATTATCGTCCCCCGTAAGCCTCACCTTGGACAAGATATCACGTTGGTACAAGTGCTTCTATTTATTGATTGACATTTCTATGTACATCTGTTATTTGGTTTAAGGAAAGCAAATTTAGCTATTTCTCGGGGTAGTATTATAACTTGAGATATTTCTGATTGGGCTTTGCATATTTGGACAAACTCTTATTCCATCTTGAAATGTTGTGTTGGTTCAATATAAGATTCATCTTCATTAGTTTTCACTTTTCACACTTTAGCTAGCTATGGTCAATCTGAGGTATAACAAACTTTGTCATAGTATGTATTCAGATCAAATCCTGATCTCTGTGATGTGAAAAACATTTGGGGTAGACATTGGGTTATTTTGACAGGTGCCTTTTTGCCACGATTATTTCCTTCAAAATGCTTGACAAAAGCAATTATTTTCATCTAAATAAATTACTACTCCAGTAATTATTAAGTTCACTAGTTGGGTAACATTCTATAGAAATATATATGAGTAATAGTTTATAGAGGCATTACATTGTTCCCGAACCTTTTCAATGTGACAGATTTTAGTATATATTCGTCTTTCATGAACTTGATTGATGGTGTTATCTTATTTGATGATACAGAGATCACAGGAGGAAGGAATTTCTGTGGCATTGCGGTCTCGTGGTGATAATCTAACCAATGAAACGGGTATATATATGGTTGACACATTAGGTATTACACATTTGCAATTTCTCTTTCTCTTTGTTCTTCCTCCATATAATATTCTGTATATAGAATGTATTACCAGTGTTCTGACTCTCTCTCCCCTCCCTGGTTCATCAAATGGAGTATTATTTTGCTCAACCAAAATGTAGCTATCAACTGGCTGCTTTTATTTCAAAATTTTAGGATTCAGCCAAATAAGTTTTATGAAGTTTGGAATGTAACAATCATTAGTGCATGATGTCACACTGTACATTAGCCCCTTACAGTATCATACTAGTACTTCAGTTCTTAGTCCTTACAGTGTCAGTGTACTTTTTATCTTCAACAAACTGATAGAATCTTATTTTATGTTATAGGTGAACTTAGAGACTTCTACAGCTTAACGCCAATAGCAGTAGTAGGAGCTTCATTCCTTCCTGGATCAGCAGGTCACAATATATCAGAAGCTGCTGGAGCTGGCTGTGCTGTTTTAACAGGTCATTTTGACTATCTCAATTGAGATTATGTAAAAAGGGGGAACATAATCTATTTATTGATATCTGGTAGTTTATTTTCAGGCCATCATGTTGGCCACTTTTCGCACATGGTAGCCGAAATGCAACATGTGAATCCCCTTTCAGTTCTGCAGGTATGCAAAGTCTCTTTAAGGTTTAGATTATGATATGTGCTTATTAGGTGGATTAGGGAGCTAAAGATATACTCTACTACTCCTTCCGTCCCATTGAAGATGACTCACTTTCCTTTTTGGTTTGTCCCAATCAAGATGACTCATTACTTAAAATGGAAATCCCTTTATCTCTACTTTATTCCCTCTCTCTTACTTTACTCTCTCCACTTAACACACAAAATAAAGTTGCATAAAATCCCGTGCCGCCCAAGAAAGGGGTCATCTTCCTTGGGACGGAGGGAGTATTAGATTCTGTTAGTGAGCTCTTTTAATGGTCAAACTCAAATATTTTCCTTTTTTTTCATGGCGTCGCTCTTAATGATATTATCTCTATATTTTCAGGTTTCACATGAAAAGCTAGTAGATGTTGTTAGTGAGCTCTTTGTCAATGCCGAGATTCTTGAAGCTCGCCGACTGGCTGCCAGACAAGCATATCTTACTCTATCGCGTGGAATTGTTGAAAAATTATGGGATACGTTGCATTTTCACATTTTTATGAAATCTGTAAGCACCGATGATGCACATGGTGAGAGAGGCTAAAATTTAAATGCAAAGGAGAACAATCGCAATGCTTCCGGTTTATTGCTTTTGCAAGGTGAGAAAATTTCCTATTTTGTTGAAAGTTGTTTATTTTTGCGTACCCTCCAGCCTTTTAGTGTAGCATACATGAATGCATTTTAAGTAAAGTGCAATTTCATTAAACATTCTTTGCATTATTAATAGCGAATCAGATGGGAATATGGTTGCTGAGTCAAATTACTATATCTCTGTTTTATCAAATTACAGTAAAAATGGTTGATTTTGGTCAAAAGAAGCCTATTTGTTATGTCAATTTGCTGTCTGATCCGTACATTGAAATTCGATAGAACCGTAGTTTTATTTATCAAATGAAGAATACACCATTTGGAAGACGTCTAATCTCAATTTTCATAGCTTATTTTGCTACGAACACAAGGCTGTAACACCATTCCTTGCTTTTGCCGACAATTGTGACATCGCCTTCTCTGTCATTGTTCATTTTCTTTTTTTTCTTATTACGACAAAGTTTCAAAACAATTATAAAGGTCCGCTTCCCTATGTATCTGTCGACTTTATATTAGTAACTTATTTAACCCAGACACGCTTTTAACTTATGAATCTATTAGTAACTTATATTCCTCTTTTGTTTTTCATAAAATAGTTTACTTTGTCCTATAAATTTGGATTTTGTATGCGAAAGGTGTTACTATATGCGATGTTGAGGATTGATGGAATGAATAACATGTGTGTTATCGAGCTCGATTGATTATTATTAGAATTGCATGTAATTTATATACGTGACGTGAGATGAAATTGAATAATTTGATGATTTGGCAAACGCAACTTTGCTTCTGTGACACTTAAAGTAAGAGCTTTTCTTTTTGAAACAGGAAACAAAAGAAAAGGTAAAGAAAGAAAGAAATGGCTTGTGGATTGGCGAACTCGTACTAATTTATTCTGTAAATCACTACAAATGCCGAACCAAATTCAATTTATATGCCTAGTCTATAAATGAAAAATGTGTAGGTTTACCGCTTTTCTAATTTAAAGTTTCTATATTAGCTAATAATATCATGTGATGGGAGGGAAATTGCGTTTTTTAGATCTATAAGTCAATTTGTAGAGAAAATGATCAATTTGTATTGGCTAAAGTAGCTAAAATTTGAATTTGGTCTTGGGACTGAACTAGTATTGGCTGATCTACAATTACAGTACTAAAGTTGCAGTTTCCCAAATGACATTCTTTACTTTTAATTGATGGTTAAAAACCAATGATTCAAGTACATTTTGAATATACTTAATCAAAGGTTAAATTTGTATGGCCAGTGACTTTGTTACTGAAATGTGGATCCATTTTGTGTCAACTAATCTGTTTTTTACTGTTAACTGAATCGGAAGAATTTGGTTAAAGTCTGAATGTGATCCCTCTCAAGTCTTGAAGAATGTTAGCCCCTTTTATATGTTGCTCAACAATCAGGCCCAGTAAAAAGCATTGAAAAGCTCTACAAATTCTCTTTTCCATTATACCACAAATTTTACAATTTTTTTACTTGACTCCATTTGATTGGAATAGAGTGGAGAACAGCAATCATTCACACAACAAACACACTCTTCACTCTCGCACTCCTTTAATCATTTCGCTCTTTTTATCTATAAATTTTATTAAAGTAGTAAATCAAGCACAATTCCCTTTTCTCTCTCTCTCTCTCTCTACAATCATTGTTCATTCCTATTTGTACTGGCCTAGTCAACATTTGTTTTGAGAAAGATAGAGCGGGAGAGAGACTAATTTCTTACAGCAATCCAGTGATCTTATTTAATCATGTCTTTATTATATACTAGTACTATATTTGTGATGCTTTATTAAGAAAATACTAGCTCAATAAGAACCCATTTTATGAATACAGAGTGTACTAATTAGCTTTTGATGCCCCTTTTTTTTTAAGTTCCATGGTCATTTCTATTAAAAGGAGGTCCAATATAAATGAAAAAATGTATAAAATACATGAGTATATTTGTATTGACCACAATAATAATGTCATAAAATAAAAGGTAAAGTTATTTGTCTGTCCACAGTTTTGAATAAAAGTGAGCCTCTGACGTCCCATGCATTTGCGCTCCATGCTAACAAAAAATGGACCTCATCTCGTCCTCCTTTCTCCTCATTCTGACCTCACTCTTGGTCGCTGCCACCGCCGCCGTCAATGACACCGCCGTCCTCTCTCTATTCCGCTCCCAGACCGACCTTCACGGCACACTCCTCTCGAACTGGACCGGCTCCGCATGCTCCGCCAACTGGCTCGGCATCAACTGCACCAACAACCGCGTCACCGCCGTCTCCCTGCCGTCCCTCAGCCTCCGCGGCCCCATCGACGCCCTCTCCTCCCTCGACCAGCTCCGCCTCCTCGACCTCCGCTCCAACCGCCTCAACGGCACCCTCGCCGCCCTCTCCCAATGCCCCAACCTCAAGCTCATTTATCTCTCTGGAAACGACTTCTCCGGCGAGATCCCGCCGGAGCTCTCCTTCCTCCACCGCCTCCGCCGCCTCGACCTCTCCAACAACAACCTCCGCGGCCCCATCCCCGCACAATTCGCCAACCTCTCCCGCCTCCTCACTCTCCACCTCCAGAACAACGACCTCTCCGGCACAATCCCTAAATTCCTCGATTCCTTTCCTCTTCTCAAACAAGTCAATTTATCGAACAACGAGCTCTACGGCGCCGTGCCGAAATCCGTAATCTCCCGATACGGCGAGGCGAGCTTCTCCGGCAATGAAGGTCTCTGCGGGAGCAGCCCTTTCCCCAAATGCTCATACACAGGCGGCGATCATCAATCATCAACCAATCAAACCGTTCCGTCAAACCCTAGCTCTCTTCCTTCCTCAACAACCGCCACAATCGACGAGCCAACAACAAGCAAGCATCACAAAAAGCTTAGCAACGGCGCAATCGTAGCAATTGTGGTGGCGAACTCTGTTTTGGTATTGGTAATGGCATCGTTCGCGGTGGCCTATTGGTGCGGCGGAAAGCGATCGAGGGAGATTACAAGCTCGAGCGAGGGCGGGAAGAGGAGCAGCTATTCCAGCGAAAAGAGAGTTTACGCTAACAACAACAACGGCGGTGGAGACAGCGACGGCACTAACGCTACCGATAAGAGCAAGCTGGTGTTCTTCGATAGGAAGAAGCAATTCGAGCTGGAGGACTTGCTCCGAGCATCCGCGGAGATGCTCGGAAAGGGAAGCCTTGGCACAGTGTACAAGGCGGTTCTAGACGATGGAGGCACGGTGGCTGTAAAAAGGCTTAAAGACGCAAACCCCTGCGCTAGGAAGGAATTCGAGCAGTACATGGATGTGATCGGGAAGCTCCGGCATCCTAATGTCGTCAGATTCAGAGCTTACTATTACGCCAGAGAAGAGAAACTGCTCGTTTATGATTACATGCCTAATGGCTGCCTCCATTCACTTTTACACGGTAGAGTTGTTGGATATGAATGAATTTAAACTAACACTTGTTAATTATTGATAAAATTGATGGTGGCAGGGAACAGGGGAGCAGGCAGGGTGCCATTGGACTGGACGACGCGGCTGGGGCTGATGCTGGGCGCTGCGCGGGGGCTAGAGAGGATTCACCAAGAGTATGCAGCTTCGCGAATTCCTCACGGAAACGTGAGATCATGCAACGTGCTTCTGGACAAGAACGGCAACGCCTGCATTTCGGATTTCGGGCTGTCGTTGCTGCTGAACCCTGCTCACGCGATTGCGAGATTGGAAGGGTACAAGGCGCCGGAGCAGAATGAGGTGAAGAGGCTGTCTCAGAAGGCGGATGTGTACAGCTTCGGGGTTGTGGTGCTTGAGGTGCTGACGGGGAGGGAGGGCAGCGTGGACCTGCCCAAGTGGGTGCAGTCGGTGGTGAGGGATGAGTGGACGGCGGAGGTGTTCGATCAGGAGCTGCTGAGGTACAAGAACATAGAGGAGGAGATGGTGTCGATGCTGCACGTGGCGATGGCGTGTGTGGTGGAGCTGCCGGAGAAGAGGCCGACAATGGCGCAGGTTGTGAAGATGATTGAGGATATAAGAGTTGAGGTTTCGCCCTTGGGGGAGGACTATGACGACTCACGGAACTCGCTCTCGCCCTCCCTTCCCACAACTGAAGATGCATTCTGAGTTGGTTAGGGAAGAATTGCAATAAGATGCATTCTCATTGCTGCTACTCAACTCTACTGTCTTTGTCCTACGTATTATTTAATTTACTGTGTTTCTCTACGTACGTATTTTGCTATAAATACCTGTTCAATTTTTGGATTTAATTTATGGTAGTCATCAACACTATGCTCCACGTTTCTACTTATTTTCCGCCGGATTAGTGAACAAATGATGAGTTTAATCGATAATGATTCAATTAAATAGACAGTTACTGTATAAAAGATTGAAGGCCTGATGGAAAAATTATAGTGAGTGAGCAGGCCAAGTGATTGATTGGTATTGTATCAAGTCAATAAATAGTCGGAGTGATAATTAGTGTTGATTACTATGATAATCATGAGACATTTATATTTAATGGAAAATAGCTCATCTCATCTATATGGAGATGGAATTTGAGCCTAAGTAATAAAGGCTTCTTGGCAAAGGAGCATTGCTAGGTCCCTTATATAATGACTATCATTACATTTACATCCATGGTTGCTCTAAAGTCTAAGCTGGATGACTATCAGTAACAAGACAACATCATTTTACTCACAAGAGCACCTTAAATCTTTTTTTGCTTTCTTGGATTTACATCAACAACTGAAACTCTCACAAGCTGTGATGAATTGGAATGGAAACTCTCTCTTGCTTCTGTATCTTTCTTCTGTTTTGCAGCCTTCCTTTCTATGATGAATTGGAAACCCAATCCAGTCCATTCTCAATCACTTGCGTACGGATGTACTATGTGAGAGTATATCCCCCTTTTAGGGTTTAGGGTTTTAGTATAAGAGAGCATTCACAATAGGGTGGACACTTTGGCTGGACACTTTTACGTTTTTTGTCCATAGCCACTTTTTATTTGTCCACGGCCACAAAAAAAAGTTTCCGCAGCATTAGTGGACATTTTTTTTAGCCACATTTCACTTTATTTTATTTGTTGTAGTATATTGTAATTCAATTACAATTAAAATTATCGGACTAAAAATATTTAGATAAAAACGACTAATAAAACAAATTAAAATTGAAAACTAAATTTCGTCGGATAATTACAACGAAAATTTGATCTACGGAAAATCACACATGTTCTTCACGCTACGCCGCCTCCCCTACGTGCCCAGACCTCTTCAATCAAATTGACCTGGAGTTGGTCATGTGTTGTGCTCCTGCGTATATCAGCGAAACGTTGGATCAGATATTCATTACTACGTGGTACACCCATCTGTATCGGCGCGGATGCAACGCCGTGACTTGTACTTGCACCATCTTCCGGTGCCTAACGTTTTGCAGCAAATCCTTCATCTTCTATTATCATATTGTGCAATATGATACATGCTAACATAATATTCGCGACATCATCTTCGTGCCAAACTCGTGTCGGGCAGCGTATAATGGCGCACCGCGCTTGGAGCACACCAAAAGCTCGCTCAACATCTTTCCTAGCGGCCTCTTGTTTTCGCGCAAAATGTTGTCTCCTCGCTCCGGCCGGTTGGCGAAGTGTCTTGACGAATACGGGCCAACGAGGGTATATTCCATCTGCCAAATAGTATCCCCTGCGATACTGCGTGCCGTTTGCTACGAAACTGATCTCTGGACCCTCTCCCCGGCACTCATCATTGAAGATAGGCGACGACTGCAGAACGTTGATGTCGTTGTTCGAACCTGCAACACCGAAATACGCATGCCAGATCCACAAACGGTAGTCAGCAACGGCTTCCAGGATCATCGAAGGATGTTTGCTTTTGAAACCAGTAGTGAACTGGCCTTTCCACGCCACCGGGCAGTTTTTCCACTCCCAATGCATGCAATCAATGCTGTCCATCATCCCTGGGAAACTGTGCACCGCACCGTGCATATCTAGCAGTCTCTGGCACTCATCGGGGGTTGGCTTTCGTAGAAACTCCGGACCAAAGACTTCTCGCATGCCCTTACAAAACTGCCGGAGCACCTCTAGACTAGTCGTCTCACCCATCTGTAGGTATTCGTAGAACATATCAGCCGGTCCGGCATAGGCAAGCTGCCTTATTGCAGAGGTGCATTTCTGAAAAGTAGACAGTCCGATCCGGCCAGTGCAATCACTTCGGAGGTTGAAGCAACCGTACCGGTCCGCCAATGTCGTCGCTATATGGGTGAAGAGCGGTCGCGACATTCTGAAACGCCGACGGAATATCTCAGCTGGGTAACGGGGGTTAGCGCTAAAGTAGTCTGCCATAAGCCGCTCAGCCGCTCCGACATGGTCTCGTGGGATTGTCCGACGATGACGAATCTCACGAGGGATCGCCGCCGCTGCCAATTCCGCCGCCGCCGCCGCCTCATCCTCCTCGTCGGCTTCCTTCTGCACCTCTTGAATCAAAGAATCCCAAGCTTCATTCCACAAATCATCCATAAATAGCAATGGAAATCCTCAAATTTTTAGAGATAGAAAAATTGGATAGAAAGTGAAATAGGTGTGAAGATGTGTGTGGAGAGAAGATGAAAATAAGAGGAATATTTATAATAAAAACAATTAAAGATCCGAAATTTAAAAAAAAAAATGTAAATCGGCGACCGCCGCGGTGGTTTCGCTGTGCAATAGATAGCCGCGGCGGCTGCCGCGTTTCTCTCTCCTCCGGCTCGTCCTCGGCGCATTTGGGGCGAAAGCCCTTCCGCCCCACAAAACCGTCGGCCTTCGGGGCGGCCTCTTCCGCCACAGTAGACAGGCGCGGCTTAGCCGCGATCGGGGCGGCCGCGGCGGCGCCCCTACTGTGGATGCTCTAAGATCATACTCCATCCGTCCCGTGATAGTTGTCCACTTTTGCTATTTTCGTCCGTCTCCAATTAATTGTCAACTTTCACTTTTTACTATAAATGGTAAGTAGGCTCTATTCCCCTAATTCATTTCATTCACATTTATTATAAAATTATATAAAAGTGAGATTCATATTCCACTAACTATTTTAACCCATTTATTATTTTTTTAAACCCGTGCCAAAAAAAAAAGAACAATTATTAGGGGACAAAGGGAGTATAATAACAACAATATCACACACAATTACTCAAACCTGAGATGGATTGCATACAATTTGGTCCATGGGCTGGCAAAATACCCATTAACCAGTTTCCCTCCAGCCCACAAAATGACCTTTGTTATCTTCCTCTCTGGCTACACACTTACTTATGATTCTTTCATTTTTTTAACTTCTGAATACAATTGAGATAGACACCATCGAAACACATGATTTTCGATCATGACAGTGCTATACTTATTTCACAAATCAGGACGACCAGAAGACTGCCTGCAATTCGACTAACAACTTATGAAGTTCCAAAATTATACACCCCAAAAGCTTACACATTTCCCCTATTGGTCATAGGTCCCATTTATCAACCCTACATTTTAGATAGCTAAGATGGATATGAATTTAAACAAAAACTGATCACTTAAGACTTTACGAGAAGTAGATCAATAATATCCTAAAATAGGATTATAAAACAACCCTTTTCATGAGGATTCGAATTCAAGCAAAAATTAAGGAAATATATTTAGTGTGTTTAATGAACGAAGAATTGTAGCTGTAGATGGGAAGAATGGTCCCTTGAGAGTTGACGGTAACACAAAATGAATGAGAAATGACCATCTAAATGAACTTGTATGATTTCACATACTACACTTTTGCCAATTCTTTTTCGCAGTCTTTCTTACTCATGGATTAACAAAAAGAAGATATGAAAAATGTATTTTCATGAAACTGTTAACTGTATGTTGAGGGCATCAGATTACAGATGTATTTGCCATCAAGACTTCCCAACATTCCACCATTAATTAACAAAAATAGTACTAAGTTGAAGTAATTAGGGGAAAGTATTTATTTTAATTGAGGTTTAAGTGGACCAAAAGAGGAATATGCTCGCGCATCTAAAATTTCTACTACTATTACTCGCGACTTATTATTGGATCATTCATTACGTGGTGATTTGTTAGTGAATTTACTAATTAAAACAAAAGTATCAACTAAAATAGGAAATTTATACTAGTATAAGAGCAGTTAAGTGCAATTGGCATGTGTTTCTCTGCGCAGATTTAAAAATTTCTTCATCGTCTTCCATTGTAATCAATTAGAAATTCATTTTTGGAAATCATGCATCATTCGAATCACCTGCTGCTCGAGGAGCCTATCCGCATGGCCACCATTCTGGAGCCATCCAAAGCGGTTAGTATGTGTTGGACAATCTGGATTTCGTAATAGATCTGCGCATGCATGATTTTGATATTTGCATGATCGATTTGCCGCAGAGTTTCTTCCCTGCAATGGCGAAGATCGTCGGGACGTTGGGATCGCGCTCTCGATCCGTCGATCTTATTTCTGATTGTCTTAAAGCCGGATTGACTGGTAATTTGATCGACTTCCTTTTTTTATGAGGCCACTCTTCTGATTTATAATGTTCCTATTCTCTCTCTGTTTCGGCAGTGGGGAGATTTGATTTTTCGTTGGGTGATGCCGAGTATCATCAGGGAACTCTGGAAAATTTGAAGACTGCGATTAAGAGCACTAAGAAGCTCTGTGCTGTATGTATATTACTTTTATTAAAAATCGAAACAAAAACATGAATTTAATAATTAAGGAATCAGATTACTTCGGTCAACCAAACATGGCCTTAGTGCAGAGCGTCGATTTTACTTTGTTTCTTTCTTTGCAGGTTATGCTAGACACAGTGGGACCTGAGTTACAAGTGGTTAATAAAGCTGAAAAGGCTATAACACTTAAGGCTGATGAAAATGTTACTCTAACACCCGATAGAGGTCAAGGAGCTTCGAATGGAATTTTGCCTATCAACTTTGCTGGACTCGCCAAGGTTAAGCATCTGCCCTCTTTATCATTGCCTGGTGGCTTTATGTATTGGGATTCTAGTAAGCATGTCATTTGCTGGTTGTTTCATTCCAAGAATATGGATTACTTGCAAACATTTATCAACCTTGTTTCAACCGTCTGGGCATGATTTCCTCTTGCTAACATCTTTCAGGATGTCAATGAAAAAGCACAGTGATGAGTAAATTCATTTCTCATGTTTAATGCTTGCATTCTTTATAAACTAGTCTACCTTATCTGTACTTTGTAATATATCTTGGATACTCGCAGGCTGTGAAGAAGGGCGACACCATTTTTATTGGCCAATACTTATTTACAGGAAGTGAAACCACTTCAGTGTGGCTTGAGGTATGTCTAGAGCAGGAATTCAATTATTGAAATTTTACAATATTCATAGTGAGGCTCCTTTTCCCCATTATTCTTCTGAGGCTTTTTGTCCTGCTTGTGGGTGATTTTCTTCTCCCTTCTTTAAGTATCTCTCTGTCATTTGTTTGCGGCTTTGCATTGCTAGATATTGGTGGTTTTGCTGCGCAGGTAAATAAAGTAAAAGGCAATGATGTGGTTTGCGTAGTCAAGAATGCTGCAACATTGGCTGGATCGTTATTTACATTGCACGCTTCTCAAATCCGTATCGAACTCCCTACTCTGTCTGATAAGGACAAACAGGTTTGTGTAGGACAAAAGGGCGATGTATGTTTTGTGGTTTCTTTATCTGGTGCTTTCATAAAAGGTTTTTTTAAATAATTTGTCTTGTGCTTCTAGTAATATTGCTCTTTTACTTCAGATTATCAGCACTTGGGGTGTTCAAAACAAAATTGATTTTCTATCATTATCTTACACCCGCCATGCAGAGGATGTTCGTGAGGTAACTTTGAAAATGAAAAGAAATGTTTTAACAGGTTAATGTGCATTATATGACCCACCAACTTACTGATGATGCCTTCTTGTAATGCAGGCACGTAATTTTCTCTCCAAGCATGCTGATCTAAGTCAGACACAAATTTTTGCTAAGATTGAGAATGTAGAGGTGATTTCATAAGCTATATCTATTTCATTCCGTGTAGTTGTTAGAGTTTGTGTGAGTACCAGAAAATGAGATATGTTGTAGTTAAGGGGAGTCAAACAGTTTACTTCAGCATCTCCCTCACTTTGCAGGGTTTAACCCATTTTGATGAGATTTTAAAGGAAGCTGATGGCATCATTCTTTCGCGTGGAAATCTTGGTGTAGATCTTCCACCTGAAAAGGTTAGTTGTTATTATTTCTAAGCTATGAATATCTTCCAGGTTCAACACATAGTCTTTCTTTTGGATTTTATGATTTTTGTATATAATTGCCTAGATATAATCCCTGAATTGGCTCGTGCAGACTACATCTTAGTGTGAATTTAACAACACATTTATGAATAAAAGCTATAAAGAGCCACAGTCTATCCCCACCAACGACAATATACAGTAATTGAGCAGTCAACAACTATAAATATGCATTCTCTAGCCCCATTGTTTAAGGGGCGTGATACATTTATACTACAATAACCAATAGGCTTCATTTTTTTTTACCGTAAATCTGCCATGATGTGTAAATACCTTGCATGTTTACCTATCTTTCAGTTTTATCTCATATCCCACATTCCAATTATTTCCTTGGGTTATTCTTGGAATAAGAATCTCTCCTAGAGTATATTTCTGAGGTTGTCCAGGCTTTACTTAAATAACACAGAAAACTCAGAATGATGCATCTTTACTGTAGGCAGATTAGCATTAATTTGGTGCTATTTTACTTGCCTGCTTTATTTTTCTTAGTGAGCTTTCTTCTGTACTTGCAGGTGTTCTTGTTTCAGAAATCTGCTGTTTACAAGTGTAACATGGCTGGAAAGCCGGCAGTCGTAACTCGTGTAGTTGATAGCATGACCGACAATCTTAGGCCTACCCGTGCTGAGGCAACTGATGTTGCAAATGCTGTTTTGGATGGTGTGGCACTCTGCTGAAATCTCAGAAGAATTCTTCTTATTTTCTCTTTATACTTTCTTACTAATATCTTTGAAGAAATCTTTTTATCTACCTTTTGATATTTCTTGAAGAAATTGTTAAATTTTCCTTTTTTCTTGCTGGGAATATGTTGTCTTAATAATCTCTTATCTTACCATTCTATTTATATTTATTGTCCAGATACTGATATATGTTAATAGGTTGCAGCTTACTGGTAGCTGGTGAGATTGATTCCCGGTAACTATTTTACAGGGTGTGATGCAATTCTTCTTGGAGCTGAGACCTTACGTGGACTATACCCGGTTGAAACAATTTCTACGGTGGGAAAAATTTGTGCTGAGGTATGTGTACATGATGTTCTTATCATAAGATACTTGTACACGTTTGCATCTGAATGTATTGATACCTCAAATTTTTCTTGCATTTATAAGTTTCATTTGGCTGGCGTAGGTGCTTTTTCTTCGTACAACTTTGTTACATTTCCTTTATAATTGGTACAAGTTTGATACCCAACAAACAAATTGTATATAGAGTATTTGAAATTATTTCTAGCCCACGTCTTAACTCGACTGCCCTTCTTGTAGAAGACTAGGATATGCACCTGACCATCAAGTAGTTTGACAGTCAATGCTTATCATAATGCAATCTAAAGCTTTTGCTTTAGTAGGTATTTAAAAAGTATTCTTAGTTTTTAAATTGACACGCAGGCTGAGAAGGTTTTCAACCAAGACCAATACTTCAAGAGGACTGTAAAATATGTTGGCGAGCCCATGAGTCACTTGGAATCTATTGCATCTTCAGCGGTATGTTTTCCGCAAAGAAAACAATAAGAATCGAAAGGAAGATAGTGTACTTAGTGCCTTCTATTGTTGGTATATGTTCAAGAGTTCATGGTATAGATAAAATATTTCGGAATCTGTTTAGGTTCGAGCTGCCCTTAAAGTGAAGGCATCTGTTATTATATGTTTTACCTCATCTGGAAAGGCTGCTAGGTAATCAATCCATCAGTAATGTTCCTTTTCTATGGTATATCATTTTTTTTATAATTCTGATTCATCTCTGACTTCAATAACTATCCTGTTAAGTGCAGGCTGATTGCAAAGTATAGGCCAACGATGCCTGTTTTATCAGTTGTCATTCCCAGGCTCAAGACGAATCAGTTAAAGTGGAATTTTAGTGGTGCATTTGAGGTATCAGTTTGATCTTACAACATAAAAATATAAAAACATGTTTTTTTTTGGTTGTTTATATATTTATTTAATTATGTTCAGGCAAGGCAATCACTTATAGTACGAGGGCTCTTCCCCCTGCTTGCCGATCCTCGCCATCCTGTAAGTTCTTCATGTGCTGCAATATTTTAAAAAATCATAATCTCAGGTTGCAATGTTTGTTCACACAAGTTACGTTAAAAATGTGTTTACGGTCTGGGTTTTTGAGTGTCGTGTTCATCACTGCTTGGTTTACAGGCGGAGTCTACAAACGCAACTAATGAATCAGTTCTCAAGGTAGCTCTTGATCATGGAAAAGCCTCAGGAGTGATCAAGTCACACGATCGAGTTGTGGTCTGCCAGAAGGTTGGAGATGCATCAGTGGTAAAGATAATTGAACTTGAAGATTAAACATGCCACCGCCTCCGATTTGCCACTAACTCGTTGCTGAATTTTGCAATGGCCACATCGTATAGTCGATCATATACGTGTGCTGGCAAACGGAGAAATAAGCCCTTTTGGTTTCCTTGTTGCTAATTTAGGATGAAATGCGGCACAAATTGGTAACAAGTGGGAGTGTAAAACTGGAAACGATTCTCCAGGCACAACTCTGGTATCTTATCTCTTTACTCAATGCAATAATTGCTGCAGATTAGAACGAAATCTAAACCTCTAGAATTTTGCTAGTATTTGTCAAGTTTTCTTAATGGTTGAGAAATCACTATTAGGTGAGGAAAAGGAAGGGACCTTTTTGCAGCTAAAATGATCTATTTTAGTTCATTCTTGATTAATACTCACTCCGTCCTTGAAAAATATGAACATTTAGTTCGGCATGAATTTTAATGAATAACTGGTAAAGTAAGAGAGATATAAAAGGTAGTGTTAGTCAAGAGTGGGCTCCACATTATTGGTAGTGTAATGTAATGATATAAGTTGTAAATAAAATGATGTGTAGGTTAATATGTTGTTTAACTATTCCAAAACTAAAAAGCTCTTAATTTTCTAGGACGGACTTATAAGAAATTAGTTCGTACATTCAGGAAAGAATGGAGTAGTATAATTGATTCAAGCATAATATTATAAATCCAATTAATGCAAAGTTTGCCACAACTTATTTCCAAACGCTGTAAAACATTTCTCATATAAACTGAACTAATAAAGTTACATAGTAAAATACTACTATCTCTATTTTCTGAAAACTGAAATTCTTCTTTCCGTTTTCTAAATAAAGAAACTCTTCATTTTAGAAAATTGACCCAATAATTAACTAACACTAATATCATTACTTATTTTAATTCTCTCTTACTTTATCTATTTTTTATCTACATCTCTCTTACTTTTTCAATTTTATATTAAAACTTGTATTATTTTTAAAGTTTTTATTTTTAGAAAACGAAGTGAATATAACTTTGATAATTAAACAAGAAGCGCCCATGGCCTTAATAGATTGCGGGTTGAGTCCCATTGGGTGTGCATTGTAAAAATGTCTCATTTTGCCATTTTAGGATGTCCGCGATTTGAAGTCCTATTTACCTCTTTACCTTTTTACATTCTAAGTGTATCCCACTATTCAACCAAATTATTACATTCTATTTACCTCTTTACCTTTTTACATTCTAAGTGTATCCCACTATTCAACCAAATTATTACACTGACATTAACTCTTACTTCATCCGTCCGCCATTGGGAGTAGCATTTCTTGGCTACACGAGTTTTAAGAAATGTTAAGAAAAGTGGGTGGAAAAAAGTTAGTGGAATAGAGGTCCTACTTGTATATATTAGTTTTAAATGAAATATGAGTTAAATGAGTTAGTGAAAGGTGTGACCCCTATTACTTTTTACGGCAAAAGTGAACCATGACTCCTATTTACGGACAGACTAAAATGAAAAAATAAGACTTCTATTCGCGGACGGAGGGAGTATATAAAAGTGGAGTCCACATTCCATTAACTCATTTTTTTTATTTTTCTTCACAAAGTCAAATAATTTCTTAAAACCTGTATCAAGTCAAAATGAGACTATATATTGCAGAAAGATGCAGAATATTCTCACTTGAATCGAGCAAACCAAAAAGGAAAGGTCATCTTAAATGGAACGGATGAGAGATTATTTTTTTTTTCTACAATCTTATCAATTTATGCATATTGTGCCTCTATGTGTGTGTGTGAGAGAGAGAGAGATTTTGTGACGTCAGTCGTGAGTATGTAAGAGTTAAGAGCTGAAAATATTTGAATAATCATTTTGGAGGTGGACGTACTTCTAAAATAAATTAAAAATTCAAAAGCATATATCCGTTGATTTAAAATTCAAGTATTTACGTTTTTAACAAACAAAATGAATGAAATTACTTAGATTTGAAAGTTGAAACTCACCAGCCAAATTCGGATAAATCGTAGTAGTAATGAATATACCTAACCCAAATTGCAAAATATGCAACCTATTTTAATTTTTCGAATTTCTATCATAATTTCTCTCTTTCTTTAATTACACTGTTCTTAAGATCATTATAATTTGATGTTTGATTTAAGATCCCTGTGGTAAATAATTGAATCAAAATTAAATAATCTAAAAAAAATTGCAGAAGTTTTGCATTTTCAATCCATTATCTATTTTCTTCATACCGATTTCCCCTAAAAGGCTTAAAACCTATTGAATTTGCAACGGCAGATTAATTCATAACAATTGAAGAGAATGATCGATGGAGTTAACAAAACTCGTGATGAGAATGCAGTATAGTTGATGTTGGAGTCGGAGTAGAGGTTGAGGTGGTCGTACATTGAGTTTGGTAGTTGAGTAGTAACATTGAGTAATGTCGGCGGCAATTTATGGTGAATTAGGTGCTGCGATCAATTCTCCAACACCGTTTCCGTCCAAGGCGGCGCCGCCCCCTCTCTTTCTCAACGGTAAACCCTTTTTACTCATTTAGGATTCTCTTGCATCGGATGTTACATTGTTACTACCACTTGGCTGTTTCAGAATTTTTACTTGAGGAAATGCTAATACAATCACACAATTTTTTAATTAGGATACTGTACTTAATTATCCCAATTTTTACTCGTACGTAGCACCTTCAATTTATCAGTTACTAAAAAAAAACTTACCAGTAGTATTTTCTAAGGACGCATGAGATGCAATAAATTACGTTGGAAATTTTTAAAAAATAATCATAATTTAGGACGCAAAAGAAAGGGTTTCTAATTTAAGGATAAATTAACAATTTTTTTGTTTTTTCAGGACGCTTCAATTTGCGTCCTCTAATTTTAGTTGGGACACAAACGATAAGGATATTTTTTTGAAGCGTTAGGGTATATTTAGAAACACAAATTAATATCCTTAATTGTATTAGAAAATATCCTTGTCCGATTTTTTTTTAGCGTCTGTACTGTAAGCATGGTGGAGAAATAGTTTAGAATGCTTTAATTGTAGACAAATTTAGATAAAAAGCATATTGTTTCTTTATCGATAGTATGGAACAACATGAAGCAGACTTCTCTTTCGGGTGGAGTAAAACAAAACATAAGTAGGACTCATGTTATTTCTAACAATTAATTCTTTAGATTTATGATTTTCCACGTGATAGAAACTTGTGATAAAAAGTAATAACCGAACCAAAGTTCAAACTATACCCTAAACTATATGCTAAGAGGGCAAATAATAAACTAAGGAGGCCGTTATTGCGTTTCAAATCCTTTAAAGGTCGTAAATACTCTATACTTGTTTCGTTGTGATATGGAATCAAGTCTATGGATTTATCTTCAAAATTAACTTTATTTGAAAGTTGAAACTATACGTGACCATTGTTTTTGAAGAATTTCATTTCATATGAACAAACACACACAAATAATCTACAAATATCATTGTACGTTGCGTTTGCACACACAATAATATATTACTCTAAAAAAGGGCAACTGGCCAAATAAACCCACGATATTTGGTCAAATTCTAGTCTCAGTACGACAAAACAAAAAACTGTTAAGAATATTTTTTAAATGCAATTAAAGACGTTAATTTGTGTTTCTAAATACAGCATTAACGTTTCAAAAAGTGTTTTATTGTTGGTATCCCAACTAAAATTAGAGGACGCAAATTGAAGAAAAAATAAAAGATTAAGTTAATTTGCTCTTAATTTAGATTTAGGAACGCTTTCTTTTGCGTCCTAAATTGTTGCTATTTTTTGAATTTTCTAGCATAAGTAATTGCATCTCAATTTTTATACTCCCTCCGTCCTAAGATATTAGACCCATACTTAAATCATAATTTTGACAATTTTCTGAACTGTCCCATGAATTTTGAATTTGGAGAAAATTGAGCTTGACATGGACGCTGCAAACGTATGTCGTAATTGAATCTGTAATTCACAACCTCGTGAGTGAAAGGATATATGAGAGAGAGAAAATTCAGATCCTAGTGAGGTTCCATCTTAAAATTATTTAACGATACATGAAGTGATTCGCTAGACATTTAACTTATCTCTCTTTCTTCACATATTTGAAATGAAACAAGTTACATTTATATTCCCTAAAATCCATGAGGATTTTAAAAAGCTACTACCAAGTAATATGCTCCCATTAACATAAATTTGATTGCACTTATATCCACTTTTAGTTTTTCTTTGGTGGGTAAATGAAAATAAAATCATAGTACTATACTACTAATTTAATAAATTTGTCGTAAGTTACTTGGTGATAAGAATTTGTAAAAATGTGATAACCGTTAGAGTGAGATTGTAAGGCCGTGCATTTACGTAGCCCTACACATATCGCCGGCGTCTCATCATGACTCATGAATGTAACGTTCATTTTCTAGGGTTTGAGTTTCCATTATTTCTTTCGACGTTGGGAGTTGAGACTTTATTATTTCTCTGAATAAATATTAAATATCGCACCCCAAACTACACATTCCTATTCTTTTTCTAACTTGATGTTTTGTTTTTATATAACATCATGTTGTCTAAGCTTTATATCTATATAGAAGATTTATTTCAAACTGATTTTGATCTTATGCAATTTATGAGCATTAACAAAGTATCATATATGTACCGTGTCTCCTTTCTTTTAGGGTGTGTTTTAGTTTCTTTTAAGAAAATAGTCGAAAATATATATTTCGCCATTTTTTCATATTTTGTAAACTACTTTATTTTAAAATTATTAGGTTATATAAAATGGAATACTGCTGATTTATCTGATTCAGGAAATAAATTATTGAACATAAAGTAGTGCATATCCCTTCCAAAAGCATATGGGCATATACTTCAGCTAATCTAATAATTTTATTCTTCCAAAGTTATATTATTCCAATCACGAGAGTGCTAATTCGTTGTGAGTATAGAATATTCTTTATCATTCCTAATCAATAACGTAGCAGACTAATTCATATAAACAAATACTATATAAATTAATTACAGGAATTTTGAAATTACAAATTGCAAAATCGAAGTTGCCTTAACTTAAGGCTATTTACTTCACTTCAATACTATAATGAATTATTGCCACCAAGATTTATTGATTTATCTATATTAGGTATGGCAGGACTTTCTCTTTACAACAACGTATCAAATTAAATTCATCTCCCTCGTTTTATCTAATAAGGGTTGGACATATTTCAAATAATTCTTTCCAATCATTACAATGTGCCTTAAAACTGGAAAATAAAAATGATCTTAGTTTAGAGAATTCTGGACGAGAAATAATATACATGGATGAAAGCTTATGAAATAATAATAACTTATTCTGAATAGTTTGAATATATTTGTATGTAATACATAGTAGTAAAAGTTTATGAAAACGTGGATGAATATAATGGTATTGGATTCCAATTTCCAGGCGGTGAAGGTACAAGTATAGTTGGTTGTACTCAAAGATTGAATTATAACAACTAGGGATCGGCGCCTAATGCATATGCCTTAATAATTATAATCCCTATCTACTTAATCATAATCTATAAATCCTACCTATTAATATTCGTGTCAAGGTTGATGACTTGACTTTTCTTATCTGCACCACAATTATTAGATACTTCCAATGTTAATTATTTAATTTTCACTTCAAAATATTTGGTGTATAAAATTACTAATTAAAGCAATCCCAACCATACTATAAAATAGCTAGAGTGAAAATACTATTCGGAATTGTATGAATTGCAATTGGACCTCTATACTCTATTTTGACGATCTAGGCTAGGCAGTAAAAAATTATTAGGAGTATGATTTTTGTTTCGTCGTCTTATTTTGTAATTTTATTTATTTAGTTCTTTACATTTTTAATTATTTTTTTATATGTAATGTAAATCAACTAACATTATGGTTAAACTACAAACCGGCCTCCTTAGTCCTTAAATATCAATTACTATTTTGACTCGACACGAGTTTTAAGAAATGTAATGGAAAGTGAGTTGCAAAAAATGGATAGAATGTGAGTCTTACATGTTTGGTAGGAGTGATAACTCATCTAGGGATGGAAATCTATGAACAAAAAATTTTGTTCATGAATTTCCATCCCTAGATGAGTTATCACCCGTACCAAACATGCCATTAGTTTTATAATAAAATGTGAGTAGGAATGAGTTAGTGGAATATGAGGTCCACTACTAAAACTGGTAAAAAATAAAGTGTGTCAAACTTTCAGAGACGGACCAAAATGGTAAACTGTGTCAAACTTTCAGGGACGGAGGTAGTACGAATTACTGAAAAAATGACAAATTACTTAGAAAATGCCGAATTCATTATGAACTACATTTCGTTTTGCAGAAACAACTACATTTTGAACAATCACTTTCTTTGATTTTGCACACTCTTTTATTCAGCAGTTCTAGATTTTTTAAAATGAGAATCATTTTTAATTACAAAATCATTATTATGACTATATATTATTGTTGTTGTTACTATCATTATCTTTGGACTTTCTTCAAAGTATTTTCTCCAGGTGGGATGCTTGGTTTAATCTTTAAAATTTCGTATACACTGACAATAGAAGCTTAAGATCTATCAAGCTAAAAAAAATTCTCCTATTCGTTTATCATTATCGATTTTTCAGTATTTTGTGTGAATTGATGTGAAAAGCTTATGTCATTCCGCGTCATTTTAAAACGGATTAGTTTCCATGTAAAAAGAGAATTTCATACATTTCTATTATACTTGTGTACCAAATCAAATTTACCCATCAAGTATCATACTCTTGCTGAGAGTTCAGATAAACATTATGATCAAACCGCAAAAGATTTGATAGTAGTAATTGACATTCAGGAAAAAATCCATGCAGCCAGCTAAAGAAACACGAAAAGATTATCACTTGACATATTTTACACAAATATTAACCCAAAATGATTTGCGTCTTCTTCTTTTTTTAACTATGTATTAAAAATTGAAATTGTTAGTTGTAAGTCATGCGTGGATGGGTAAGGGCATCCACAATGGGGCGGACAATCGTCCGCCACTGTAGCTATGCGGATGATGGGTTATCCATTGTCCGCGCCCGATAGATCGTCTGCGGACGATAGGCCTTCTATCATCCATCGTTTGCGGTATCGTCCGTCCCACTGTGGGCGACGCAGAAGAAAGCGCGGACGATGCGACGCGTTTTTTTTTCTTTAATTCATCAAACACTATATATATGCCTCACATTTTCATTCTGTTTCACTCTTCCACTTTCTCAATTCTCTCTATTTCTCATTCTCTCTATTTCACTAAATAGAATTAATCCAGGAGATTACCCAAGTCCGAATAGTCCGATATTCGGTGGTGGTGCACGGTGGCCGGGTACAGAAGCCGATGAATATCGGCCCTTCGACTCCAACATCTAGTACGATCCCGATTTCAGCACGGATTCGTACGGGCTGTCAGACATGGAGCCTTCTCCCACGCACGCACCCGCCCCACCCCGCGGCCGCTCCTCCGCCGCCGCCTCGGGCTCCGCCACCAAAAAGAAGCAAACCAAGGCAAGAGCCCAGAAGTTACCGCTTCCGGTGAACAATGAAGAGTTCGCCCCGAGGAGGACGAACTACAACCCGGATGAATCCATCGTCTTGATGAGGTGTTGGATTGATATTTCCGAGGACCAGGTGTTCTCCAAGAACCAGAGGCAAATCGCGTACTGGGAGCGCATCGTTGATAAATACAACGAGGGCAAGCCGCCGGCCGCCTACAAGCGCCACAGGGAGCAGCTCCACAAGCACTGGGATCAGATTAAGAAGCAGGTCAAGTTGTTCTCGACGGAGTACGAAAAGTGCGAGAGGGAGCAGGGAAGCGGCGAGAGTATGGCGGATGTGCGCGATATGACGATCGCGACGTACACTTCATTGTACGGCGATTTCAAACACTACCAGCCCTGGCTCCTCTTGAAGGAGAAGCAGGAGTTCCAAGGAGGGATTCTACTCCTATAGGCTGCGGCGAAGAGGGCGAAGCACACCTACGCCGGTGATTATACGAGCAACGACAGCTGCGCAACTCCAATGGACCTCAACCATCCGCTGTACGAGGATGAGAGTTCCGGCACACCGATGTCCTCCTGGCGTCCCTCTGGCGTCATGGCTGCCAAGAGTAAGGGCAATGCGAAGGCAACGTCCTCACAGGCTACGCCACTGGCCCCGGCCCCGACCGCAACCGCGGCCCCGACATCGGCTGCGGGACATGCCTACACGGAGTTGGTGGCCTCCGCCTACTTTAGGATTTTGTTGGACACGCACAATGGCCTCTTCAGGCAGACGGACAACCCGACTCAAGTCGAATACCTCAAGGATATGCCGCAAGTTGGGAATGCTTTAGACTAGCCTCACAGTGCACTTGTTTTTTTATTTCAACTTTGTAATTTTTTTTTTAATTAAGTAAATATAGGATTTGCCTTTTAATTGTGGTTTTTTTTATTATTTATTTTGCTTTATATATTTGCAAACGTAAAATTAAATACAAAATAGAAGTATAAAAATTATAGGGCGGACTTTAAAGCGCCCCACTGCAGGTGAAAGGGTAGGAGGATAAAATGCTGACGTGGCGGATCATAGTGCGGACCTTATAGCGCCCCATCGTGGATCCCTAATAAAAAAGAGTGTTTTTGTATTAACATAAAATGGAAGGGTTAAATTTGGAAGGAAGTGGGGGCAGGGTACAGTCATTGAATTTGGATCTTTGTATAGATCCTATTCCTACCCAAATCCTTAAATGCGCGCAGTTGCAGTGTGAAAGAGAAGGGAGCTTCATACAAAACTTAACTCATTTAATTACTCATCTAAAAAGCAACACAAAGTATTAAGAAATGGCATGCATGCATCTCTCTCTCTCTCTTTCTCTCCCCACTACCTTAATAATACTAGTTATTAACAAATATTCTTTTACACAATCCAATCTAGCTATGCTGTGTATACTATTTCCGTCTTTCCGCCATATATATAGTGGAGTAGAATTTCTTTTCTTAGGTCCCAGGGTCGTCAGTTCCGGTCAAGAGGAATTGGTCCATATAAAAAACAAACAATCATACAATATATCTTCTTGTTCTTGTTGTTGTTTATGGCATATATATATTTTTGAAACGCTCTAAGTTATAGGAATACTCCTACTATTTCTGTTCAACATCAAATATGCCACTCAATTGCAATTATGATTTTCTTTTATGGAATGAATATTATTTTAGAATTAGATGTGATATACTCCTTTCATTCATTGTTAAACATCTTATATTGCTATTTTGGGATGTCTATCATTAAAATTCTAATTTCATTTTTACTATTTTTAATATATAAATCAACATTCTACTAATTTATTTTAGTCATATTTTATCATAAACCCCATCCATATAAAAATAGGACTAACATTTCATTAATCTTTTCCTTTCTATTTACCTTTATATTTTATAATCCGTGAGTAAATATGTAAAATTTAATTCTGGACGGATGGAGTAATAAACCATAACCACACCACCCTAATGTATGAAATATACTCCTATTACACTGCAAATAAATGGTATTTGAATCCAAGAACTGTTGCTAATTAAAAAGAATTTAGTGGATAATTAAATAAAATCTTGAAGCCCTACATAACGGATGGAGTAAAAACGCTTTATTGTCAAACCCAACTTTGATACTTATATGTAGCTCATCGTAGGCGCTCAAATAACAATTTTATTATTTTTATTTTCTCAGTATCTATTTTATGAAATTAATGCCAACCGAATACGGATATACTATGACAAAATCTGAGTGTAGTAGTATATTATTTTTGTGAGGCGACTTAAATTTGAATCGAAACTATGAATAAAAAATTGTTTGTCCAAAAAAGGGAGAATGAGTATCCAAAGTTGCGACAATAGGCATGAATGGATGCTCCAAAGTTAGATCTCCTAAATCTCAACAACAATATTTTCCAATCCAAAAAAACATCATTTAGACATTACCCAGTGGACAAGAAACTGGATCATCGAGAAATTAAAAATAAAAAAATAAAAAAAAATTAATGGAGAGGAGAAGGTGTAAACTGTACGGAGAGGAAGGAAACATAGAGTGATGAAGGAGAAGGCGTGAGCGAAAGAGGATGCATATTGTCAGTTGTATGGGGCAGGGGTTTAACGGGGACCAGATCGTGACCCCTCTTCTCCTCTCCACTATTTTTCAATTTTTACTACTTAACCATTATTACACGGCCTATACTTATTAAATACTAGTATTGGTTTGGCTTATACATTCTTTTTTCAAATATTGTATTACTCCATGTGTTTGTTGATAAGGAAGACTTGCATTTTTGCAGTAAATTAATTAGTAGTAGCCTACTTTTACTATTTTTAATCTTTCTCTTACACACAGACAGCACAGTGAGTGTGGGTACTGTTGTGGTGTTAGTAGTATTTATGAGTTGCATCCAAAGTTAGAGGCATGGATTGTTACAAAAGCCAAAGGCCTTTTGTCCAATTTCCTCTTGTGGTGGACAACATTCTTGTAAGAGTAAAGCTTCCAAAAGAGATCCACACTCCCTTTCTCATATTCACTTTGTTTCACCAAAAGGGAACTCAAAAAATAAAAACCCCTCCCTCTGTCTACTACCTCTGCACACAGAGAGTGGTCCATTTGATTCACTAATCCCTCACATCACCTCATCATCATCATCATCTTATATACACTACACTACATTACATTCTTCTCTCTTACTATTAAACAAAACAAACCATGGATTGGAATGGCAACCTCCGCGTCCCTTTCGTTTCTCGACCCGCCGATAACTCTTTCAGCTTTCTCTACAACTACAACTACGATCACTTCCCAGGCAAGATAACCTCTTCTTTTGTCTCATTAACCATTAACTCCGAGTTTTATGACCTAAAATGCGTGTTTTTATTTATTTATCTTTCCTGCCAAACTGGCCGTAAAAACGACTATGATTTCGTCAGGGATGGAGATGAAGCAGGCGTCCGCGTTGCTTCCGGCCATAATGGACAAGAGCAGCAGCAGCAGCAGCATTAACATGAATTACGGAATGGGACATGATCCCAAGAAGAAGCGACTGAGCACGGAGCAGCTTGAGTCTCTGGAGAACAGCTTCCAAGAGGAGATCAAGCTGGACCCGGACCGAAAAATGAAGCTGGCCAAGGAGCTAGGGCTTCAGCCCCGCCAGATCGCCGTCTGGTTCCAAAACCGGAGGGCGAGGTGGAAGGGCAAGCAGCTCGAGCGCTTGTACGACGCCCTCAAGCAGGAGTTCGACGCCGTCTCCAGAGATAAGCACAAGCTCCAGCAAGAGGTACCTTCTTTATTTTGTTTTTTCTCAGAATGCAATTTCAAATGTCATTTTCATGCAAAGAGAAACTAAAAAACTGCTGGAAACAACTTTTTTTTGTGGCTTTGTGTTTCCATATATGCATAAAGTTATTTTGTACTCTAGCTACTTAACTCACAAAAAAAAGGAAATGATTTTTTTTTTTTGTTTTTTTGAAAAATCTAGGTTTTGGCATTGAGGGCGATACTAAAGGATCAGGTGGCGAAGAAGCAAGCTTCGGCAGGGTGCACGGAGGTTTCAGGAGAGGAGACGGTGGAAAGCACGAGCTCGGGGAAGGGGAGAGGGGAAGGCAACAATCAGATGGGAGAATGCAACTATGTGCTGAACGTTGAAGACTATAGTCCAATGATAATGACTCCATATAATTGGGGTGCTCTTCCTTGATCAACTTAATTATATGTTCATATGATCATTAACTAGTGCTACTTCAAACTTTGAGATTATCACTGTAATCCCTAATTTTCTAGGAACCCCTAACAAATTAAGGTTCTTGTAGGAGAGTTGGCTCGCAGGGAATTAGATTTTCTAGGTTTCTTCACCTTACTTTACAACATGCATGTTTCCAGACTTGTTACTTATCACTAATTATTATTTGCTTCATTAAGATTTTTATAACTTCTATTATCTCCTTATTCTGCATGGTTGTTGATTTTCATTCCTAGCTATAAATTCTAATATAGGAGTAATAATTTTTATCTCCTTAACATAATAATTATTAACCGGTTTAATTTAATTGTCACAATATCACTTAATCACCACCACATTAGCAATATCATTTAATCACCACCAAAATATTAGTTGAGAAGTGGTGAAGTTAAAAATTTAATTTTATGAGACAGCGCATTAGCTCTACAAATCATTATTGGTTCAATCATGTCATAGCTTAATTAATTATTCGCTATTAATGAGCCGTGGTTCAATAGTTATATGTATATTGAATTGCTACTCGATAAGCTTAATTAATACTAGGTAGTACTAAAAAGGATACCAGCACCCGAAAGCACTCTTTTTTTTAAATCGATAAGTAATGTTGATGCTATAATGTTTATGTGCATTTACACTATATTAAATGAACGGCCATTCTTTTCTGTCCATCAAAGTGATAAAATACAACGTTACGAGGAGAAACAAAACTAAAGAAAGCATTTATTATGCTGAATATTTAAAAGACACACAAGCAAAAAGTAAGTAATAACTGAATATAGTATTCAATTTTGTGTCACAGTTAATATTCGAAATTTTGTGTTTAAATTTGACATTACGTAACACGCAAAATTATTTTTAAAAATAGTAGCAGTACACTATATATGATATACTAGTATTATTCAATTTTGAAACCTTACATTTCAAAATAAAAAAGAAATTACATAACTATCGAATATATTTTCCGATCAATCTCCATTTTTTGAAAATGTAACCTCGTCTCATTAGAATCTCATAATATCAATGTCCTTTTCCGCTATATATTCATTAAGCATAGTAGTAGTACATTTCTTTCTCAAATAAATGAATGGGCTGATTATGTAGAGGTCCGAATCTGAAGAAGCCCAAAAAAAAATTTACTACATAAATTGATAATCATTACCAATGTGTAATACTACTAATACAACATTTTGTACAATATTAGTCACGCATGTACAAATTGAGTTTGAGGTTGCAATTTTTTCTATTTCTAAACTCCCACCTCTCAACACTCATTTGCCATAAAAAAATTTACAATACGTCCACAACTTATTTGCTTGTCTATTTTTAATAATCTATTATCTTTTGAATTTAATACAAATGGAGCTTTTATACTTCACTTACTATTCATCTTATATTGATTAAGTCAATCAAATTATAAATACTCTTATGGGAAACCCTTGGTAAGAAAAGTTATTTCTTAATAAAAATTGTAATTTCACCCATTTATTTTTAAATTCTTAGCTCCTTAATATGGTCGACGGGTAGGGAGGGGGAGGATCATTAGGCATTTGTGTTAAATAGGTTAATTGGGTGATGAATAAAGGCACCCACGGTTCAGGAACTGGAAGTTCTGATTTCAAAAAACTTGGAACTATAATCAGATTGTGAACCATTTTGATGGTTCCGATTTTAAACCGGAAAAATAGCTGTTTTTTATGGGTTTTGACAATTCTAATTCCGATTTGATGGTTTTCCAATATTTTAATAAAATTTGATTTATATATATAAATCATTTTTATGTTTATAGAGATATCTATATATCCTTGAATGAATGCTCTCTTTTCAAAGTGAGATAAATAGAGGACAAACTTATCACCCTTTTTTAGCCGAGCACTAGCATCTTTTATACACTACCAACTCTTTTAGCCAAGCACTAGCATCCTTGATATTTTTATGATTTTATCCTAAAAAAACTATTGATATCTATTATCCAAAAAAGAGTAAAGGCCAAATATGGTCCCTAACATATGGCCGTTTTATCAATTTGATCCTTAACATTATCTTTTTGATTATTTGGTCTCTCACAAATAAAGTCCTCACTTAACAGAACCGTCTAAAACTAATGGACAATGACATCTAATCAGATTTTGACCAAAATTAACTATTTTAATTAATATTTTTAATTATATCAAAAAAATAAAAAAATAGATCTGGCGACTCCTCCCCCGCTCTCGCGAGATCGACTTCGAGAATCCGCCGCCGTGGGAGGATTCTCAGGGGAATCAGTCGCCGCCGAATTACAAGGTCAAGTTCATGTGCAGCTACGGCGGGAAGATCCACCCGCGCCCTCACGATAACCAGCTCTCGTACATCGGAGGCGAGACGAAGATCCTCACCGTGGATTGCAGCATCAAATTCGGCTCTTTGCTCCCCAAGCTCACCGCGCTGTGCGATTGCGAGAGCATCTCGTTCAAGTACCAGCTCCCGGGGAAGATCTCGACGCGTTGATTTCCGTCACGAATGACGACGATCTGGAGCACGTGATGCACGAGTATGAGCGGCTGTACTGGATTTCGCCGAAGTCGACGCGCCTGAGGATTTTCATTTTTCCGACGCTGAATCAAGGCTTGAGCTCGTCGACTAGGAGCTTCGGCTCCGATGATGTTAAATTGGAGAAGGAGAGGTTCGTGGAGGCGTTGAATTCTGCGCCGATTGTCACTGCGTAGCCGCATACGGTGGCGGCAACGGCTCCTCAGCCGCAACCGCCGCCTGGTAATGCCGATTTCCTGTTTGGATTTGAGAAAGCGAATGCAATGGTGCCGCAACCGCGATTCAGCAACAGATGATGGGGAGAGCTCCGGAGATGGAGGATCCGGTGTTCCTTCAAGCATCCTTTCAAGCACAGGATGAGCGGTCAATTGCGGTGGATCCGATCTAGAAGCAGATTCAGGATCTGCAGCGGCTGACGCTGGAGGAGCAGCAGCAAGGAGTCTACCGAAGAAATAGCGACGATAATCTCTCTGGCGTCTACCATTTTAATTAATGTTTTTATTTTAAATAACGTTGATAGTGTAAAATAAACGGTTCTATTAAGTGAGGACCGATTCGGGTCCGAGTTTATTTGTGAGGGACCAAATAATCAAAAAAATAATGTTAAGGACCAAATTGATAAAACGACCATATGTTAGGGGCCATATTTGGCCTTTACTCTCCAAAAAATTAGCATATTTCAAAGCCCACAAAACGACGTCGTTTCTGCATTGAAAATTTAAAGGTATGTTAAATTTGCAGAATTTGTCAAATGTCACTACTTATTAGAGAGTCACCAATTATTATCTTAGTCAATTTGAAATAGAATTTTTTTTAAGTAATCGTCTCATTATAATGATAGTATAAAATAGTTAGTCAAAGTAGGGGCGGATCTAGTTAAGAACAAGGGGTACAAGTGTACCCCCAAAACTGCAAGTAGTCTAGTGGTAATATGCATTTTTGACATAGCGTTCGCGCAGGTTCGAGTTCTCTCGGCGTTAGATTTTTGTTTTTCACTCTTATTCATATACTCTCTCCGTTCCATTGAAGATGACCCACTTTCCTTTTTGGTTTGTCCCAATCAAGATGATCCATTACTTAAAATGGAAATCTCTCTATCTCTACTTTATTCTCTCTCTCTTACTTTACTCTTTCCACTTAACACACAGAATAAAGTTGCATAAAATCCCGTGCCGTCCAAAGAAGGGGTCATCTTCCTTGGGACGGAAGGAGTATTCCTTTTCTGCCTTATTAATTACGCCCTATTGAGTAATTGTTTTTAGTTTCTACCGATGCATTAAATGTTTTTCACTCCTATCCATTTATCACAGTAATATAGTGTTATTTACTCTCTCCTTTTTATATACACTGTAAATAATGTATTGTTGGATATATCTTGATTATCGTTTATAGTTTCTCATCTAATGTTTGATTAAATATAATAATATACATTTGTTCTCTCATTTATTTTATACTACACAATAAAACATGTATGACTGAAATAATTTATTATTTATGATTTTTGATGCTCAAATTTGGGATTATATAAAAAAAAATATGATGTGTTTTATTTTAATTTAAATATTTAAAACGTTTTCAGAACTTAAATAATTTATACATATATAAATATCTAAGAACTTTCATTTCTAATAGTGAAACATTTTTAGCAATAATATAAAAAAGTAATCTATTTTTTATATCGATAATAGAAGAAAAGATAGATTGAATATTAAATTTTCAAGTTGGTGTAATTATTTATCGTACCCCATTATGAAAGTTCTGGATCCGCTATTGAGTCAAAGAGTGTAACCTAGTAGTCATCTACTGCTTCTAGATTGTGAATTTATTTGACGGAAGCCTTTTGTTTATGGGAAAATGTCTTTTATTTAGGAGAAAAAGAAAGAGAAGCAATGACGCGGATTCAAATGGTGAAGCTCGTGCATGCCGGATTATCTGGCGGGCCTACTCCACATTTTAATATCGCATAACCAAATCGTGCCGGCCCCTTCACGTTATCCTATTTTTATTATTTTCTTAATATTTCCATTTTAAAGAAATTTAGTACTGAAACAAAGAGGGGAAATTTAGAAGACAGATAGATAGTTCACACTTCAGTCACGGTCCTATATATCTTTCCCATCTGATGTAGTAGCATTTATACTTTAGCCAAAAATATGCTAAATGTATTTCAAATATGCACGCATATAATAACTAAGTGAACTGTATAAAAACTAAATATTATATTAATAAATTCCACGTAATTTAAGATTGATATAGTGTTGCACATATTTTTATCACTCAATTTTTCATAATAATAAAACACTTTTTTTCAGCCATAATTCAACAGGCCCTTGCCCATTAAACGAGCCACACAAAAGAGATTAACCAACATATCAAGCACTAGATTGGATCATTAAATGCATTTTAAATGTGTCTATCTACCAATTCAAATACACCCTAAATTTATTTCAAATATTCACGCGTATAAAAACTAAGTGAATTATATAAAATGTTCTTGATGTTTCAATTATGAATATAGATAGTCTTTGAAGAATTTTATAGTCTTGAGTGAACTATGCAAATGGTCCATGAACTTTGTATTTTGCACACCAATAGTCTCTGAACTTTAAACATATCATGGGTTCTTTTCACTATTCGTCATAATTTTGCACCAAAAATGCCACTAAAACTTGCGCATCTTGGGTTTTTTTGTGAAGAAAATAACGATAATTGCTTGAAAGATAAAAGGCATGAATTTCTATTGATTATCGATTATGAAATACTCCACGTCTCAACACATTTTTATAATATATGGAGATACAAAGGTATTTCAAAAATATTCTACTCCCTCCATTCCATAAAAATATGAATATTTAGGACGACACCGAAATTAATGCAAAATTAATAAAGTAAGAGAAAGATAGAAAGAAAAAATAATTAAAGTATTGTTAGTGGAGAATGAAGTCCACCTTATTAGAAAGAATGAGGTTATCAAATACTCCCTCTGTCCCAATAAATATGAAACGTTCGCTTTTCGGCAAAGTTATGTAGTATTGTTTTGTGAGTTAAAGAAGAGAGAGTAAAGTAAGAGAGAAGGAAAAGGAAAAGTAGAGATAAAGTTATTTCTATTTTAAGAAACGTTTCATTTTTTATGGGACAACCCAAAATGGAAAACGTTTCATTTCTAATGGGACAGAGGGAATAGAATGAAATATTTTTATGGGACATCTCAAAATGAATTATTTCTATGAGACGGAGGGAGTAGTATACATGTCATATCAAATTTTAAATATAATTCTAACCAACTAAGGAAATAAATCATAAAAATACAAATTACTAATATATAAAAATTATTAATTAAATCTAGTATAAATATATTTACTCGCTCTATCCAACTAATGAGGGATTAATACTTTAGCCAAAACAAAAACATGTGTATTTCAAATATTCACGTAGTACAAAATGAGTGGACCACAATTTAAGATGGGGATCGTTTATCCCATTATAATTTATTTTTTTTATAATTTTTATTAGTTTTTCTTTATCTTTCATTTTGTGGTTTTTAGTCTAGTAGGATAGATTATGATAACTACGAGTCTACGAGAATCCACCAATATAATTTGAATTATAATTAATATTTTTAAATCCTGGAATTAGAGTTAATTAATCCAAAGTTAAGCTATACTTTTTCAAAATTCTAAATTTCAGTAATAATTTTTTTACTATAATAAATACTCCAATTAAAGTATAGGATTAATTTTTTTTCTAATTTGATTTCATCACCAAAATAGATCAAAATGGTTTTCATAGGTTGCCGTTGGAGGGCCTTTTTGTTCAAAAAATTGAAAAAATTATAAAAGTTAAATAAGGAAGTAAATCATGCCAAATACTATGATCGAAGATGGAGACTGTTTATATACTTAGGTCTTAGTCCATTTAACTTGGAAGTAATTTGGGCCCTACTAAATTTCTCTAAAAATGAAAATATACGTCAGTCTCGTTTGTCGTGTCGCAGGCGAGATATAGATTTACGAAAATGTGTAGCGAAGAAATAGAAGTTTGTTGCAGCTTGAGCACATGACTGCTGTTTGCTTCCATTAAATGTTGTTGAGATTAGAGGAAAAAGAGGAGAAGACAAAACAAACATGGCGGATCCTTCATCCTCCTTTTCTTCTTCTCCCAAATTCGTTTATTTTGTAGTGATTCCGTTAATCATGCTCTCCGCGCTTCTGCTCATATTCAACCACAAACCTTCTTCCTCCTTTTCCTTCCCATTGCCGCCCCAACCTATCGCTCTCACCTCCGCCGCCCCGCCTCCAGTAATATTATTATCCATGTTTTGATTTCTTTACTTTGAAAAAAATACTAGTGCTGATTTTCTCCTCAAAATCCGGCAGGTTGTTGAGAGTAAGAGAAAATATGCGGATTTAGAGATGGTGGAGGCGAGTTTAGCAAAAGCTCGAGCAAACATCCACGAAGCTCGAACCAACAACGAATCCTCATACGACGCTGACTACATTCCGCGCGGCCCCCTCTACCGGAATCCCAATGCTTTCCACAGGTGTTTGTGCTTCAAAACAAATTATGTTGACGAATGATTTTGATTAACGTGGTGCAAATGTAGGAGCTACTTGGAAATGGAGAAAACGTTGAAGATTTACGTATACGAGGAGGGAGACCCTCCGCTGTACCACTACGGCACCAGCCTCGGCATCCTCGGTATTGAAGGCATCATTCTTCATCAAATTGAAATCTCCAGCTTCCGAACCACAGACCCTCTCAGGGCCCACCTTTTTTTTCTCCCCATCAGCTTCCAGTCCATCGCCAACTACGCTTACGTCGTACACAACCGCGCTTGGGATCCCTTGCAGAACATCGCCACAGACTATGTCAACCTCATCTCCACGCGCCACCCTTTCTGGAACCGCTCTCTCGGCCGCGACCACTTCATCGTCGGCTGCCATGATTGGGTAACTAAATTCATCACCTTCTAATTCTCTAATCTCTTCAATTGAATAAAGTTTTGACATGAAATTTGTAACATGGAGACGCCGAAAATTTCTATTGGTGCGGAACATCTGTACAAGAACTCGATCAGGGTCCTCTGCAACGCCAACACCTCGGAAGGGTTCAAGCCGGGGACGGATGTGTCAATGCCGGAGATACACCTCCCCGAAGGCACCTTGGACGGGCTGATCGGAGGGCCACCAGCAGAGGAGCGCCCTGTTCTAGTTTTCTACGCGGGAGGGGTCCACGGCTACATCAGGCAGGTCCTGATGGAGCAGTGGAGGAACAAGGACCCCGAGATTCAAGTCCACGAGTATCTCCCCGAGAACATGTCCTACTACGGGATGTTCAGGAGGAGTAAGTACTGTATCTGTCCCAGTGGGTGGGAGGTGGCCAGCCCTAGAATGGTGGAGGCCATCTACATGGGCTGCGTTCCGGTGCTGCTCAAGGACCACTACGCCAAGCCATTCGACGACGTTTTGGAGTGGACTAAGTTTGCACTTGAGGTTGAGGTGAAGGAGATTGCAAACTTGAAGAAGATTTTGATGGCTGTACCTCAAGAAAAATATTTGGAGATGCAGAGGAATGGTGTGAGAGTGAGGCGACATTTCGAGGTTAACTTCCCTCCTAAACGCTATGATGTGTTTCACATGATTCTGCATTCTATGTGGCTTAGAAGAATCAATGTACAACTCCATCAACCACATATTTGACCAATTCCAACATATTGTATGCACTAGTATATTTTATTCACAACTATACATATGTGATCTGAAGGCGATTTTATTTTGTTTTCACTTGATCAGGAATATAGAGATCATAATTTGAGTTGGAGACTCTACCTTCTGTAAATCACAATTGTAAATCGAATACACATTACTACAACCGAAGCGCTTAAACTATTAATTTGATTTTGTTTATTAGTTATAGACCTTGATGTGAGAGCATCACTCATTGCATTGTCATATTTTGATACACAAATAAACAAGTCGCCTCATACTCTTCATAATTATTGAACTATAAACAGTTCATTTTTGACAACTTATAAACCTGACAAGATAAGTCGCCTGTATGTTCAACGCATCAGAAGCTGGAAAGCCTCATTTTCAGTTTCCATTTCATACTCGTAACCAAGACTATTTGCACGCTCCCGAAACTCTCCCATCTCAGCATCAGAGACTTGGATGCCAACCAACACATTAGCACCAGTTTCCCCCTAAAGATGGAACAGATGGGTAAGTTTTCGGAAATGGAAAGTCCAAAATCTATCAAACAAGAAAAGCTTGGGATAATAACCTGTCCGCGGTAATGGAAGAGACTAATATTCCAACGTGGAGTAAAAGCGTCTAAAAACTTCACTACGGCTCCTGGCCTCTCAGGGAAAACAAAGCGACACAGTAGCTCATCTTTGACATTTGATCGGCCTCCCATCTGCAAAATGAATCACATACAGATAGGTTAAGTAACCAAGCAAGACATATAATCAATATTTTTAAGGTTAAGCCAAACAGAAACTTAAGTGAAGTTGTAGGAAAACAGAATAAAGTTATCAATTCAAAACTCAAGTGTCAAACATGAGGATTGAAGTGAACTCAAGCCAATACTATTTCCTTTTAATAAAGTTACATACAAATATCAGAAATATGAGTCCATACCAGATGTCGCAAATGATCTTTCACCAAGTCATTCTTTGTGAGATTAATAGTATGTAGTTGGGACGATTTTAGTCTTTCCATCATTGCACCAAGTTCTGCTTTTGTGTGATGACCAACACTGTATAAAAGAGAAAAGGGTAAACATAATAAGAGTAATTATACCAAACATGTTTGTTGTTTTTTAGAAAACACGCGAAGTCGCGAAAGGTATGTATTGCCTTGCCTGTATAGTACTAGAGATTTTTCTTTATCTGGATTGAATCTGTATTTGAGTTCAGTGATATTCATAAGTCCGACCTGCAATCGGAAAATATCTAAATAATAAAAAGGGGGATTTATCAGTCATAAAGGAATGACAACGAAGATTATAAAGAAAATCGCACAAGCTCACAAAGCCGCTTAAAGCTTCCTGGCTCCTCTGGCATGTAAGTTGCCAATACAGCTTCACGGTGTCTACCGACATCTGCTAGCTCAGTTACGACTCTCAGTCTATTAAAATTCATGTTAGCACCACTTGTCACAGCTACTACATTAGCACCCTTGAGTCCATAGTACTTGCAATAAGCCTCAGCTCCAGCCAGGGAAAGGGCACCTGCAGGTTCTAAAATACTCCTTTTCTCCTCAAACATGTCCTGTTACATAGAAAAAATGAGAACACTTATCAGAAAATACTACACTATATATGATGTTGGTTGTCCTTAAAACTAGTAGGTTTGAAGGAAGGAAAAGGAAGTTGACCTTTATTGATGCACAAATAGCATCACGGCTAACAAGAACTATTCCATCTACCAGTTCCTTGCAAAGACGAAAAGTCTCCTCACCGACTGCCTTGACTGCTACACCGTCAGCGAAGCCTCCCACATGATCCAACACTACTCTCCGGCCATGGTGCAACGATAACGCCATTGCATTGGCATCAAAAGGTTCAACTCCAATAATTTTGACTTCGGGAGAGACCCTTTTTACATAGGCAGCAATGCCAGCTATAAGTCCACCACCACCAACCGGTACAAATATTGCCTCTATGGGTCCTTTCATCTGTCGCACAATTTCCATGCCTACTGTTCCCTGCCCTGTGATCACATCAGGGTGATCAAAGGGAGGAACAAATGTGCGACCGTCCTCTTCGGCCTGCTTTTTTGCGAAAGCTTGTGCTTCATCATATGAATCGCCCACAATCACTACAGTCGCCCCTAGTCTTTCAACCGATCTCCACTGCCATTATCACGTGAAAGAGATTTAGAAGCGGTCTTAACTAAACAATAGTACTATGAATAAGCACACCACCTTTATTTCTGGAGTAGTAACAGGCATTACAATCACAGCATTACATCCCAATTTTTGGGCAGCTAATGCTACGCCCTGTGCATGATTTCCGGCTGACGAACATATCACTCCTCTTTCAAGTTGTTCCTTTGAAAGATTTGCCATCATATTGTAAGCCCCACGAATCTTGAATGAAAATACCTACAAAACATGTTTTTTACTCACATGTCAAATCTATAGTCACATTTGTACTGTTCACCAATAATCATCTCATTTTATTATTTTCGTCTGCCCACCAATAAATGTTTCATTTACTTTTTTACTGCTTTTGGTAATAACTAATAAGTCTCGCGTTCTTCTAACTATCTCACTCACATTTTATTATAAAACTAATATATAATATTCCCTCCGTCCCACTTTGGGAGTTCCAAATTACCATTTTTGGGTGTCTCACTTTCGAAATTCGGATTATAATACTCCCTCCGTCCCATTTTAGGAGTCCTGGACACTTTTGCGCATCTGTTTTATAAAAATGATACTAATAAATAGTTAAAGTGAAGAAATGGTAAAGTAAGACAGAATAAATTAGAGAAAACTCTCCTCAACATTATTCTCTCCCTTACTTTACCATTTCTCTACTTTAAATTTATTATCATTTTTATAAAACGAGTGCGCAAAAATGACCGGGACTCCTAAAGTGGGACGGAGGGAATATTCCATAAATGGTAATAGGCTTCATATTCCACTAACCATTTTCCACTCACATTTCATTATAAAACTAATAGTATTAGTATATAAAAGTAGGACCAACATTTCACTATCTTTTTCCCTTTACAAGTCTTAAAACTCGTGTCGAACTCAGATGAGACTCCTAAAGTGAACAGAGGGAGTCTAAAACTAGGACTCACTTTCCATTATACTCTCTCTGTCCCACTTTAGGAGTCCCGGTTGAGTTCGGCATGAGTTTTAAGAAATGTAATGAAAAGTTGGTGAAAAAATATAGTCGAATGTGGGTTCTACTTTTTATATTAATTTTATAATAAAATGTGAGTGGAAAAAGGTTAGTGGAGTGTGGGGCCTAATACCATTTATGGACCGAGACTCTTAAAGTGGGATACCAAGTCAAAGTGAGCATTGAGGGAGTAAAAATCTGTGTTTATGTTTTCACAAAATAGAAGCGCAAAAGAAAGAGAGCAGTGGAGTGTAGAATTATTGGAAAATGATGTTGAAAATTGAGAAGAAAAACAGCGAGTCGCAAATACGTACAGGCTGAAAATCCTCTCGTTTGAGCCATAGGTTGGCACCCAACCTATCAGACAGCTTGGACGCCAGCTGCAATGGCGACTCATAGGCCACGTCATACACCTTCGACGACAGAATACTCGTCAGATATTCCATTGCATTCAGCGTGCCATCTCCACCAGCAGAGTTGCCACTGTACCTATTTGGCAGCAGATATCCGCTCTCGCACTGCAGCGAGCTCGGCGGAACCACCTCCTCCGGCAGCGGTGTGGCGTTGGACAAAATCGGCGATGGCAGACTGAACACCGCAACTGCAAAAGATCTCGGAACTGTCTCGCTGCCGGAAAATGTGGAGCGGCGGAGAGGCGACTGCGCAGGGACGAAACGGAGGACTTCCATTTTGCAATTGAATCTGTGTACGTAAGATTCCTGCAATGGAGTTGAAAGCCTTGCTCTGTTTATAAATGTAATTTAAGACATGCTAAATCTCATAGGTACTTAAATAAAATTATAAGCCAATTAGGGTGCTAGTTAGTCTAGGTTTTGCAATATACTACTATGCTATTTCTCACTAGTAATTAAAGTGACTTTAACTGAACCTATAAATAGGACTTCACTAAATACTCCACTTTGTTCCTACCTGGTAGTTGGTACCCTTTTTATTCAATAGTCATACAAATGGTGTGCCTGAATATTCTACATATGAGATTTGACTGTTTTTTAATAAATTGAGTATACAAATGGTTCTGCTAGTAAATATTTTACAGATAAGAATTGCCTATGTGATTCCTATATATTAAGTATGTAAAGTGACTGCCAATTATCCCATATAAATTCATTATTATCCCATATAAATTCATTTAGGCACAACAATTTGAGAATCAAAAATCCATAAGTCCAAACATATATTATGACATCTCATTTCAGTATATATGCTAACAAAAGTAAATAAGATATTAAATTAAGGGAACAGTGAGAAAGATTAATACTACTAGCTTAGATGAGAGAGAGCAAGAGAGGAAAAATAAAGAAGAGATAGGAAATTATAGAGTTAAAATGTAATGGAATTTTAAAATAATATTTTCGACCAAAAATGCCCAATATATGCAATCATCTTTTTGATAATGTTATATCAAAGGTCAAAATTATGTAAGAATATTTTTAAAGAATAGCACTGTATAATTCAAAAACCAAATTTGTACTAGTTCTCTTTTTAAAAAAAAAATTAAGTTGAAGTGTTAGAGCAGGCAAAGAACTGGTATATTTCTTCCTTCCCATATAGCTAGGTAGGGTAGTACTAGTTCATAGTAGTTCTCTCTTTAATTTAAATAAATTAAAGTTCCATAGCAAATAAAGAAATGGTATATTTCTTCCTTCCTATACAGGTAAGTCGGTAAGTTTGTATTTAATTAATTATTATTGATTAAAAAATTCATACTGCTGTCATATTCTAGTCTAGAAAACTATCGCAACGATATTTATAAACTTTTGACTCATCCATATCAAAATATTTAACTCAACAATATAGGTACATACTATATTTGCAACTTAGGACTAAACACTTAGCCATTACATACATATTTTAAGATTATTTTATTAAATTATGAGAGATTGATTAGGAATGAAGTAGAAAAAGTGGAGTAGGAGATCCCTTCTGAAATCCTAGTGGTATAGTTAGGTCTAAAATCACACTCCAGATTCACGATAGTTGAGTCATTTCATTTTTATAAGTTTAACTATTTATTACTATTATTTTTACGAGCGTAAAAATGAAATGGCTCAATTATCGTGGAATAAAGGGAATACTAGTTTCGTGATATTTTGAAATGTCAGACTAATTTTGCAATTCACTATAAATGTAAGATGAATAGATCACACTTTTTTTTTTGTTAGACCAAAAGGAGATCCACTAGTCAATGATTATTCACTATGCTGATTCATTGGTATTTTGAATGTGGAACAATTAATTCAAGAATTTAAAACTGCTTCATATCTAAAAATATAATAAGGATCTATTCTCTAGCCATTTAACTAAGAATGGATGAGTCCCATGTTATTCAACCACATTATACTACTTGGTATTTTAAAAGCATACACTGCAATAATTCCTAAACTTTTTTAATAAACGAATATCATATACACTGCAATAATTCCTAAACTTTTTTAATAAACGAATATCAAGTTGTCTTCACTGCACGTTTCAAACCTGCCCATTACTACTTATTTTAACTAAACGAATATACTTCACCAACATCAATTTTATCAATACATACACGCGTATCCAACTATTGCACTAGCCCATGACTTAATTATATTCTAAAAGTCGTCACAAACAAATAATATTAGAAAGTAACTAGCAAACAACTTTGGTGGATTAAATAAGTGCTCACACATAACAAACAATCCCACACATAATTGTTGTCATTTATGTATATAAGTCTTAATTAAATAAATAGACAACAAAATTAGTTGCTGATTAGCAGATTGTGCACTTATATTTTAGAAGGTTTTTAGATTTCAAGTTTAGTAGAAAGATAGTGGCCGTACCACTAACTTTGGTAAAGGAAAAACTAAATACTAGTAATAAGTTCCACTTTACTTTTAATAGAACTAGTTTTAGCACCCGCGATATACGCGGCTCACGCAATTTTAAAATAATCATGGTAAATTGTAAATAATTAAAAAAAAGCATGATCCTTTAGTCATAATAATTCCTCACACAATTTAATACCTCCCATCCTAAAAAAGGTGAATATTCACTTCATCATCATTTGAATTTTGAACCACCAATAACACCACCACCAATAAATGCAATCCAAGATGAAAATTCGTTAAATTTTGAAGTTTCATCACTAGATTAAAAACAATCCAATATGAGAAAGCGATTGACTTTTGCTTTTATTAATTCTCCTTGCATACGATGCACCTACTTTTTAACACAAATACTTTCATTTTGATTCAATAACAACCGGTCTCTAATAAGTTCCACTGTACTTTTAAAAGAATTAAGAGATTTGTACATTATACTCCATAATAACTAAGTATATTAGTAATAAACTCAAATTAATATGTGTATGAGTTGGCTAAGCTGTAGAGAGTAAATGTCTAAGGCCAAAGGTAGATATGAGACTCTTGTGATACGATCGACCTTTAAATTTAAATTTATTTACCAATAAAAAAAATGTTTCAAATTTTTTGACATCGATGCTTCTTATTAATTAAAGTGTCCTTGTTTAAGTGTATATTGATGACACAGTGTAACTTAAATGATTAAATATATCTCCTACATTTAATAAGTCAGAGTTGGAGTAAACAAAGACCATTATTAATCCTTTTAAAAAAAAAAAATCAAATGCATTATATGGTTATATCTATTATGTACATTCAGGAAAATTTGAAATTGAGAATAGTAATTCAATTTTGTAAACTTAATTCCAATAATATATCATCCAACAAAGAAAAATTGAGAATAATAAACATAAAAATATGTACCTTCCTAAGAATTCAAATGGGAAGGTGTGTGAGTGAGACGAAGTTCTTTGGATTTTCAAAATGGGATTGCATTTTAATCATTCCTATTACTGTTAGGGATTGTATTAAAATCTATGAAAACATACTACATGGATGTCGTTGAACAGCAAAATTTGAGTAGGAGAATACATTTTCCCTTGCGGCTGTTTGGTTAGGAAAAACAAAAGAATTACTGTACCTTGGAATTCTGCTCTCTGTTTTCTCTCTCGTTTCTGTTTGAGAATTTGGACGTGAGTTTTGGGGGTGGAGGAGGTTATGGTGTGTTGCAGGTATGTATATAACCTTGTAACTAATGGAAATTAATTGAAGAGAAAAGAGATAAATGTACATGTATTGTACATGTACATAATATCTTTAAATTTTTTAATTTAATTGAATTTCATTAAAGTTAATTTTGTTAATGGAAATTAATTGAAGAGAAAAGAGATAAATGTACATGTATTGTACATGTACATAATATCTTTAAATTTTTTAATTTAATTGAATTTCATTAAAGTTAATTTTGTTATTTATTGTATTATATGTAGTAATAAGAAAGAAGTGATGTAGAAATTTTATGTCAAATCGTAACATGATTTCAAGCTTGATTTGAATTAATTATATATTATTTAGTAATTTTTTAAAACTATACAAATATTTAAATTAAAATTTCATTTCTTTTAAATCAATTCATTCCTAAATGATTGTACAATTCGAATGCAGATTGTGGAGATAAATTGTGGCCATGTTGGATTGCTAGGAAAGTAAAATGACAAGAAAAATGAATGAATCCTTAGAATATGATTCTTAACAACTTTACTTTCTAGTGGTTGGAAAGATATCAAAATATTAAATTTCATATTTGATTTTATCAATTATAATTTTAATATTATATTAAAAAAAATATTAATTACAAATAACTATAATAATATACGGAGTATTATTTTATTTAATGTATTATAATGACAATTTAAATTATTGGATTAAGATTTTCTTAATTTATAAGTGGTTTATTTTATTATAATCATTAGTAAATATATTTATTATTATAGTCATAATTATAAGTATTTATTGATTTATAATTGAATAAAATTTATAACTCAAAATTCTATTAAGGCTATGTTGATTAATTAATAATTTACAAAATAGTAATAATAATATTATTATTTATTGTATGATACATAATTTAAATAAATGTATTATAATTATTTAATAAATACTCCACTTTATTAAATACCTAAATATGTAAGAATTTTAAAATTAGGAAAAAGTGTACATGAGAAAAGCTAGGATTCAGAATTCGAGAATAATTACTTTCCTCTCAAAACAAACGCAAAAATTTAAAATTTAAGGAATTAAATTATCAAAAATAAACACAAGAATTTAAAAATTAAGGAATTAAATTACCAAACATGGCTGGGTTAACAAGTGGAACGAGAATCTGCATCATGGCCTCTGAATTCCTAACATTTGGGCTCAACAAAACCTTTATTTTTGTTGGATAAATAAGGCCCAATAGGTTGTAATGATATTTAATTTCTCAGATCCAATATAGAGTAAATTTGGACATAAGCCTTTTATTAGTTATACAACTAGTCTACTCAGTAAGGATCACCTAGGTGATCCATTCCGTAGTCTACTAGTATTGAAGCATTTTAGCTTTCCAATTCGTCATACTCGTTACGAAAATAAAAATTACTTCCAACTATTCGATTCTATCTCAAACTAGTATACCACCTGTGCAGATCATAATTTAATTTATAATAATTCAATATTTTAATTTAGTAAAAATTAGAAAATAATTCAACACGTGGCATTGGTTGTAGTTAATATCTGAAATTAATTCTACTGCAATATGTATATTTAGAATAGATATTATAAAATTTCAATTAGAATAAAATATTATAAATCAACTTCACATAAAAAGTTAGTACATGATATAAATCAACTTCACATAAAAAGTTAGTACATGATAATTAACCACGGGTTACAAAGTGAAAATATAGTTTAATTTATTACTTTTGAATAAATTTATTGTACACAGACTTATCAGTAAGATATTAGGAAATTTGCGATTTATTTATAAATTATAATTATATATGGGAAATACACTATACACTTTATTTGGTTGACTTCATCGAAGTTTCAACTTTCGCAAACTTTTAATCTTATTTTAGTTCTTACGTCAATATTATATATAAAAAAATTATACTAACTTAAAAGTTAAAATACATTAAATATATTCGAATAATATTGAAATATAGATTAAAATCTATACATATAAAGATATCACAGTTACATCAATCATACCACAACTTATTTTGTTTAAATATCACAAAATTTTATGGATTGTTTGATTTTATTGGTCAATTAACTAACAAACAATAATTAATAAGTATTATTCAATAAACTTTTAGGCAAATAAAATATTGAATAAATTAAATCCATTAAGATGAATTAAGTAAACAAAACACAATACTCCCTCTGTCCCAAGATATTAGACCCTTATTCCTTTTTTGGGGTGTCTCAACATATTTGAGTCATTTATATTCATGGTAAAAATTTCATTTATATTCATGGTAAAAATTTACTTTTACTACCGACTCTATTTACACCACTTAACAACATCTCTTAAATTCCTATGCCCAAAAGAAAATGCTCTAATATCTTGGGACGGAGGGAGTATAATTTAACTATAGGCAAATCCAATAACAATTAACAAATAAGGAATTAAATAAATTAGTTTACATGAATTGAAAATAACCCATTAAATAATTAAATTAATGTTTTACGCATTAATAAAAAATCTAGATTTACATCCTGGATTTCGGCAAGGTAAATATCTACCTTCCCTTTTCTCTTTATATTCTAGATTGACGACATTTGACACATTTTTTATGTCTAAACCTGAAGACAACGTAGCTAACTTTTATCATTAATGAAGTAAGTAAGGTAGGTGAACCTCCTGGTTTCAAAAATAGCACAAAATTAGTAACATAACAATCAAGTATGTGTAAAATATATGAATATTAATGCATTACTATCGGGCATTTCTAAACATCACAACCATCATTGCCAGCTTTGCAGCCATCTCCCTCCTCTGGAAATCAGGCATCAGCCTCAAGCCATTGCGCACGTTGCCAATTTCAGCCATTAGCATTTCTAAATCTTCAAATTCATAAGGTTCATCATTAAGCTCTGATATTTGGTCTGCTTCAAATGCCTTCTCATGGTCGAGCTCCTTGGGCAACTAAGAGGCTGATGTTGACGGCTGGTTCTCTTCTCTGATGGATTTATCTTCACTCTCTCTACCTGAAGTTTCAGGAACCCTTTCCAAAGGCATCCCATTTTCTGAGATAGAAATGGGACCATACGCAGACATCCATCCTATATCATCTCATGGTTCACTTCTGCTGAAGCAGAAGATAATACTTCATATTCAGGTTCATAATCAGATTCTTCTTCTTCGGACAACTCTGAAGAAAGTTCAAAGGCATTTAGTATAGTCCCTAGTGAAATTCACATACATAAATAATGAAGACTCAAACCTAACAAACAAGCATCTCTACCTTCTTGCTCAGGCAATGAAGGCTCGTTTATCCTGTCACCAGATTTCAACAACATTCCAGGCCACATATGAGCAGAGAGAGCACCATAAAGTCTATCAACGCCATGTGAATCACCATCAACAGAAAGACCTGTAATGCAATGAAATTTTACAGTAAAGCATTAGCATCTCCATGGAAACTTAAATGAGATGGTAGTGGTGTACAAGTTTTTAGTTCAGGCACACTGCACAAAAAAAAAGAAGGGAATATCGAATCCAGTTGAGCAAAAACCAAGTAAGAATGATAAGAATATACTCATTACTCAAGATATGGAACATGCTTAGTACAGGTTCTTACATTGATCAAAATTAGCATTCGTTGCACAAGTTTCGACATATTCAATATTGTGTTCCAGACACCATTCTATGCAAGATCTCTTAAAGCCTAAGGATGGCTCATCATTTCCCAATAAACTACTTCCTTCAGGATATAACATAATCAGAGAAGTCCAGATGAGAATTGACAGAGGATTCATCAAACGGAATTATTTGAATAATGACAGTTACAAAAATGGTCATGTATAATTTGCACATATATATATATATGTTGCGGTTACAAAAAATTAACATCCCACTCACTCCACTCTCCAATTAAGAGGCCACACAAACGGACAATTAATATTTACTACTACAATTCAGTCAATAAAAAAACAGTTTTATTTAAATAATAATAGTATCTATTTTAAAAGGGAATTTTCCAAAATATTCTCAAAACTCCCATTTTATAGTATTGTATAGATTATTTGAGTCGTATTCTATTCTGGGATGTTAAAATTACTTGAGTCATTTTTCTTTTTTTTCCTAAAACAAAATATCTAATCATACTTATTTTATCTTCTCTTATCTTTCCTTTCCCCTACTTTATTCTTATATGGGACGAAAGAAGTACTAAAATATAAATTAAACTTTTCTCCGTCTATCAAGCAAGCAAGAAGTACTATCACACATATAAAAAAATTCTCACTCAAGAAGAGACATTACATGTCGATCACACGTAACATTGTAACAATGATTACTTCAAACACGACACATGACTACTTATTTCACAACGATCTAATATTAGAATGCATAAGAAAGGCGGGAGTTACAAAAGAATGAGAAAAGACGGATAGATGATAAGTATAATCTGGACTATTAAAAAATATCAACGGATCAAAAAAAAGCATCAACAGGAAAATATCAACAAAATTTCAACGGTAGTCAATGATGGATGATGTGTTGATATTGTATTGAAATTGTGTTGAAGCTGTATTGAGGAGTTTTGGATTTGTACAATATATAAGTTTGCATTTTATCATTACCCGATATAATTATTATATAAGTAGGAATATAAAAGTAACGACTTAAGAAAAACTTTTTATTTTTTGATGGGACTATTTTTATAAATACCCTTTTTTGAAAGAGAAATATTTACGTACGGACTAAAAATATTTGCAGTTGCAGGGATACTAGTATAATAATATTATTTTATTAATTAATATTTAGAAACAGATAAAATTCGAAACCAAAAAAATATAAAGAAAAACCTTCTGATGCAGATTAGATATACACAGGTGGGGAGGGAGGGAGGGAGGGAGGGACTACCTTATAAACATCGCCTCTTTACCTCAGATCTGTTGCTTTGTTGTCTTCTCAGTAATTTTGACGAATCGTCGTCATGAATATGGCGATTAGGGTTTATCTGCTTCTTTTCATCGTTCTCTCTTACTCCTACACCGCTTTCTCTCTCTATGAAGACCAAGTCGGCCTTATGGATTGGTCTCTCTCTTCACCCGATGCTTGTTTGATTAGTTACAATATCATGATTTTGGCTGTTAGTGTAATTGACGATTGAATTTTCGAAATTGCGCAGGCATCAACAGTATATAGGCAAAGTGAAGCACGCAGTTTTCCACACACAGAAGGCGGCGAGAAAGCGCGTTGTCGTATCCACTGAGGAAAACGTCGTCTCCTCGCTTGATCTTCGCCATGGCGAGATTTGTGAGTGTGTTTTTATTCAAATTCAAATTATACTTAGCTCTGTAAGTTATGACCGTTGCTCACTCTGCAATGTAATGTGCCGCATCGGTTGAGTAATGTTTTGACTGTGGCGCAGTTTGGAGGCATGTTTTGGCACCCAGCGACGTCATCGATCAAATTGACATAGCTCTCGGAAAGTGTAAGCATGGCCCTTATTTATGCTTGTTTGTTAGCTACTTAGCTCTAGTGTTCATGATATGATAATAGTAATTTGTTAGCTTTAGAGTGGATATATTTACCTCCTTTTGGTGTTGGAGATTGGTTGATCAGCTTGCTATAACTTACTCAAATAATAACATTAATGTTTTTTATTTGCCCATTGTTCGGTTAAAGAAATAAACTGCTGTAGATCCCTTATCTTTTAAGTTACATTCATCTGTTTGCAGATGTCATTACCCTGTCATCTGGGGGAAGTATCTTAAGAGCCTGGAACCTTCCTGATGGTCAGATGGTGTGGGAGTCAACTCTTCTTGGCCCAAACGCTTCGAAGCCATTATTGCTAGTTCCGGTTAGTGAAAGCTGCTTAAACCATCCTATAGTGATGTCTTATGGGTCTTTAAATGCTTTACAGTCAGTTTTTTCGAGGGATGATTAGCATCACATTAGAGGATCTTTAGTTAGACATGAATGTAGACATTCCTGACTATGCAGTTGATTTTCAACATAAGAGATTGGAAATATGCTTCCCTAAACATGAATACATGATCCATTATGAAATGAACTTAGTGTTTAAGCTTCAAGGTTTACAAAGGAAATATTCTTGTTATCATTTTGGCTTGTTATCCAACTTGGTTCAATCTTCACTATATGTAGTTACTGCTCTGATGTGGAATCATTAAGTGCAGATGCAGAAGTGCCAATCTGTATGAACTTTATGAATTGTTTTGTTAAGTGTTTCTATACACTCACTTTTACTACTCACTGAACCAGTATATCACTATTTGCTTATTTAATAATGGAGTAATATTGAACTGATTTATTCGGATGGAGTAATATATTACTGCTCAAGTATTTCTGTAACATGAAGGAATTATGATTAATCCAGAGGTTCCATTACGCTATGATTCTAGTCATAATTCTGATAGGGAGTGAAAAGCATAACACCAAGGGCTGAAAACGAAATAGTTGAATACACAGAAACAGAAACGAAGCAGAAAATAACTGTATTATTGACATAAATAAAATAACAGAGAAACCATCCTCTTAACGAGGCCGTGGCAAACTGCCGATCAGCTTTCACAAAATCTTATCGCTTGGATACCTTTCTTCAATCGTGAAGGAGATATTTATAGAGAATTACAGAGACTCCTAACTGATAAAGGACTGGATAGAATAATTAAATAACAAAAGGATAACGACTAATTCGAAAAGATAACAACTACTACTGAAACTAAATCGCAAAGGACTCCTACTAATAAGGAAATAAATCTACTACCAAATCAAATCTAAAAGCTAACAGTGGCTATTCATCCTGATCAATATCAGATTCAAATATTTTTTATGCTTTTTTTTTTGCTGACTTTGGTTAGCCATTCATCTTCTTGGTTCAAATCATTAAATAGACTTGCAGGAATTGGTATAACATGACATCTTTTTGATGCAGGCTAATTTTAAGGTTGACAGGGAGAATGTAATGTTTGTCTATGGAAGTGGATTTATTCATGCTATCTCAAGCATTGATGGTGAAGTTATCTGGAAAAAGGAATTAGCTTCTGAAGGGTTTGATCACCTTTACACTCGAAATACCAACATCTTTTATAATTTCTTTATCTAGAATATGGTTGAATTTTTGCAGGATCAATATCCAACAACTAATTTATACAGATGGGAATGATACAATCTCTGCAGTGGGTTTTGTTGGTACCCACTGGTTCGGTGCTTATATATTAGATGTTAAGAGTGGCGAGCTGTTGAAATATAAGAGCATGGAGTTTACCGGTGGTTTTTCTGGGGACTTGTCACTTATGACTGACGACACAGCAGTAGCAATAGATTCTATTGGTACAAGCTTGGTTACTATACAATTCCACGATGGGCTGATTAGCTTCCACCAGACACTTCTCTCTCATCTCATCCAAGATTTTCAAAGGGCAGCTGTTATATCACCATCAAATATTCCGGGAGCGTTTATTTTAGAAACTGATAATTCTGTAACCCTTATTAAAGTTATGAGTAGAGGTGAGTTGAAGGTTGTTGAAGAACTTGGTCATGCAACTGCTGTGAGTGATGCTCTCTTTCTCCCAGGAGGCCAACAGGCATTTGCTTTGGTTCAGCATCGTGATGGTAAGATTCTGCTGACTGTGAAGCTTGATAGTGATGATGGAACGTCCAATTTACTTGAGGAAACAATTCATTTGGATAATCAAAGGGGAAAAGTACAAAAGGTTTTCATCAACACATATGTCCGCGTGGACAGGTCAAATGGATTCAGGGTTTTGATTGTCATGGAAGACGATTCGTTATTTTTGTTACAGCAGGGCGAGATCGTCTGGAGTAGAGAAGATGGACTTGCCTCCATTGTGGATGTAAAACCCGTAGAGTTACCCGTTGAAAAGGATGGTGTATCAGTGGCAAAAGTAGAGAACAACCTTTTTGAATGGCTTAAGGTGAAATTTCACAACACTAAGGCATTAGTAGATCTAGTTTCTATGATATATTTTGTTTGTTTGCAGAGATGGCTAAGCCTATAAAGTTTCATATGGATTCAGATTTTACTTGTTGACCACATTACTCACCTTTCTTGGGGGTTAAATCTCTTTACTCTATAGGAACAATAGTTCGAAAAGAGCATAATAGGCCCCTGCTTTGATTTAATAGAATTCGGACCTCTTAGTCATTTGCATGCTACTATAAACTATTTAACTCTAACTAACAGTATGTTTGTTTTATCCACTGTGGGTAAGCTGAGAACATGTTTCAACTTCATGTGCTGTCACGAAGGATACCTTGTGTGCATCATGGATGAAATGGATAAAGTAAATACTTTAGCTTGTTGAAAAATGAGTGGTTTGTGTATGATATTGCATCTGCTGATCTATCCTTTTCTACTCTTAGAAAAAGCAGAGCAGTGCGCTAATGGTTTCTCTTTTATATTCTTTTTCTTATGAAAGGGTCATCTGCTGAAGCTCAAAGGAACTCTAATGATAGCAACCCCTGATGATGTGGCAGCCATACAGAAGATGAGGTTACAAAGCTCTGGGAAAAGCAAGATGACTCGGGACCGCAATGGGTTCAGGAAGCTTCTTATAGTACTTACACGAGCAGGGAAACTTTTTGCACTGCACACTGGAGATGGGAGAATTGTGTGGTCGCGGTTACTTAGGACTCTTCGCAAGTCAGAGACATGTCAGCGTCCTAGAGGGATTAGCTTACATCAGTGGCAGGACCCTCATCATCATGCTTTGGACCAGAATCCATCTGTTCTGATTGTTGGAAGATGTGGAGACAGTCTAGATTCTGCTGGATTGCTATCTATTGTCGATGCGTACACTGGGGAGGAGCGCAATCATATGGAACCTGTTCATTCCATTGTGCACGTTATTCCATTGTCTTTTACTGATTCACTGGAGCAGCGATTGCATTTGCTATTAGATACCAACAGGCGTGCTCACTTATATCCGAGAACTACTGAGGCTCTTGATATTTTTCAGCGAGAATCAGGGAACATATACTGGTACTCTGCTGAAACTGAAGAGGGTACTCTAAGGGGTCATAGTGTGCATAAAAATTGTGTTCTAGAGGAGGCAGATAACTTCTGTTTTGACTCGAGGGACTTATGGTCAATTGTGTTACCCTCAGAGTCAGAAAAGATTGCTGCAACTGCAACAAGAAGTTTAAATGAGGTACTCCTTTTATCGTTTATCCTCTTTTTGTGACAACGAGAATTTTGGTTTTACAAAACTTTTGATTTTCCTTCAAGAGAGTTATGCTGCAAATTTATGTTGCTGGTTTCTGTAGTTGATGTAATTTCCTCTGGTTTCTTGTTTCTTTCAGGTAGTTCATACACAAGCAAAGGTGACAGCAGACCAGGAAGTCATGTACAAATATGTTTCAAAAAATCTGCTGTTTTTGGCAACTGTTGCACCCAAAGCTGTTGGTCCTATTGGTACTGTTACCCCGGATGAATCATCTCTGATTGCTTATTTGATTGATACGGTAACTGGTCGTATTTTGCACAGAGTGACCCATCATGGTTCTGTAGGTCCTGTTCATGCTGTAAGTCTCTTTCTGTTGCAGTAACTGTAGAAAAGAAACTGAACTGAGCACAGAATTTTCTTGCTGCAGTCAAGCTTCATAGTTTTGTCCTCAAAGTTATAATAAATAGTAAAACTTCTTTACATTGCTCACACTAACCATTACTTGTTGATCTCTATAAAGGTGTTCAGTGAAAATTGGGTTGTGTATCACTACTTCAACCTAAGAGCACATCGATATGAGATGTCTGTCATTGAAATATATGACCAAGCTCGTGCGGTATTCCTTCATTTCTAATCTTCTGATTCTCTTATATTTCTGTAGATATGTGGTTATAATAAATTATTGCGACATACAGGAAAACAAAGATGTGTTGAAGCTTGTTCTTGGGACGCATAATCTCACCTCTCCTATAACAGCATACTCTCGCCCGGAAGTCTCCACAAAGTCACAGTCATATTTTTTTGCACATTCTTTGAAAACAATGGCGGTAACGTTAACGGCCAAAGGTATAACTTCCAAGCAGGTTCTTCTTGGCACAATTGGTGATCAGGTCAGTTTTATTGGTAACCAGTAGTAATTGTTATTTGTGGCTTTATCTTTGTGAGCTTTTATTCTGTATGTCGCATGCCTAGTTTCACATTATTTCTCATGTATCGGAGGTTGAACCGGAATCAGTTGATAAAATTCCACCTTGTCTTTGATTATTAGGTGTTGGCTCTTGATAAGCGGTTCTTAGACCCCCGGAGAACAATTAATCCTACTCAAGCGGAGAAAGAAGAAGGAATTATTCCTCTTACTGATTCATTACCAATTATACCTCAGGTGATGAAATTTAGAGATTGTTGCTAAAACTGGAATATGCTGAATTTTCATCTTCTTTTTCATTACTCTGGCATCACTTATTATCTCGTGTATATTTGCGTTTTGAGTCTCAATTTAAGCTGACAATCCACGAAGTTGGTAGATATACAATGATACGAAGATTTCTCTCTTTCCTCAGAAGCTTTATCCTTTTTCATTGATGGACATCATAATTTTCTAATGATGTTTCTTCCATCTCTGCAGTCTTATGTAACTCATGCTCTTAAGGTGGAAGGTCTCAGAGGCATTGTAACAGTTCCTGCAAAGCTGGAGTCAACCACCCTTGTTTTTGCTTATGGCACAGATCTCTTTTTCACTCGGCTTGCACCTTCTAGAACATATGATTCTCTTACTGAGGATTTCAGCTACGCTCTGCTTCTAATCACTATTGGTGCCCTTGTTATTGCAATTTTAGTTACCTGGGTTTGGTCCGAGAAGAAAGAGCTTCAGGAGAAGTGGAGGTGAGTGGAACTGTTTTGAGGTTCATGTTAGTCCTCCGACACTGTCTGGGGGGCATTTGTTGTCCGAGAAAGTCACCTTTGTAACATGATCACTCTAATCGTGATGGTTAGATATATCTACCTACTCAATGTTGTAAATCAGAATGACAGGAAATCAGAAACAGATAGAAAGAGTAGGCTTGATTTATATCAAAGGCTACACCAAAGCATAATACTGCGATCGGTGATGACATACGTTTTCCCTTTGCATTCGTCAATTTATGACTGATGAAGCTAATTGAATTTTCAATAGTATTTAGTATTTTATGATGTATGGTTGGACATTGCTACTGATTTCAATTTCAGAAATAATGTTATATTTCTCTCATTTTTTGAGATAATGTTATTTTATTTAGAAGCGTGTTTAACGATAATACTGTTTTCATTCTTAATGATTCATCTTCACTAGAGTAGGACGGAGAAAAAACGAAAATGAGCTGCTGCTGCTCATGCTTAGTTGTCCAGTATTCATAAATTCGTCTTAGAGCCTCCACAATAAGAATAGGTCAGCCATAGGCCAACTACTCTCTCTCTCTGCCACGTCATTAGCACTAAAAATTTACCACCCACATCAACATTTTACTCAAATAGGCTAGTCTAAGGCTAGCCATAGGTCAGCCGCAATAAAAATAATTAAAAAATAACTATATTTACGGAATTAAACACAAAATACGGAATTAAATATACGACACATATACGGGAAAAATTTATTAATTTTATTTAAATAAAAAAAGTACATTAACTAAAAATCAAAAAAATTACATAATAAAAAAAAAATCCGGGCTTCCACACACGAGCCACCGCCCCACTCCACTCCTAACTAATTTATTAAAAAAATACATTAAAAAATGTTAGTATGCCTTGAATCCGTTATAGTTTGCCGCTAGCCGAACGGGGGTCTCGCTATGACATGTTTCTGTTTTAGGTCTTAATTTTGTATTGGGCCTAACCCGTAGTCTGTGTGCCTACTTAAAAATTACATAATTAAAAAAAATTCATAAAAAAATACATTAAAATGCAATAAAGAAATGCATAAAAAAATACATTTAAAAAATGCAATAAATAAAAAAAATGCATAAAAAAATACATTAAAAAAAATACATCAAAAATTAAAAAAAAAAAAATTAAAAATAGCGCTGGCCGATCGGCACGCCACAATGGCGGCCAGCGCCCTCAAATCGGCTAGCCCACGCCGATTTTTTCACTGATCCGGCGCTGGCCGATTCCAATAGTTCGGCTAGCCGACCGGCTAGCGACGCGAATCGGCTAGCCCGTGGGCTAACCGCTATTGTGGATGCTCTTAACTAGGAGTTTGTAGTATTGTGGCTCAGCTAACTGAGTTATTGTGAGCTAGAGCTATGAGGATAAGTTTCCTAATTTGTCAACAACTACCCACAGAGAATGATAAAGAAAAAGAGAACGAGTGATGTAAATTCTAATTAGCAGTATTTTATTAGATTTGTTTTAAGATAACTCATAGATTAGTCTCTATTCCATTTCATGGGAAATCAATCTTTGTGCGTCTTGGTGTGTGATATAAAGCAGGAATCGTATATTTTCCGTGGATGTAGGTATTTCCGAACCACGTAATCGCTTGTCTGATTGTGTTCATCGTTTGATCATTATTGTTTCATTTGGAGTTATCAACACACGAAAAACTAGAAAAAGAAAATTCGAATTTATCATCAATACAAGATACTTAGAAATTTTTTATCATACGTTCTACAGTGATTTTAAATTTGGTCAAGAGAATAAACTTACAATCATAGCCAGCCCATTCTAGCCTTGGTGAGCCAAAACATAGAAATATATTTATCTTTAGGGTTCGTTTGATTGGTATGATGGAGTTGGGTCAGATATGGTTATTTCTATACAACTTTTCATGATTGTTGTTTGAATTCTATATCTCATGTAAGGTTTGGTTGCTCTGATTCATAACCTTGTATAACTTTCAAGAGCTTTGATTCAGCTTATACAAACCACTGATAGCAACTTGATTGGACAAAACTGTCCTCATTTAAATTGTTTATTGCCAACTTTGTCCTCAGCAACCCTATTTCATTTCAATCACAAATTAAAACACCCACCCACAAATTGAAGAGCGCGCCACTCCCAGATTGAAATTCACACAACACTGCCGCTGGGGATCGATTACCACAAATCAAATTCCGATAATGTGCTTCGTGCTGATCTACACCGGTGAGTTTTCTATCAACCAGTTTCGAGCAGACCTCACTTCGGATAGGTGGATTATTTCGGTTTATATAGTGTGTATTGCTCATCTGTGAAACCCTATTTGAAATTATGTTGTGTTTGTTGTCATTGCAACCAGTAATTGAATGGTGTTTCATTGTACAATGCAATGGTTTCAATCTCTGTATAACTCATCGCTCATAATTCCAAACGGATGGGGAGTTAGATGTGTTATTTGAGATGGGATGTGTTATTTGAATAATATTTTTAATGCAGTATCTGGGTTCAACTGCCATTACTCATTCCTCATGATGCCAATGAAGGGTCCATTTTTTCCGAAGATGAGGTGTGTGATTTGAGATGTTTTTTTTGGCAGCAGTATCTAGGTTCAATCCCTTCAAAGCTTGTTTTTTAAATGACATCTCACCAGATAGGAGCTAGCGAGGAAGATGGTAGCCCTATACTAGAGGGTAATGTTATTTTACATTATATTAGGGCTGGTCAAAATTTCACCCGCATCGATTGCTTGTTATTGTGTTAATGGGTTGCAATACGGTTTTAGGCAGCAACGACTTGGGCGCACCGCAAAGAATGTGAAAACCGACAGGTCCAAGCGTATTTGGTCAGTTCGCGAGGAAGAGATCCTCATGGCTACGTTAAAGGACTTGGCGGAGAACAGGTGGAGGAGAGATAATGGTTACCGGGCAGGATATCTAACATGTATCAAGGAGGCGATCAAGCGTGAATTTCCCAACACGGATATCCTCCCACACACCCACATTTATTCGAAGATAACAACTTGTAAGAGGAATTACGAGTCACTCATGATGATGCTTAACCACAGTAGTATTGGCTTCAACTCGGATGGTAATTACAAAATTGAGTATGATAATGAGCAGTAAGCTCAATTTGTTAAAGTATGTGATAATTTAGTGTAGTCAAGAATTATATCCCTTAACCTGACTTTACCTCAACTAATATTTGTATCTGCACATTTGAAAACAATGACTTATCAATAACTTATTTATTTGCATTTGTGATTCCCTATTTGTTTCTGCATATTTAAAGACAAATACTTAGCTACTTGCATTTGCTAATGTCTATAAGTTGGTGACTATTATTATCCACAGAAAGACAGTTATGCAAAGTACACGAGGAACAAATCGTGGCCTCAAATAGAAGATTGGAAGGAGATGTTCGGCAAGGACCGCGCTGATGGTGTAAAGACGGTAGACGTTGGGGATTCAGTTCGAAGAATCTACAGTACTAAAGAGTACCAGCCTGATGATGTTGGTACATCCTACCCCAAGACCTTTGAAGAGCTATTTCCCGACGACGTCTTCCCGGATGGTGTTCTCCCGGAGATGATAGATGAGTGCCAGTCCGTTACTGAGGGGGCAGATGCTGTGTATGGGGCGGGTGCTGGGCTAGAGCAGGGGCTGGGTCTGGTTCAGGGGGCAGATGCTGTGTATGGGGCGGGTGCTGGGCTAGAGCAGGGGCTGGGTCTGGTTCAGGGGCAGGGGCTGCGTCCGGGACTAGGTCTAGGTCTCGGGCTGGGGTGAAGATGGCAAAGAAAGTTGTGAAGAAAAGGAAAATAGAAGACAAGATGGATGGAGTCCTTCATCTCATGAGTCAGATCCACACCGACACAAATGAGCGACTTGAAGAGATTTCAACTAGTATTGAGTACGAATTCGATTTTAGTACCAAGAGGTCTGAAGTATTTGATCAACTGAAAGGTATTCCAGGCTTAACTCTTAAACAACACTTCTATATTTCTAAGAAGCTAGTTAAGGAGGCCCAAGCTTACGGATCTGTTTCGAGGATTGCCTGAGGTTGCTCGTGCAACATTTGTGTTTGGCCTTTTGGAAGGTGATGGGATGCTTTAAGTGCTTAAAGCACCAGACACTTGTTCCCCGGTTTTTTCTTTTTGTGGAACTAAATGAAGCTGTTTTTTGGGATGTTTTACCTCAATGTATATCAATTGAGGGAACTTATCTATAGGGTTAGAACTACTTGAGTTGTCGATGCATTTACATTCGATGATGGTAAATGAATTGACACAATTCTAATCTTTTGTAGTTTTTTTTTTTTGTTCAAACCGTGTTATGATTATGTATAATGGGATTGTGTATACTATGCTCCCAAACATACTAGCTTTGTTTATGTATTCTGGCTTTAGCAATTCATGAGCACTCTTGAATCATTATATGCAAAGTCTACTATCAAAACTCCATGGAACTATCTTTCTCCTCTCCTGCATAAAATTGCACTTCATCCGTGTAATGCTTTTGCATTTTATTCATCACCATTTGCTTTGTACATATGTTTCAACGAGTAACCTCATCAACTATAAAGTGTCATTCCAGGTTATTAGTGATGCATTTCCTGGGCATAACCTTGTGAAACATAAGAAGTTTTTTGTGACACTTTTGGCTTCTTGGAATAATGGATAAAACGAGGCTACCTCCTTATGAATATATCATATGTTAAAAATTGGTGCAACATACAAAATCACTTGCATAACAATACTAACAAAACTGATGAATGAAAAATAATAATTTCGGAAAATCCCTTCTCGCATTTTTCTTCATTTGCGCAAGGACTACACATTGGATAAATACTTAGCCATCCATTTAACACTACAAAAAAAAGCTCCAAGTCCTTAGCTAATTTCCAAACTAATAATTATCCATCAATTAACACTACATCCCAAACCATTAAAACGGAATACTACAACATCCAAAAGCAGAGCTAATTTCCAACGACAAAGGAAAACGATAACAAACTTCTTCCTACAAAACACTAACCCACAACAACCATGATGATGCGATCCTCGGCATGCCCCTAAACCGTCCAATTATGGGACTATTTTACGAGAAATCAGGCAACAGCTGTTGGAACAGATATACTAAAAAGCATTTTTCGAGTTTATTTTGAATTTGATAAATTGCTTGTATATTGTAAGCACTCTTCATTTAATGAGAATAATAAATGTTTTCTTCATACTGTGTATTTTACTTTAATGGGTATTGACCGTATCTAATTATATATTAAATTATATAATTAAAACGCCGGAAAGTAAAATCAGTCTAAGTCTTCTACATTGAGGGTTGGGTCGTGGAACAGGTCATCACAGTAGGTGGCCCAACCGGTACCTTGTAGAAGTAAAACTTTTTCACAACCTAAATAGGCCTTGGCTACCTATCGTGAAAGGTTGCAGTGTCCATCCGAAAGTCGTCTTTACCTTGAGAATGACTAGTGACACTGGTGTGGTATAACATTGAATGGATCTAAAGTATAAACACGTCTTTGTTGCTATCTACTGTAAGACGATGTCTTGGAGATTTAATATTTCCTAATCTTTGTAATAATATAGGACACACGTTATTTAATCATACGCTGCTTTGACTTATCAATAGGTGCGGGTTTTTCGCAACCCAATATTCCTGATATCTTGGGTAGTAGTAATTAATAACCAGTATGGTGTCAGTTTTATTATTACATTGAATCGTGTGTCTGCGTGGTTTGACTATATCCCCAAGAGGTGTTCGAGAGAAGTTCTATTATTCGGAAACCCGGCGGGTTTGGATTTAATCCAAGAATAAATAGAAAAGGAAAAGTATATTTTGATATACATCCCGTACTAGACAAACTCTTGGAAATAAAAAGATATTAATTAATTTAAAGTCTATAGCAGACTACAAATTAATTAATGGATATAGAAAGTCTTAGACACGAGAAATAATATATTAAAGAGGTTAACCCGGATTGCTTGTAATCACGGATTGGATGGGCGGTCATTATTTCTTCGATAGTGGCACAAGAAATATTCCATTGGCCTTATATTGAATTATGGGTTATAATTTAATTAGTAAAGAAGGTTCAGTTGGGGAGGCCCAATCCAAGCCCCATAGATCCCTAACCTAGCTCATCATAAACTCTATAAATAAGGATGTAAGGAGATGAGACAATAATACAACACAAAACCCTAGCCCCCACACTTGGAGTTTTCGACCCTCTCTCTCTAATAGAGGAATTCGAAATTCCTCTTTGTGTGTTCTTGGTTTTCTTGACTTCTCCTCCAAGATCCTTATAATTTCTAAAATATTCATCCCACAAGGAATTTAGATCTATAGAGTTAAGGGTCATAGGTTAGAATATCTTTGGTCTTGCATTCACAATCAAGCTTCAAGATCTACATGTGGAGAAGTAGCAAGCCACTTCGATTCTTTGGAGAATCATTATTGTAAGTATTCAACATCATAATTTAATTTAAATTATGTGATTAATTGCGCAATTATATGTCTCTACATGTTCAAGCATGAAATTGAATCGATCCACATAATCACCTAAATAGATTCTTTTGTGGATTTATTTATTTTTGCAATTTCGCTGCGTTTTTCCCCAACAACAACTCCACAACGCGCACGATGACCCTTTAGGCGACCCTAATATCTCCTTCTTCGAGGGGTTAAAGCGCGTAGAAGATTTGGTAGACGACGCCTCATCGAAGCATTGACCACCCACATCAAATAGCTTACGACAAACTCGTGTGGATGGGCCCGGCATCGGCGAGGTTACCTCGTTGGAGTCGGTCGGGGAATCATATCGCATGTCCTGTATGAGAGAGTTGGGTACGAGTGAATCACTTAACACGATGACCTCGGTGTTGTCCGATAGGGTAATAACCTCATGAGGGAACTCATCTTTGACGTCAAACAAGCCAAACAAACTCGCAAGAAGGCAGAATTCGGGTTCGTCACGGTAGTAATATGCGCTGGCCGAGGCATCTCTCTATATAATCAAAGTGCAATCGTGTTTCAGTAAGGACATATTGAACTACAATATATTGAAGAGTCTATGTATACGAACCTGGAAAATCACCTTCCATGTCGACTTGTCGGCAACTACCACCTTGTCTTTCATATTCCAATATGCTCCTTTCGTCGAACAACTTTCTTGAACGTCATGTATCGGGCCTTCACAGTTTCACTCGAATCGATATGTCCACGACAGGGGTGGATCCAGCTTTGGAGTAGCTGGGGCACTTGCCCCTCCTCACCCCTTTCAAACCTTAGATATTTATGTATATATTTTGAATTATACACTCCAACCACACTAAATGTCCCTCCTCAAATACATAAAATTTTCCTACATACTACATTTTTGCCCCTTCTTCAAAGAAATCCTGGCTACGCCCCTGCTCCACGGAGAATGCGAAGCACTTCATCAGTCCCGCAATTGTCGTCCCATTCCCGGCCGCCCCTCATATTCACCATAGTCGAAAGAATGAGGGTATCCATCTCTCGATTCCATTTCCCTCAGTAGAAGAACGCTGGTTGTTGAGGAATGGGGAAGTTCATTTTGGTGAGATTGGTTTCACTGGTTACTTTTCTTGTCTTTGTATATCACCTTATATACACCAGCTACACTACCTCTTCCAGCTTCATTAATGGATTGTGGTTGGGCAATTAACCTTGGTGGTAGATAAATGTCTAGTCTAGGGTTTAGGGAGAAGCCGACCTCGGTGATTGAAGACCATACATGCATGCAATCGAGAAAATTATAGTAGGTATTTGTATATTTACCAATAAATGAGTGTTATATTTATGAACAAATGAGGTTAATGAAACACACGTGTCTTAGAAGCTTTGCATATATTTGGATGTTTACAAACCATACACATCAATTTTTTACAAAAACACGTGTAAAATCCAAACAAATTAATAGGCTATCGGTGCAAATTATTTATACAAGTATTTATGATAGTGTATGATAACACATCATGGCCTATATAACCATAACAAATATTCTTCCTCGTCAATTCAATATTGTAATTGCTTGTAGTATGACTAATATTTTCCTCGTTGTTTATTAGATGAGAATTTATACCTCAATGATCACTTTAGGATTGAGATATTAATTGAGTTGATTTATTACCTATACACAAATATGTAATTGAAATTGTATTTGAGCTACGTATATTAATAAAAAAAATATGTAGTTGGTATTAATCTTTAAAAATATGTAGTTGGTATTAATCTTTAAAAATATGTAGTTGGTATTAATCTTTAAACATGTGTAGTCGATGTTATTAAAAAAGATTTACTAAATTTTAGGAAAATATGAGAGTTGCCCGTTAATGTTGCATATGTAATATCCTAAAAGATTCTGAATAATATTATAACCATTTATGGTTAAGATTGGGGTGCATTAATCCCCATCCATTACGTAACGTTTAAAACGGCCACAAAAATCGCACCTTTTTAGTAAAAGCCAAGATCATGCGTTCCTAAATCAATGCCAATATGTATTTCATATTGTCTCTTATTAATGTATATTATTCAAAAAATATTGTTCTCACTCTTCCTATATTATTATTTAAAAATATGTACTCCCTCCGTCCCAAGATATTAGACCCCTTTCTTTTGGGCACAAGAATTTAGGAGATAGTTGTTTAGTGGTGTAAGTGGAGTTGGTAGTAGAGTAAATTTTTACCATAAATAGAAATGGTTCAAGTGTATTGAGACACCCCAAAGTAGAATAGGGGTCTAAATTCTTGGGACGGAGGGGGTAGTTGATATTGTGTCATATGCGGGATTAAAATAATATGTATTTTTGGAAAATATGGGAATTGGCAGCCAATATTGCGCATGTAATATGCTATCAATAATATCATATTCATTCATGCTAAAATTGGGGTGCATTAATCCCCACACATTATTCAATTTCAAAACTGCCAAAAAAATTGCACGAATAAGAAAAAGCCAAGATCATATTGCCCTAAATAAATGTCAATCTTCATTTCCAACGTCTGTTCCCTGAATCAAGCAATGAATTCCCAACTGCTACGCCGATGACTGCAGAGAAGTGGCGTGTGGATTCAAAATCTACGACCGTATTTATTTGAAGCAAACCAACCCAAATCTGTATTCTTTATTTCATGGCAGTGAGCAACAAACCTCACATCCTTTTCATACACAGTCGAAGGTGGTACTTTTGAGTGTTAAAACCCTCATTCAAGGTCCACGAATCAAGCAACTATCAGACTTAACAGTTTGAAGAATTTTCATCATGGGCAGCAATGATGGTAGGGATTACCTTAGGCTCCCCTCATTCTTCAAAAGGTTCTCCGAGGTCCACTTTATGGATGAGTTGGTAATGTCTTTCCTTTTCCATTTTTTTACCGTTGCATGTGCCGATAATCTGATGTAGTTATTGACTTCCAGTCGTTCTCACTTTGTGTAGCGTCTTCCACCCGAATTTGTTGCGACCTATGGAGCGGATATCCCTTTTGATTGCCGACTTGTGATGGCTAGGGGCAGGGCATGGCCCGTACGCCTCCTTCGGATCGCCAGTGGTTGGCAATTCCACGTTGGGTGGAAGGAATTCTGTATCCACAACCGCATTGTGGATCAATACTTTCTAACATTCACTTTGGTAGACGTGGGGATTTTCCAGGTCAAAAGGTACAAAACCCGTAGTGGATGCCCCACTCGAAGTGATTTAGAACAGGAGTATATGCACAAAATACATTGATGTCGTTTTTTGTAGTATGCAATTATCTTTGCAATTTAAGACTAACGCTCAGTTGACCCCCTTTTTCAAAAATGATAAGCGGCAGAAGATGAGTTCTCGGACAACGGTTACGCTGAAGATGTTGATATCTCGGACGACAATGACCCGTCGGAGACATAGGTTGATACCTCGGACGATGATGACCATGTTTCCGTCCGAGTGAGTTAGAAAAAGACGGTTGCCCGACATTCGTCGTGAACCTATCGCCGGAGATCATAAACTGCACTCTCGAGATCCCATTTGCATTTTGGCAGCGCCACATTAATATGGCGGCCTTGTTTGACCCCGTGTACTTCAATGTGAACGGCAAAACATGGTTAGTCACTCTCGCTCATAGCGCGACCAAAATTTGGGTGAAGCATGGATGGCGTCGTTTCCAAAATGGCAACAATTTGGTCGTGGGAGATCATTGTCATTTCAAACTCATTGACCCTAATGAAGTCATCTTTTCTGTGTGGTTTGATCGTTCTTAAGTTCATCGCTGGCCATCGTATGCATGTAGTAGCTATCTTGTTTTGCCTTTTACTGTTGGTCGTATGTAGCTGTTATTCCTTGTTGTTAAGGTGCATGGCGTGAACCAAGTTTTCCATCATTATGGTTTAGCTCATGGTACCTCAGTCGGTTACGATAATATAGTGTAGGGTTTAGGAGTGTATTGGTGGGCGTTTTTCCGTTATAGTAACTCTCTCGTTATGGTCGAAGTCTCTGTTGATTTTGGAAATAAGACAAGGTGTTATGCCATATAAAAGCCGCAGCTATTGTGTTTATGTGGTTTTTTTTTTTTGAGTCGTGGTAAATAACCAACAATACTAAATAATTTTATTTTTGTTTTATGCCATATACTCCATTGCAGATGTTCACTATGATGAACTAGTAATTGGTATTAGTTAATTGTATGTGTAATATTCGGTTTATCTAATATTTATTTTCGGAATAAATTAGAAATAAACATGTGAAATCTCAAGACCATGATACAGTATCCAAATTGGGGAATACTTCCACATAAATCATTGATAAGGCTCGTTTCATGCATCGGTTTAGGGTTAAAATTCTGTGCATTTGGGGCACTAATGTGCGTTATTGAGTTCAGGTGCGAAGTAAATCTGCCGGACCCAGGAGTTGTTGTTACCGGACCTGGCAGATGCAAAAGAGATGAAATTGAAGCAAAAATCAGGAGTCGTCGTTCGGACCTGGGAGAATCAAAAGTTGGCGACAGGAGCAGAATGGAGCGAGAGCAAATTATTTTAAAGATTCTTACTCAAGGGCAGGAGCGTAAAATCACCAGAGGGGATACCCTAGGGATCAGAGCCTCACATATATAAAGAGCTCAACCTTGAAGAAGAAAGGAGATCCGTGAACAGCCACTTCTAAGCTCTCTTAGCTCTAGTTCTAGCTCTCTACTTCAAAATTTCATCTTCGACTGCTGCGCACTTGGACATGGAGGATTCTGGCCACCGTGGTTCTCATCGTCATCGTAGTTATTTTGCTGTGTAACACCGCCTTGAGGAGGCGAAGAAACAATTTTATTTGCTTTCGTTTAGTACCTTGTTGGTTTTAAGTTTCGCAACTCTAGCTTCTTGCTTTGATATACTGGATTCAGACCTATTTCTAGTATTATGGAAGTTTATGTTTGCTTTTGGTTGGATATCTCTGAATTTATGTTAATCTCTTGTTTTTAGCTTTCGTTCTTTGTTTGTTGTTGAATGTTTGGAGCTGAGATTTGTGTTTGTTGTTGGAGGTTGGGAATTTGCATATGAAGATGTTTGGACTTGTTGAATCGTGGTGTTTTGGAGTTGAAGTTTCGCATATTTGGTGCTTGATGTTTACGTTATGCATGATTATGTCTATTTACTTTCTGTTTCTGTATCCTTTAGGTCCAGTAGCGTAGATCTGTTAGTTTAGGCTTTAATTTCTCGTTCTAAGTCTCGTTTTAAGTTAGATTTAAGGTTACTCTGTTTTCATGGTGTTTAAAACTCTGTTTTCTCTGCTATTCTTGTTTGATTCCTGAAGAAGATGAAGTTGTTGGTAGTTAGACAGATCTGCTTTATGTCAGTACTTTTCTGCATGTACTTTACTTTTTCTGCATATCTGCTAGACCTGTCAGTACGATCTACTTTGTCTCTTTTACTTTTCTACATGCTTTTCCAGACCCTGGTAGTTTAAGGAACTTGTCTTGCTTTTTCACTTTATGCTTGTCTGTCCAAATTAGGAAAGTCTGTCTAGTTAAGTTTACCCCAGCTGTCTTAGAACTTTAAAATATCTCATTTTCTCTGAGTCATGCATGTCCCGTACGCTTTCGTTTCTTAGGCCCAGTAGGTAGAGTAAAGTTCTCCTGATCTATTAGACCCAGTAGGTAGAGTAAAGTTCTCCTGATCTATTAGACCCAATAGGTAGAGTAAAGTTTCGCTTATCTCTCAGACCCAGTAGTTTTAAGTTCTCGACCCACAAAAATTGCGTGGCAGCAGCCAACCCTTTCCCAAAACATCCTCAAATACAGTTCCGTAACACCTGCTTCCTCGTGGGATCGATCCTTTACTTCCCTGTGCTAGTTGTAGTATAGTGGGTTGAGGTTTTTGAAGGGACAGAGTGCACCCAACGACCCCTTCTGATAAGTCTCATGATCTTCTAGCCTCTAAGGTCTAGAACAATCCTCTGGACCTATTAGATCGAGTGACACATATCACAGTACAAACCTGCACTGCACTTCTGGACACTGTCAAAATGGCGCCGTTGCCGGGGAATCTGCATGGTGTTATTAGTGTGCTTGCGAATGTTTTGGTGTAAATAATTTATTTAACATGTTTACTTTTGTTTCTTTTTTCAGTTTATGAACAGGAGCTACCGGTTCGGACACTGGAACAACTCACCTGGTTGGAGAAGCGCCCAGACTAGTTGGCGGGTCAAGGAAACTATATTCCCAGTTACCACCAGATCGGGGCTTACAACAGGGGATCCAGTTCACCTGAGTTCGGAGAGCGACGAGGAGTCAACTTCGTCAGTTAAGAAGGAACCAAAGTCAACCTCAGAAACAGAGGAGGAAAACGTTGAGAGCATGGCCAACGCAGGCGACGACGACCCAGAGATCGGCTGGCTCACTGCCCATTTAGATGGCGAGCCTGCCCAGGCCATCGTCTCTACCCAGCGCCAGAGGGCGATCGACATCAAAACTAATGTGCTGAGCATACTCCCAACTTTCTCGGGTCGGAGGAATGAGTGTCCCTATGAGTTCCTCAATGAATTCAGTAAGCTTTGCAGCATTCAGAAGAGGCCCAACGATGCAACAGAGGAGGATTATCGATTGCGCGCGATCCCGTTCGCGCTAAAAGGGGAAGCTAACACGTGGTTGTTAAGGCTGCCACCCGACTCAATCAATACGTGGAAAGACTTCAAGTTGGAGTTCTTGGATTACTTCTTCCCTTCTAACAAAACAAATGCTCTCAAGAAGGAGATCCAAGAATGTAAGCAAGAATATGATGAATCGTTGAGTCAGTATTGGTCCAGGTTCAAGGGGTTGCTCGACGCTTGCCCAAACCACCGGATGATGGAAGCCGAAACCTACTATCTATTCTATGAAGGGGCGAAACCTGAGTCCAAAGATCTGATGAACACCGCTAGTGGAGGAAATTTCACCAAGAGGAAGGTGAGCGAGGCCCGAGAGATACTGGGAAGATTAATTGATGCAAAAAAGGTATACGATTCACCTCGTACCATTCTAAGGAGAGGGAATGCGGATGCAGTCACAGTGCAAAATGAAGAAAGGATGGATGCCCGAGTGGATGCAAGGATGGATGTCAGAATGGAGCAGCTCGAGAAAACTATCCTAGCTGCCCTAGGGAAGAACGAGTCACCGGGTCCAACAGAAAGAGAAAAACAAGCACTGGGTCCAGAGGATGGTTACAATTATTGCGGATCTCAAGGAGGGATGGATTGTCCATCCCATATAAATGCAGTAGGAAATTGGAACCAAAATAATCAAGGCAACAATTGGAACCAGTGGAAAATCAAAGACGCTCCATGGAGGGACAATCCATGCTTTAGGTGGTCCGAGGGGAATCAAAATCCTCAACTCTAGATTACTAATTCGGAAGAAAACCAAGGAAACCAAGGAAACCAAGGGAACCAACCCAACTGGTCCGGAAGGAGTCAAGAGGGGCAAGGCAACTGGAATCAAGGAGCACAAGGTAATTGGAGTCAAGGAGGTCAAGGAAATCAATCCAGCTGGAACAATAGGAACCAAAATAACCAAGGAAGCTCATATGTACCCCCACACCAGAGGAACAACAACTATCAGGGGCCAGGGAATCAGTACAACAATAACCAAGGAGGTCAAGGGAACTTTCGCCCGCATCAAGGGGGTGGACCAAATCATGGTCAAGGGCCAAGTGGTAGTCAACCCAACACTCGGGTCCAGAGGAATCTGGATGATATGGTCCATGACCTAGTGAATTCTCAACAGCACATGCAGAACAACTTGCTGGCAAATAATGACGTGGTCCACAAGCTCCAGGATGCTCAGCAGGAACACAAGGCTGCGATGGATCTGATGTCGAAGCAATTATCTCAGATCGCAACGTCCCTGAGCGACATGCGAGGGAATGAGGGAAGGATTCCAGCCTCAGTAAAGCCACCAGAGAGAGCAAACATCAGCCAGGTTACCCTGAGATCTGGGAAAGCATATGAAGGACCCAAGCTGAAGGAAAATGATGAAAGGTCAGTGCCAAGGAGCGAGGACGTTATCCACCCGGTCCAGCAAAAAGAAGAAGTTGAAGCAGAGAATGATCTCCGAGCTGGTGATTTGGGAGGATCGTTACCTCGGATGGCAGACCCATTTTTCTTAGACCCAGAGCCTGAGGTAGAAATTGAAAAAAAAGAAGAAGGAGAGGCGGAAGAACCCTCTAAGGAAGATCCTACCAACACTATAAAAAGGGTGAAACCTTTTCCCTACAGAGGAGATGCCAAGAAGAAAAAGGACAACCCCGTGGATTTCATGGAGATCTTTGGAAAGCTGGAGATCAACCTCCCGTTCCTGGAGGCTTTGAAGCTCCCCCCGTTCAGCAAATTCATCAAGGAATTCGTTGCAGGCAAGGCAAAATCTGACGGGAAGATCGTGATCGGGGAGAATGTGTCTGCAGTAATTCAGAAAAGGATAATGCCTTCAAAGCAAACTGACCCAGGTATGTTTACCTTACCTATCACTATAGGAGGTGTCAGAATCGAGCATGCAATGTGTGATTTAGGTGCATCTATTAATGTGTTACCGCTTTCCATATACAAAAAACTGGTAGGAGCGAGAATGACTGATACGAAAGTGGTAATCCAACTAGCTGATAGATCATGCATTAGCCCTGAAGGAGTGTTAGAAAATGTGATAGTAAAAGTTCATAATTTTTTATACCCTGCTGATTTTCATGTGATAAAGATGAGTGACAATGAAACAGCTGAGTCTAGTGGCGTTCTTTTAGGGAGACCATTTATGAGGACCGCTAAGACTATAATCGATGTTTTTGATGGCACCATCTGTTTAGATTACAATGGGGAGAAATTCACTTTCAGCATTGATGAAGCTATGAGGAAACCATTAGACGTGGAAAACCTCCATTTTGTTGATATCATTAACCCCCTGGTCCAGGAGTTTCTTGAGACCGAACTATTGCAGGAACAGGTGGACACCTCGGAAATGACTGAATCCATGAGGAAAGAAGTTGCAGGATGGTGTGAAGCAATTATGGGACAAGGGCTATCTGACGGAGAAATCACAAAGGCAATAATGGATTTCTGTGGTGAGGCAAGATCCCCTGGGTCTAAGGAATCAGTTCAACTGGCCAGTATGGAAAAGTTGCCAGAGTTGGACAAGCTGGTCAAGAAAGGTCTGGAAAAAAATCCACTACCCCCTGAGGTACCCCCTCCAAAGAAGGAATTGAAGAATCTTCCTCCGGGTCTAAAGTATGCTTACCTAGGAGAAGGCGAATCTCTGCCTGTCATAATCAACAGCCTTCTGACCCGGGAACAAGAAGTTAAACTATTAGAAGTGCTGGGGAGGAACCAGAAAGCAATAGGATGGACTCTGTCTGACCTAGTGGGGATCAGCCCCGATCTATGTATGCATCACATCCGTTTGGAAGAAGGAGCCAAAGCATACCGAGATCCACAAAGAAAACTCAACCCCAATATGAGGGAGGAGGTCTTAAAGGAAATATTGAAGCTGCTAGCCCTGGGGATCATTTACTCTATTCCCGATAGTGAATGGGTGAGTCCTGTCCACATGGTGCCGAAGAAATCAGGAATACAAGTAGTCAAGAATGACCGCAACGAGCTTGTGCCCACAAGGTTAGTCACGGGATGGAGAATGTGCATAGACTACAGGAAACTCAATGCAGCCACTCGCAAGGATCATTTCCCACTACCCTTCATCGACCAAATGCTGGAGAGGTTGGCGGGAAAACAATACTTCTGCTTTCTAGATGGTTACAGTGGGTATTTCCAAATCTATGTCAACCCAGAGGATCAGGAGAAGACCACATTTACCTGCCCTTTGGAACGTATGCCTACCGGAGAATGCCTTTTGGTCTATGCAACGCACCTGGGACATTTCAGAGATGCATGATGAGCATTTTCTCAGACTTGCTGGAAGATTGCATAGAAATTTTTATGGATGACTTCACCGTCTATGGAGATTCTTTCGAAGCTTGCCTGGGGCACCTGGATGTTGTTTTGGAGAGATGCAGGAAGAAGAACCTGGTGCTAAACTACGAGAAGTGCCACTTCATGGTCAAGGAGGGGATAGTGCTGGGACATGTTGTATCAGAGAGGGGAATCGAGGTAGATCAAGCAAAGGTGGAAGTCATCTCTAAGCTTCCATACCCAACGAATCAGAAGGAAATTCGTGGATTCTTGGGACATGCAGGGTTCTACCGAAGGTTCATAAAAGACTTCGCAAAAATTGCCTAGCCCCTAACACGACTTCTGCAGAATGATGTGGAGTTTAAATTTGATGATAAATGTGAAAAAGCCTTCCAGCTACTCAAGGATCGTTTGGTCACAGCCCCGATAATCCGCTCGCCCAACTGGGATTACCCCTTCGAGGTAATGTGCGATGCGAGTGATTTTGCCATAGGGGCAGTTTTAGGCCAGAGAATCGAGGGAAAAAGTTATGTCATATTTTACGCCTCGAAGACTCTCAACCAGGCCCAGAAGAATTATGACACCACCGAGAAGGAGATGCTGGCAGTGGTGTACTCATTTGAAAAATTCCGACCATATCTACTGGGGTCAAGGGCCATAGTGTTCACTGACCATGCAGCCATTAAGTATCTTCTAGCCAAGAAGGAATCAAAGCCAAGGCTAATCCGATGGGTGCTGCTATTGCAAGAGTTCGACTGGGAAGTCAGAGATAAGAGAGGGACCGAGAATAGGGTGGCTGACCATTTAAGCAGAATTACCCAGGGAGAAGATAAGGAAGCCGTCCCTGATGCTTTTCCAGAGGAGCACTTGTACTACTTAGGGGAATCCACTAGACCAATCAGATGGGTAGCAGTATTAGCATTGACTGGGCCCGAGGAGTCAGAGAAACGGAAAGGCAAGCTGAATGACGAGCCTTGGTTTGCTGACCTAGTGAATTATTTGGTCACTGGAGAACTACCTACTGCACAAGAAGTCACTAGGGCCCAGAGGATGAAGATTAAAAGCGATTCCAAGTACTACTTTTGGGATGACCCATACCTCTGGAAAATAGGTCCAGATCAAGTAATAAGAAGGTGTATTCCAGAGTGAGAACAAAGAGACGTGCTAAACCATTGCCATGCATTAGCGTGTGGTGGACATTTCGGCCCAAGAAAAACGGCGAGAAAAGTTTTGGATAGCGGTTTCTACTGGCCTTCGCTGAATAGAAATGCTTATGAGTTCTGTCAGAACTGCAGCAGGTGCCAACTGACCGGAGGGATTTCTATGAGAGATGAGATGCCACAGACTCCAATAATAGTTTGCGAGATCTTTGATGTTTGGGGCATGGACTTCATGGGCCCATTCCCATCCTCGTATGGAAATACGTACATATTGGTTGCTGTAGATTATGTGTCCAAGTGGATCGAGGCCAAAGCTACAAGTTCAAGCGACGCGAAGGAAGTCTCAAGATTCCTAAAGGCCAATATATTCAACCGGTATGGCGTGCCCCGAGCGATCATCTCGGACCAAGGGACTCACTTCTGTAATAGGACGATTGAAGCGCTGATGAGAAAGTATGGAGTCCACCATCGGTTATCTACTCCGTATCATCCCCAGTCCAATGGGCAGGCTGAAATCTCGAACCGAGAAATAAAGGGCATCCTAGAGAAGACAGTTAATACCTCGAGAAAGGACTGGAGCAAACGTCTAGACGACGCTCTCTAGGCCTACAGAACCGCTTACAAGACACCAATAGGAATGTCACCCTACAGATTGGTATTTGGAAAAATGTGTCACCTGCCCGTGGAGATAGAGCACAAAGCATACTGGGCAGTCAAGGAAATGATCATGAAGGCTCATGCCTGTGAGGAAGAGAGGAAGATGCAACTGTAGGAACTGGAGGAATTAAGGATGGAGTCATATGACTCAGCCATGTGGTATAAGGAGAGGACCAAACTCTGGCACGATAAGAACCTCCGGGTCAAGGAGCTGCAGGTTGGGCAGAAAGTACTCCTTTTTCAATCAAAGCTCAAGCTCATGCCTGGGAAGCTGAAGTCAAAATGGATAGGGCCTTACACAATCGTTGGCATTCGACCGCATGGAGCAGTGGAAATTCAGGGAGTCAATGCTAACTCTGTTCCGTTCCTTGTTAATGGCCATAGAGTGAAAGTGTTTAGGGATAGTTCGGAGTTGTGTGAAGTGGAAGAAATTCCTCTCCACACACCTTCCACTATTGCCTAGTAAGCCATGTTTAAATATTCTTCGGGAATTACTGGGTCAAGTAGATAGGGTAAAATTTTCGATCAGCTGACTGGACCAGTTAATCCCCAAGAATATTTAGACATTTAGGTGTAAATAACATGAATAAGTTTTTTTATGAAAATACAAAAAAATTATATACTTCTAAAACCCAAAAAGATTTTTAAAAAATTCTAATCGTCTGTGGAAATGCACAAGTGTGAAAGGCTCATCTCTTTGACCCAGACGTTCAGCAAATTTCGTTATTTTTACTAAGTGTTTCAGGTTACCAGGTCAGAGGGAAGTGAAAAAAAATCAGGGGGAAGTTTGAATTTTGAATTTCAAAAAGCTGGCGAAGCGTACGGTTGCTCGCGTCAGAGACGCGACCGTTCGCCTGCAGCCAATCATAATATTCCTTTTTCTATTTTTATTTCCTTTTCTTTTTCTTTTCCTTTTAATTATTTTATTTTCCTTTCATTTTCTTTTTCCTAAAATAACTTCCCTAAAAACTATATAACTTCCCTCACCTAAAATTATTTTCTCATAACACCAAATTCCCAAACTTTTCTTTCTCTCTGCAGATCCGAGAAACATCAAACCCACCGCCATTAATCACCGCCGTTAGCCACCACCACAAAGACACCGCCGTAAACCACCACAGTAGATAAAGATGCAGGGAAATCCATCGGTGCGCACAGCCCGCGGGAAAAACCCACCAAAGAAAAAGACCACAAAGAAGGTGACGGAGGCGACGAGTTCGGCTCCCGTGGCAGAGAAAATACCCACGCCGCCACTAGAAGAAAACCCCACTCCGCCGGGAGTTCCACCGCAGCCCATGCCTACCGAAGTGCAACCACAGCCAAACATCGGACCAGACAACCCCACCGAGGCGAAATCCGATGAAGCGGAACCGGATCCCGAGGAAATCATACAAGAATTCATGAGGAAGTACGGGAAAGGGCCGAAGGCGAGCAAATTCTTCGCACAAATGTCAGAGGCATGCCGGAAACAAGAAGAGGTAATTCCTGCCCTAACCCCCCTTACGATTCCACCAAGACCCCATACATTAATCGAAACACCCACTGCACAAGCCTTACCCACACACACAGAAAACCCCCAAATTTTACCCGAAACCCTAACTCAAGAGACGAACCCCCCACACACTATCCCCCAAACAGAAACTGAGCCCCACGCCGAACCCTCTGCAAATATAGAAGAAACTGATGCTGAGGAGGGTGATAGGATGGGTATGGAGGAATTAGAGAGAGAGGATAGAGGGGGTAGTCTAGGTGAGCAAGAAGAAACACCGGATGTAGAGGCCGCTGGGTCAGGGGACGAAAGGGAAAAAGAGGAGGGTGAAGATGGTGGGGAGGATGACAAAGTAGAGGAAGTGGAGCAAGAAGAAACTGGGGATTTGGAAGAGACGGAGGAACAGGGTGTAGAGGAGACTGAGGATGAGGGGAAGGGTAGTGAAGGTAGCGTAGGGGAAGAAGGTGAGGCAGTTGTTGACAAGGAGGCTGAGAAGGAAGGTGAGAGTGTTGATGAGGAAGTTGTTGAGAAGGAGACTGAGGAGGAAGAAAAGGCTAAAGGAGAGGATGTTGAGAAGGAGGAAGAAAGAGACGGCGATGAGCAAGATGCCGAGAATGTTTGTGAGGAAATTGAGACTGACATCGTCGTGGTGGACGACGAAACTACTGATGACCAAGTAACTCCGATGGATGAGAGGATGACGAGGAGGCAATCCCGTCTGAACAGAAAGCAAGTGGATGAGGCAGAGGCAGGCAGATCCAAGCGCCTGAACCTTGAAGACATAGAGGAGACTGAGGAAGGTATTCCCCCGGTCCAGGAGACTGTGGTAGCTGAGAAGGAGATCTCTCCAGAGGCTATGGAGACGAGATACGAGGCTGAGAGGAAAAGGAAGGGGAAGCATACTGCTAAGCCCCAGCAGAAGAAATCTCGCCCCGCGAACACCACTGTGGTGATTAACGAGCCAGAGGCGATCCGTGTGCCGTTTGCCCATCCAACAGACAAAGAGGAGGCTGAGATACCAGCCGTGGAAGAGAGCCCGTTTGAGACGATGGAGGTCCTTGTGACCAAGAGGTTGTTGGAAGCCATGGTCCAGTTTGAGGACCCAAAGCTGCAGAAGGCATGTGATGGCCGAGCTACGAACGGGAAGTCGGCGAAGTCCGGCAAGAAGTTGTGCCTCTCGGACCTGGAGGAATTAGGAGTGGAGAAGAAGTTCATCTCCTACTTCAAAAGCATCGGGTTTGAGTGGCTCCTCAACCACAGCAATACGGAAGTGCCGGTAGCTTTGGCCAAGGAGTTCTTCACGTCATTCAAGTTCAAACAATCTACGGATCTCGATGCGGACACAATCTCTTTCAGGATGTTCAACGAGGAGATGGAGATGAGTATAAGGGAGTGGTCGTTGAGACTGGGGCTATTGACACCCGAGGAGGAGGAAGAAGGAGCGTGGAATGAGAGAGAGATCGGCACGCCCAAGAATACAGCTGGCTTCGATACTGAGGAGGCCTGGAGGATGGTTGCCCACAAGAAGGTGGCCAAGTTCAAGACAAGCACCTCGAAGGGGATACACATCACTGACCCTGTACTCCGATTGGCACAAGTATATATCGGGTACAATCTCTTGGGTCAAGTGGGTGCAACCCTCACTACTCCAGAGCTGTATTTCATGTGGTGCATGCTGAACAATGTGAAGGTCCACCTCGGGTACTGGACTGCCTATGCGTGCCAGAGAGTCAGAACTCACTCCGACCGCCATCTCTACACGTGCAACTTGCTGGGAGCATACCTCCAGAGAAATGTGTCAATGAAGATAGCCAACTCAGTCACCAACCTGCCAATGTGTAGCGACCCAGGATACTTCGATCTCCCGTTCTTCTTCAACAAGGGATTGACGATAATGAAGGACGGCGTGTTGAGATTTTACGAAGTAGGGAAAGCTGACGGAGTGAAGATAAAGACAGAGAAAGTGGATGAAGAAGGTGATGAGAAAACGACAAATGAAGGGTGGCAAACAAGAATGGAGGAAACGATGTTGAAGCTGGGAGCAAATACGGTGCAGCAACAAGAGATCTTGCTGAAGCTGCACCAAGAGGCGGTGGCTCAGAGGGAGATGATGGCCGCGCAAGCTGACAAGATGGCCCAGGCCGTGGAGACAATGATGAAAATGGTCACTTTGGTTGACCAAAAGATCCTCCGGGCCCAGCAGCAGCGCATGCCTCCCAAGTTGCCCACAGAATCTAGGCAGCTGACCCCAGGAGCTACCCCAGAGAAGACAGCCCCCAGCACCCAAGGAATGCCACCAGAGAAGAAGAGAAAGGACAGTGAGACCACAACCAGCGTACCAGTGAAGAAGGATACCCCCAGGCCAGGGGAACAGAAGGCCAAAAAGGATGATGAACCCAAGACCAGCCAGAAGAAAGCAAAGACGATGCCCAAGAAGTCTGGTCCCACGGGGGACCAGAGCCAGAATTGACCCCCCCCAACCAAGTAATTTTAAATTTTAGTTTTTCTTTTTACGTCTTTTTATGTTTTAGTTCATTTTTTTTACAAAGCATGCCGTTTTTTTATGTGTCTGTGAATACTTGTGTCATCTTTATGTATATACGTGTTAGCTATCTTCTCACACTTAGCCCGATGCTCGGTCTAAGTGTGAGAAGTTTGTTTTTATATAGCATGCTTTGGTGTTTGTTAATTTGTGTACCTTCTCCCACTTAGCCCGATGCTCGGTCTAAGTGTGAGAAGTTTGTTTTTTTTAATATGTGTTTTGTGAGTCTGTTAGGCGTCGCACTAACTTAGCCCTGTTTTCCACTTAACAAAAAATGCTTGGGGACAAGCATGGTGAAGTGGGAGGGGGGAGGGAGTTAGTGCAAGTTAGTGTCAATTATATGTGTCTGTTCACTAGGTCTAGGAGTTAGTAGTAATCAGTTAAGTAGGAAATTATGTGTTTATGCATAACTGGTAAATAGAAAGCAAAAGCCCCTTAGTGAGAGTAATTGAAGAGAAAATGCATGTCAACTTTGAGGCCCTTTTCCTTAATAAGTTAAAAGCGGTTTGGATGAAGTAAGGACGATAGAGCATGCCTCGACTGATCTAGTTGTGAAGCCCTCCATAAAAGCGAGTTATAAGCCTTAAACACTTTATACTAACACATAAAAGAGAGGGCTGCCACTTGATGCTTAGGAAAAGAACTTAGAAGGAGAAAATTTTTGGTGATAGAAGCAACCTCTCGGGCCTAGGGGAAGGGTACTGGAGGTATAAGCTGGACGAAGTCCAGGGTCTAAAAAGGGAGGAATAAACTGGAACAAGGTCCAGATAAAAATATATATATATATATATATATATATATATATATATATATATATATATATATATATTTTGGAGTTATTCCTAAATCAATGCCAATATGTATTTCATATTGTCTCTTATTAATGTATATTATTCAAAAAATATTGTTCTCACTCTTCCTATATTATTATTTAAAAATATGTACTCCCTCCGTCCCAAGATATTAGACCCCTTTCTTTTGGGCACAAGAATTTAGGAGATAGTTGTTTAGTGGTGTAAGTGGAGTTGGTAGTAGAGTAAATTTTTACCATAAATAGAAATGGTTCAAGTGTATTGGGACACCCCAAAGTGGAATAGGGGTCTAAATTCTTGGGACGGAGGGGGTAGTTGATATTGTGTCATATGCGGGATTAAAATAATATGTATTTTTGGAAAATATGGGAATTGGCAGCCAATATTGCGCATGTAATATGCTATCAATAATATCATATTCATTCATGCTAAAATTGAGGTGCATTAATCCCCACACATTATTCAATTTCAAAACTGCCAAAAAAATTGCACGAATAAGAAAAAGCCAAGATCATATTGCCCTAAATAAATGTCAATCTTCATTTCCAACGTCTGTTCCCTGAATCAAGCAATGAATTCCCAACTGCTACGCCGATGACTGCAGAGAAGTGGCGTGTGGATTCAAAATCTACGACCGTATTTATTTGAAGCAAACCAACCCAAATCTGTATTCTTTATTTCATGGCAGTGAGCAACAAACCTCACATCCTTTTCATACACAGTCGAAGGTGGTACTTTTGAGTGTTAAAACCCTCATTCAAGGTCCACGAATCAAGCAACTATCAGACTTAACAGTTTGAAGAATTTGCATCATGGGCAGCAATGATGGTAGGGATTACCTTAGGCTCCCCTCATTCTTCAAAAGGTTCTCCGAGGTCCACTTTATGGATGAGTTGGTAATGTCTTTCCTTTTCCATTTTTTTACCGTTGCATGTGCCGATAATCTGATGTAGTTATTGACTTCCAGTCGTTCTCACTTTGTGTAGCGTCTTCCACCCGAATTTGTTGCGACCTATGGAGCGGATATCCCTTTTGATTGCCGACTTGTGATGGCTAGGGGCAGGGCATGGCCCGTACGCCTCCTTCGGATCGCCAGTGGTTGGCAATTCCACGTTGGGTGGAAGGAATTCTGTATCCACAACCGCATTGTGGATCAATACTTTCTAACATTCACTTTGGTAGACGTGGGGATTTTCCAGGTCAAAAGGTACAAAACCCGTAGTGGATGCCCCACTCGAAGTGATTTAGAACAGGAGTATATGCACAAAATACATTGATGTCGTTTTTTGTAGTATGCAATTATCTTTGCAATTTAAGACTAACGCTCAGTTGACCCCCTTTTTCAAAAATGATAAGCGGCAGAAGATGAGTTCTCGGACAACGGTTACGCTGAAGATGTTGATATCTCGGACGACAATGACCCGTCGGAGACATAGGTTGATACCTCGGACGATGATGACCATGTTTCCGTCCGAGTGAGTTAGAAAAAGACGGTTGCCCGACATTCGTCGTGAACCTATCGCCGGAGATCATAAACTGCACTCTCGAGATCCCATTTGCATTTTGGCAGCGCCACATTAATATGGCGGCCTTGTTTGACCCCGTGTACTTTAATGTGAACGGCAAAACATGGTTAGTCACTCTCGCTCATAGCGCGACCAAAATTTGGGTGAAGCATGGATGGCGTCGTTTCCAAAATGGCAACAATTTGGTCGTGGGAGATCATTGTCATTTCAAACTCATTGACCCTAATGAAGTCATCTTTTCTGTGTGGTTTGATCGTTCTTAAGTTCATCGCTGGCCATCGTATGCATGTAGTAGCTATCTTGTTTTGCCTTTTACTGTTGGTCGTATGTAGCTGTTATTCCTTGTTGTTAAGGTGCATGGCGTGAACCAAGTTTTCCATCATTATGGTTTAGCTCATGGTACCTCAGTCGGTTACGATAATATAGTGTAGGGTTTAGGAGTGTATTGGTGGGCGTTTTTCCGTTATAGTAACTCTCTCGTTATGGTCGAAGTCTCTGTTGATTTTGGAAATAAGACAAGGTGTTATGCCATATAAAAGCCGCAGCTATTGTGTTTATGTGGTTTTTTTTTTTGAGTCGTGGTAAATAACCAACAATACTAAATAATTTTATTTTTGTTTTATGCCATATACTCCATTGCAGATGTTCACTATGATGAACTAGTAATTGGTATTAGTTAATTGTATGTGTAATATTCGGTTTATCTAATATTTATTTTCGGAATAAATTAGAAATAAACATGTGAAATCTCAAGACCATGATACAGTATCCAAATTGGGGAATACTTCCACATAAATCATTGATAAGGCTCGTTTCATGCATCGGTTTAGGGTTAAAATTCTGTGCATTTGGGGCACTAATGTGCGTTATTGAGTTCAGGTGCGAAGTAAATCTGCCGGACCCAGGAGTTGTTGTTACCGGACCTGGCAGATGCAAAAGAGATGAAATTGAAGCAAAAATCAGGAGTCGTCGTTCGGACCTGGGAGAATCAAAAGTTGGCGACAGGAGCAGAATGGAGCGAGAGCAAATTATTTTAAAGATTCTTACTCAAGGGCAGGAGCGTAAAATCACCAGAGGGGATACCCTAGGGATCAGAGCCTCACATATATAAAGAGCTCAACCTTGAAGAAGAAAGGAGATCCGTGAACAGCCACTTCTAAGCTCTCTTAGCTCTAGTTCTAGCTCTCTACTTCAAAATTTCATCTTCGACTGCTGCGCACTTGGACATGGAGGATTCTGGCCACCGTGGTTCTCATCGTCATCGTAGTTATTTTGCTGTGTAACACCGCCTTGAGGAGGCGAAGAAACAATTTTATTTGCTTTCGTTTAGTACCTTGTTGGTTTTAAGTTTCGCAACTCTAGCTTCTTGCTTTGATCTACTGGATTCAGACCTATTTCTAGTATTATGGAAGTTTATGTTTGCTTTTGGTTGGATATCTCTGAATTTATGTTAATCTCTTGTTTTTAGCTTTCGTTCTTTGTTTGTTGTTAAATGTTTGGAGCTGAGATTTGTGTTTGTTGTTGGAGGTTGGGAATTTGCATATGAAGATGTTTGGACTTGTTGAATCGTGGTGTTTTGGAGTTGAAGTTTCGCATATTTGGTGCTTGATGTTTACGTTATGCATGATTATGTCTATTTACTTTCTGTTTCTGTATCCTTTAGGTCCAGTAGCGTAGATCTGTTAGTTTAGGCTTTAATTTCTCGTTCTAAGTCTCGTTTTAAGTTAGATTTAAGGTTACTCTGTTTTCATGGTGTTTAAAACTCTGTTTTCTCTGCTATTCTCGTTTGATTCCTGAAGAAGATGAAGTTGTTGGTAGTTAGAGCCAGATCTGCTTTATGTCAGTACTTTTCTACATGTACTTTACTTTTTCTGCATATCTGCTAGACCTGTTAGTACGATCTACTTTGTCTCTTTTACTTTTCTGCATGCTTTTCCAGACCCTGGTAGTTTAAGGAACTTGTCTTGCTTTTTCACTTTATGCTTGTCTGTCCAAATTAGGAAAGTCTGTCTAGTTAAGTTTACCCCAGCTGTCTTAGAACTTTAAAATATCTCATTTTCTCTGAGTCATGCATGTCCCGTACGCTTTCGTTTCTTAGGCCCAGTAGGTAGAGTAAAGTTCTCCTGATCTATTAGACCCAGTAGGTAGAGTAAAGTTCTCCTGATCTATTAGACCCAATAGGTAGAGTAAAGTTTCGCTTATCTCTCAGACCCAGTAGTTTTAAGTTCTCGACCCACAAAAATTGCATGGCAGCAGCCAACCCTTTCCCAAAACATCCTCAAATACAGTTCCGTAACACCTGCTTCCTCGTGGGATCGATCCTTTACTTCCCTGTGCTAGTTGTAGTATAGTGGGTTGAGGTTTTTGAAGGGACAGAGTGCACCCAACGACCCCTTCTGATAAGTCTCATGATCTTCTAGCCTCTAAGGTCTAGAACAATCCTCTGGACCTATTAGATCGAGTGACACATATCGCAGTACAAACCTGCACTGCACTCTTTGGACCTGTCAATCATACAACGTAAAGTACCACAATATGATTAAATGCAATTTATCAATTCTGTTTCTAACAGAGGCAAACAATTAACAATATCCAAGAGAAAACTGTAATGCAAATGCAAAAGGGTACAACTAGCTCACGACATACACGGTTACATATTATTTCTCTCCACCCACATAACTCTTGCAAGATCATCTATTTTCTTGGTCCACAATGTTGTAGGTTCAACACTACTGATATGATCACAGTTTTCCGATCCAGTCTCACTTACGTCCCCTCGTTGGCTTGATTGCCCAACTCAGCCTCGATTGGATCTACCGCCGTTTGACTCCTTATGTAATTGTATAATAGAAACATGCGATAATCAGGCCGGTTTGAACCTCTATTGGATAGAAACTTGCAGATCGGAGTATACCCCATCGCATCTTCAACACGACAAACGATCGTTCGATGACATTTTTGGCCTTCGTGTGTCTCAAGTTGAACAACTCTTCCGGCATTTGAGGTGCTTGCCTTCCAGGGTCCCATTCTTTCAAATGATAACATACTCCTTTATATGGCGTCATAAAGCCTTTGGCATTTGCATACGCATTGTCGCAGAGGTAGTAACAACCTGACATGAACATAGTTAAAGCAATTGAAGGACTACATTGACATGGTATGAAAAAATGGATGGTTATTGCTTTAGAGAACACGCATCTAATATGGTATTAAACAACATTATTACTTTTAGGCACTTTGAGTCTGAGAGGTCTACTTACAAACCTCAGAAATACTAATATATATTATTACAGCAAGTCTTAAGATGCTCAACAAAATGGATGGAATGTACAAACCTTAAACCAATTCCAACGCCAGTCAGAGCAATCATTGTCTATAGGGGTGGGCTTTACTAAAAACAGATTGTGAAGCGTGAGCACCCCACAGAGCACAATGTGTATGTACTTTGACACGGTTTGGGACGATCGCATGAAATTGAACCCAACTATACGAGCTTTCTTGTGGTGTGACAAAACACATAAGAACATAGCAACTTGTTCTTCTACACTGACGAATTTTTGGTCTATCAATCCTACACGATCACGGAGAAGATGACATAGACGCCCGAAGTGTTTCTGTCCATTCTTAAATTATCCACACATACCCGATCTGTTACACGAACAAGTCTATCTAAATGCTTTACGTGATCAGGAATTGAGTCGAGCACATGAGAAAGTCCAAGTCTATCTCATCGTTTGCGCTTGCGAATTTCTGGCCTAATAAGGGTGATTATAAATGATATGAGCAACATATTAATTTGATGATTCCGCAGTATCTCTTCTAGTAAAATCAACATGGTTGTCAGTTCATTACGCCTACGTTCACCCTGATCAAGCAACACAGAGATTTGCAGCTCAATGACGCATAATTTAAATTCACAATAGCCCATTGAACATAAGAAATATCAATAAACACAAGAACATCTAAACAAATAGTACCAAATTTATAAAGAGGACTCATTATACATCTACACACAGATTTTCTAGTGACTGAAAGATCATAAACTACACAATGTCCTAGATTCTTGTTGAATCAATGACACACACAAGAACTTCTACACAAATTAGCAGGAGCTAATTTATTATAATCAAGTGTGAATACCCATCTATTCGCTCCTGGAACGCAGCACAAGTTCGAAATCAAAAGACACTCAAAGGATATCAATTAAATGAAACCATTCACTCACTATTCGATCATGCCCAATTGTGAACTAATTCCTAACATCAAAGCCATAACTCAATGTTGAGATCAAGACGTTTAATGCAATTGACACTCAAAAAGCACAAATTCAGACACCCAACATATTTGAAGGTAAACTTGTTCAAATTCCATTATCAGCTTCCAAACTTAAACTCAGGCCAAATCGTGCCTTGTAATCCCACGACTAGTCGTCGTCAATTTTGCGAAATTGGGTACAAATAGACAAAATTTAAAACAATTCGAAGTGGATGACTGATGCAATGAGTGTACTTTAGGATTGTCATCTTCAACAGCCATAGAGAATCGATCTAGACTCGATCTTATCCGCCGATAAATGCCTTAGATAGGTCGAACGCACTGCATCAAATTAAAGAATTTCAATTAAACGACCTAATACCCGTATTGAGACGAACTGTCAAAATTGGTGCACCTAAATTCGTCGGCGGAGTTATTGTACATACAAACGTCGGTCGCCCGATGGTAATGAGGACCATGATCTGAAATCAATTGAAATTGGGGTTAAAATCGATGGAAGGGGTAAGAAGGGGACGGGTGTAATAGACAATGCTGCTTAAAGTCCCCTAACCGGAACAATAACATAGTGAGCTATCGGGGAAAAATTACTGGGTAGGCTCATCTCGCTGTGGCAGGTTGGTATCTTAAATGGATGCGGGTCATGGAGTATATCCTGGGTCGAAGGGGTTGTATATCAGGCACCAAAGCATTGATATAAGGTAGATAGGAGGCCTTATCAAGCCCCATCATACCAATCAAACGCACCCTTAAGAACAAGATCTGAAAACAAGAAAACAACATATTATATTCATTCCGCTCTTACGGATTTGACATGATTATGAGGTCGATTCATAAAATTCACGCAAAAAAGTTAATAGTTACCTTTACTTCTAAATGATAAATATACGTTTAGTTTGTCCAATAATGATTTGACATTCGTCCCATAAAAACGTCACACTTTCTTTTTAGTTTGTCCTATAAAAAATGAAAAAAAGTTCTTTCTCACATTAGGGCGTGTTCGGTTACCCTTTTTTGGCCATTAATAGGGTAAAATTTGGTCAATTATGATGGTTCGGTTATCAATAGTTAACACTGCATGACCCTTTAATTGATGGTCGGCCCGCACTGTTGTAGCACTTTTTCTGCTAAATGGAATCACGGAGGGGAGGTGATATTTGAAAACTTGTCGGCTACAGTTGACAATATTTGAATACCAATTCTCTAATTTGCCCCTGAAATTTGAATCGTGGCTTCCGTTGCACAAATTTCTCTCTCTTTCTTGTCATTCGATTCTCCCTCGCTCTCTGTCCCCCTCTCTCTCGCTCTCTCACTACCTCGGCCACAAGAAGACTTCACACTGGAGAAGAATCCACACGCCGGTAATCGTCGTGCTCCCTTACCGTTCCACCTATCCTACTCGAATCCACCTCTTGCACACATTGCAATGTCTTATTCTTCCACAATTTGTTTGCATAATTGTTTAAATATTTCCAGATCCGGGTAGATCTAGTATTGCGTCGTGACAAGTAGATCCAGGCAAAACAAAGAAGTAGATCCAATCTATAGTTCAGTCGATTTCAACAAAGATTGCATTTTTTTGTTGTGGGGTTATGATTTTGCAGCATTTTCTGTGAGGTTGTGATTTTCATGTTTTAGAAACTCAATTCCATGATGGAGGACAATATGGTCATTGAACACACAACACACAAAACATCTCCTAAAATTTCGTACTCTCTCCGTTCCATAGTAATGGAGGCAATTCTTTTCGGCACGGAGATTAAGAAAAATTGTGTTAGGTGAGTTAAGTAAAAGGAAAAGTAAAGTAAAAAATGAAAAAGGTTGAGAGATGTAAAGAGAATAAAGTAAGAGAGAGTAAAGTAAGTGAGAAGAAATGTATTGACTTTTACTAAATAAGAAAATGACTCAATTACTATGCAACGTATCAAAATGGCAAAATGACTCCTTGTAGCAAAAAGGTGATGCGGTCACCCTGGCCGCCCCCACACCCCGGCCCGACAGTTTGTGAGGGGTTTCAATTAGGGTACACAGCGGCCCGTTAGAGAGGAGGCCTTCAACCCACTGTCCTGACAGGAGCCCATCTCCCAAGGCCTCACACTTGTGCCTGAGAGATGGAAGCTCCCACACGCCAGTAGTTCGAACCCAGCTCCTTGTAGCAATATCTGTTCCCCCGGAACCAACTGCGCTAAGCCCCTGCGGGCGGCAAAATGACTTCAATACTATGGAACAGAGGGAGTATCATTTTTCATGTATGTCATCTATTATGAAACGAAAGGGAGTATCATTTTTCATGTATGTCATCTATTATGAAACGAAAGAAGTAGTATATTTAGGACTCGTTTGATACAAAAGATGGGTTATGAGAAGATATGTAAAACAAGATAAGAAATACGGGCTTCATGTCAAGATATGCAGAGATATGATTTTTTTCTGTTGTTGTTTGATAGAAAAGAAATTATCTAAATTTGTATTGTATATTAAATAACATGGCTTAACTTGACAAATTGGTGAGATACATAAATAAGGTTAATGTTATAATTTTGGTAAGATTAGATAGGGCCCTGGTCTTACATTGGGCTTTGAGTTAAGCTTAACTATGATATCAAACAATTAGAAATGTCCATATATAATTCTCTATCTTGGTATTACTAACTTATCAAACATGCCCTTACAATGCTCCTAAATTTTAAATTCAATTAAATTAAAGTATATGTTATTAATTACAATACTACCATATCATAGTAGTAAAAAAAGAAATAATATGGAAAATTATACTTAACAAATTTTCATACTCCACAATTTGAGTTTTATTCAAAATAATTATACAATATCTAATATAAAAAAAATTAAATCTTTAGATATTTTATTGAAAATTTAAATATTTTCAAGATAGTTACAAAATGATTAGGATATGGAGTAATTTGTTTTAATAGTTAATACTAATCGATTTAGATTGCATTTGAGAATTTCAATCGTAATCCAAAATATCTCAATTTTTTGATTTAATAAGCTAATTACGAAACCAAAAAAATAAAGAAAAAGGAAAACTCTGATGCAGTGTAGAGAGTAGACAGAAGGGGCTGCCTTGTGCACATTGCCTCTTTCCCTCAGATCTGTTGCTTTTGTTGTCTTCTCAAGAATTTTGACGAATCGTCGTCATGAATACGGCGATTAGGGTTTATCTGCTTCTTTTCATCGTTCTCTCTTACTCCTACACCGCTTTCTCTCTCTATGAAGACCAAGTCGGCCTTATGGATTGGTCTCTCTCTTCACCCGATGCTTGTACGATTAGTTACAATATCATGATTTTGGCTGTTAGTGTAATTGACGATTGAATTTTCGAAATTGCGCAGGCATCAACAGTATATAGGCAAAGTGAAGCACGCAGTTTTCCACACACAGAAGGCGGCGAGAAAGCGCGTTGTCGTATCCACTGAGGAAAACGTCGTCTCCTCGCTTGATCTTCGCCATGGCGAGATTTGTGAGTGTGTTTTTATTCAAATTCAAATAATATTTAGCTCTGTAAGTTATTACCGTTGCTCACTCTGCAATGTAATGTGCCGCATCGGTTGAGTAATGTTTTGACTGTGGCGCAGTTTGGAGGCATGTTTTGGCACCCAGTGACGTCATCGATCAAATCGATATAGCTCTCGGAAAGTGTAAGCATGGCCCTAATTTTGCTTGTTTGTTAGCTTTATGTACATGATATGATAATACTAGTAATTTGTTAGCTTTAGAATGGATATATTTCCCTCCTTTTGTTGTTGGAGATTGGTTGATCAGCTTGCTATAACTTACTCAAATAATAGTAACATGAATGTTTTTTATCAGCCCATTGTTTGGTTAAAGAAATAAACTGCTGTAGATCCCTTATCTTTTATGTTACATTCATCTGTTTGCAGATGTTATTACTCTGTCATCTGGGGGAAGTATCTTAAGAGCCTGGAACCTTCCTGATGGTCAGATGGTGTGGGAGTCAACTCTTCTTGGCCCAAAGCCTACGAAGCCATTATTACTAGTTCCGGTGAGTGAAACTTGCTTAAACTATCCTAAAGTGATGTCCTATGGGTCTTTAAATGCTAAACAGTCAGTTTTTTTGTGGGATGATTAGCATCATATTAAATGATTTTTAGTTAGACATGAATGTGGACATTCCTGACTATGCAGTTCATTTGAAATGTAAGATATTGGAACTATGCTTCCCTAAACTTGATCCGTTTCTAAATGAATTTAGTGTAAAAGGTTTACAAAGGATATATTCTTGTTGTCATTTTGGTGTGAGCCCACATCCCTTGGCTTGTTATCCAACTCGGTTTAATCTTCACTATATGTAGTTACTGCTCTGGTGTGGGATCATTAAGTGCAGAAGGGCCAAACTGTATGAACTTTATGAATTGTTTTGTTAAGCGTTTCCTCACACTCACTTTTACTACTCGCTGAACCAGTATATCACTCTTTGTTAATTGTTACTGATTTGATATTGAATTGATTTATTCTGGGATAATGGATTACTGCTCAAGTATTTCTGGAGTATGAAGAGATTACAAATTTTAAGTAACAAATCATGAAAGAATTATGATTAATCCAGAGGCTCCATTATGCCATGATTCTAGTCATGATTCTGATATGGAGTGAAAAGCAGAACACCAAGGGCTGAAAACGAAATTGAGATCTGAGAACACTCCGAAACAGAAACGAAGCAGAAAATAACCATATTATTGACATAAATAAAATAACAGAGAAATAATCCTCTTAACGAGACCACGGTGAACTGCCGTTCACAAAATCTTGTCCCCTTGGATACCTTTCTTCAATCTCGAAGGAAGTATTTATAGAGACTTACAAAGTCCTAACTGATAAAGGACTGGATAGAATAATTGAATAACAAAAGGATAACAACTTATTCTAAAAGATAACAACTAGTACTACTGAAACTGAATCACAAAGGGATCCTACTAATAAGGAAATAAATCTACTAACAAATCAAATGTAACTGTGGCTATTCTTCCTGATCAATATCAGATTATTTTATGCTATTTTTTACCGACTTTGGTTAGCCATTCATCTTCTTGGTTCAAATCATTAAATAGACTTGCAGGAATTGGTATAACATGACATCTTTTTGATGCAGGCTAATTTTAAGGTTGACAGGGAGAATGTAATGTTTGTCTATGGAAGTGGATTTATTCATGCTATCTCAAGCATTGATGGTGAAGTTATCTGGAAAAAGGAATTAGCTTCTGAAGGGTTTGATCACCTTTAAACTCGAAATACCAACATCTTATATATTTTCTTTATCTAGAATATGGTTGAATTTTTCTCTCATGTTTTGCAGGATCAATGTCCAACAACTAATTTATACAGATGGGAGTGATACAATCTCTGCAGTGGGTTTTGTTGGTACCCACCAGTTCGGTGCTTATATATTAGATGTTAAGAGTGGCGAGCTGTTGAAATATAAGAGCATGGAGTTTACTGGTGGTTTTTCTGGGGACTTGTCACTTGTGACAGACGACACAGCAGTAGCAATAGATTCTGTTGGTACAAGCTTGGTTACTATACAATTCCACGATGGGCTGATTAGCTTCCACCAGACACATCTCTCTCATCTCATCCAAGATTTACGAAGGGCAGCTGTTATATCACCATCAAATATTCCGGGAGCGTTTATTTTAGAAACTGATAATTCTGTAACCCTTATTAAAGTTATAAGTAGAGGAGAGTTGAAGGTTGTTGAAGAACTTGGTCATGCAACTGCTGTGAGTGATGCTCTCTTTCTCCCAGGAGGCCAACAAGCATTTGCTTTGGTTCAGCATCGTGATGGTAAGATTCTGCTGACTGTGAAGCTTGATAGTGAGGATGGAACATCCAATTTACTTGAGGAAACAATTCATTTGGATAATCAAAGGGGAAAAGTACAAAAGGTTTTCATCAATACATATGTCCGCGTGGACAGGTCAAATGGATTCAGGGTTTTGATTGTCATGGAAGACGATTCGTTATTTTTGTTACAGCAGGGCGAGATCGTCTGGAGTAGAGAAGATGGACTTGCTTCCATTGTAGATGTAAAACCCGTAGAGTTACCCGTTGAAAAGGATGGTGTATCAGTGGCGAAAGTAGAGAACAACCTTTTTGAATGGCTTAAGGTGAAATTTCACAACACTAAGGCATTAGTAGATTTATTTTCTATGATATATTTTGTTTATTTGCAGAGATGGCTAAGCCTATAAAGTTTCATATGGATTCAGATTTTACTTGTTGACCACATTACTCACCTTTCTTGGGGTTTAAATCTTTTTATGCTATAGGAACAATAGTTCAAAAAGAGCATAATAGGCCCCTGCTTTGATTTTATAGAATTTGGACCTCTTAGTCATTTGTCATGCTAACTAAAAGTAAACTATTTAACTCTAACTAACAGTATGTTTGTTTTATCCACTGTGGGTAAGCTGAGAACATGTTTCAACTTCATGTGCTGTCACGAAGGATACCTTGTGTGCATCATGGATGAAATGGATAAAGTAAACACTTTAGCTTGTTGAAAAATGAGTGGTTTGTGTATGATATTGCATCTGCTGATCTATCCTTTTCTACTCTTAGAAAAAGCAGAGCAGTGCGCTAATGGTTTCTCTTTTATATTCTTTTTCTTATGAAAGGGTCATCTGCTGAAGCTCAAAGGAACTCTAATGATAGCAACCCCTGATGATGTGGCCGCTATACAGAAGATGAGGTTACAAAGCTCTGGGAAAAGCAAGATGACTCGGGACCGCAATGGGTTCAGGAAGCTTCTTATAGTACTTACACGAGCAGGAAAACTTTTTGCACTGCACACTGGAGATGGGAGAATTGTGTGGTCTCGGTTAGTTAGGACTCTTCGCAAGTCAGAGATGTGTCAGAGTCCTAGAGGGATTAGCTTACATCAGTGGCAGGATCCTCATCATCATGCTTTAGACCAGAATCCATCTGTTCTGATTGTTGGAAGATGTGGAGACAGTCTAGATTCTGCTGGATTGCTATCTATTGTCGATGCGTACACTGGGGAGGAGCGCAATCATATGGAACCTGTTCATTCCATTGTGCACATTATTCCATTGTCTTTTACTGATTCACTGGAGCAGCGATTGCATTTGCTATTAGATGCTAACAGGCGTGCTCACTTATATCCGAGAACTGCTGAGGCTCTTGATATTTTTCAGCGAGAATCAGGGAACATATACTGGTACTCTGCTGAAACTGAAGAGGGTACTCTAAGGGGTCATAGTGTGCATAAAAATTGTGTTCTAGAGGAGGCAGATAACTTCTGTTTTGACTCGAGGGACTTATGGTCAATTGTGTTCCCCTCAGAGTCAGAAAAGATTGCTGCAACTGCAACAAGAAGTTTAAATGAGGTACTCCTTTTATCGTTTATCCTCTTTTTGTGACAACGAGAATTTTGGTTTTACAAAACTTTTGATTTTCCTTCAAGAGAGTTATGCTGCAAATTTATGTTGCTGGTTTCTGTAGTTGATGTAATTTCCTTTTCAGGCTGATCTTCTGATATAATTTTGGGTTTCATGTTTGTTTTAGGTAGTTCATACACAAGCAAAAGTGACTGCCGACCAGGAAGTCATGTACAAATATGTATCAAAAAATCTGTTGTTTTTGGCAACTGTTGCGCCTAAAGCTGTTGGTCCTATTGGTTCTGTTACCCCAGATGAATCATCTTTGATTGTTTATTTGATAGATACGGTAACTGGTCGTATATTGCACAGAGTGACCCATCATGGTTCTGTAGGTCCTGTTCATGCTGTAAGTCTCTCTCTTTCTGTTGTAGTAACTGTAGAAAGGAAACTGAACTCGGCACACAATTTTCTTGGTGCAGTCAATATTTATAGTTTTGTCACCAAAGTTATACTCCCTCCGTCCGCCATTAGGAGTCCCACTTATGGGTGGCACGGGTTTTAAGAAATGTTAAGAAAAGTGGGTGGAAAAAAGATAGTGGAATATGGGTCCCACTTGTATGTATTAGTTTTAAATGAAATGTGAGTGGAATGAGTTAGTGGAAAGGTGAGACCCTATTACCATTTATGGTAAAAATGAACCGTGACTCCTATTCGCGGACGGACTAAAATGGAAAAACGGGACTCCTATTCGCGGACTAAGGGAGTAATAGATAAAAACTTCTTTCATTGTTCACACTAACCGTTGCTTATTGATCTCTATAAAGGTGTTCAGTGAAAATTGGGTTGTGTATCACTACTTCAACCTAAGAGCACATCGATATGAGATGTCTGTCATTGAAATATATGACCAAGCTCGTGCGGTATGCCTTCATTTCTTATCTTCTGATTCTTTTACATCTGTAGATATGTAGTATAATAAACTATTGTGACAAACAGGAAAACAAAGACGTGTTGAAGCTTGTTCTCGGGACACATAATCTCACTTCTCCTATAACAGCTTACTCTCGCCCTGAAGTCTCCACAAAGTCACAGTCGTATTTTTTTGCACATTCTCTGAAAACAATGGCGGTAACATTAACGGCCAAAGGTATTACTTCCAAGCAGGTTCTTCTTGGCACAATTGGTGATCAGGTCAGTTTTAATGGTAACCAGTAGTCATTGTTATTTGTGGCTTTATCTTTGCGAGCTTTTATTCTGTATCTTGCATGCCTAGTTTCACATTATTTCTCTTGTATCGGAGGTTGACCTGGAATCAGTTGATAACATTCCACCTTGTCTTTGATTATCAGGTGTTGGCTCTTGATAAGCGGTTCTTAGACCCCCGGAGAACAGTTAATCCTACTCAAGCCGAGAAAGAAGAAGGAATTATTCCTCTTACTGATTCATTACCAATTATACCTCAGGTGATGAAATTTAGAGATTGTTGCTAAAACTGGAATATGCTGAATTTTCATCTTCTTTTTCATTACTCTGGCATCACTTATTATCTCGTGTATATTTGCGTTTTGAGTCTCAATTTAAGCTGACAATCCACGAAGTTGGTAGATATACAATGATACGAAGATTTCTCTCTTTCCTCAGAAGCTTTATCCTTTTTCATTGATGGACATCATAATTTTCTAATGATGTTTCTTCCATCTCTGCAGTCTTATGTAACTCATGCTCTTAAGGTGGAAGGTCTCAGAGGCATTGTAACAGTTCCTGCAAAGCTGGAGTCAACCACCCTTGTTTTTGCTTATGGCACAGATCTCTTTTTCACTCGGCTTGCACCTTCTAGAACATATGATTCTCTTACTGAGGATTTCAGCTACGCGCTGCTTCTAATCACTATTGGTGCCCTTGTTATTGCAATTTTTGTTACCTGGGTTTGGTCCGAGAAGAAAGAGCTTCAGGAGAAGTGGAGGTGAGTGGAATGGTTTTGAAGTTCATGTTAGCTTTCCGACACTCTTAGTCCATGGGTCATTTGTCGTCGGACAAAGTAACCTTTGTAACATGGTCACTCTAGTCTGGTTTAACTAGTTCAAGTCGTGATGGTTAGATATATCTACCTACCCAATGTTGTAAAACAGAATGACAGGAAATCAGAAACAGATACAAAGAGTAGGCTTGATTTCCGTTATAGTCAACACCAACGCATAAATTTTGGACTGATGAAGCTAGTTGAAGTTTCTATAGTATTTTCAGGATTTTATGATGTATTGTTGGACATTTCTACGGATTTCATTCTCAGAGAACTATTGTATTTCTCACAATTTCATACATTGTATTCATGTGATCCATATTAACTCACTGGATGTCGTGGTGGTTATTTAGAAGCGTTTAATGATAATAGTGGTCATATCAACAAGGAAAATGAGACATTTTCATTGGGATAATTGTAAGTGAATCCATGTTTCCAGCATAAGATGGATTTTCATTGCTTGGTGGCGAACGACATCTCCAAACATTAGCAGAACAGGTCTGAAAATCTGGGGTACATATACATCGAGCTACGTGTAAAAATGAATAAACAAGACTAATCCCTAAATAAAGGGAGAATAAACTAGATGAAGGGATGGTAAAATATTCCTAATACATCCTTTCTAAGACACATTTGCTGCCAATTGATAGGAAACGAAGAGCAACACCTATATGAAATAGAAAAATGGCGAGGAAAAATGATTTACAAGAATGACCACTAATATATACAGTAAGGCAGCGCTAGTCGATAAAAATGAGCTGCTGCTCACGCTCAGCTGTCCAGCATTCATAAATTCGTCTTTACTAGGAGTTAATGAAACATTCACTGATAAAGAGCCTGAAAAGAGCAAATATTTGGAAAAAGAAAAATTGATGAAGTTACCATCAGCAAGATACACACAAAAGAGAGAATGAATATGGTTGGGAAATTAAACTTACAATCATAGTCTGCCCATCCTAGTCTTTGTTGAGCCAAATCATAGACAAAGATTTTATCTTTGAGAACAAGATCTGGAAACAAGAAAATAGCATATAATTCCTACAATTCTCACATATGGAAGTTTGACATTGTTATGAGGTGGATTCATAACATTCTGGCAAAAGAGCAGTGCATACTTAATTTCAGTTCTAAATTAATTGAAAAAATATCCGGTTTGGTACATGTCACTAATATCTAAGACAGGTGTTTCTTCCAACAGCTGATTTGGAGTAATACTTAAAATTGATAGCAATGTAGAGGAAAAATCTTTATAGGAGTGTAACAATTTGGGCTTAAGAAAATAAAACCGGATATGATTTAAAAGGAAAGGTAAGTGAAGAATGGAGAGCTTATCTGATAACTCTATAATAATTCAATCAACTGTAGAATCATGCAATTTAGATGCACGACAATCATTCCTAATCCACTATTGCAAATTTTGGTGCCATAGCAGCAAAACCAGCAGACAAAATATTAGAGGCAAAGATCCAATGTCAAGAGAATTTGCCACAATGCAACAGGCCAGAAACAGAGATGAGTGCTCCTTAGTTGTCTAGGCACAAAAATGGTTCATGGGATATCTAATTGTGCATATACACTTGTAGTCTTACAGAACTCCAGGACCTGCTCTAGGCATGGCTCAAGCAATATTTTGGCCTACACTTATATGAACCTCCCTGTTGCTTTAACTTTCAGTTTAAACCCCTATATCAAGTTACAGCAGAGCTTTAGGAAAAACTACAGCATAGAAAGCAATTCGTTTTATGATTTTCTTGATCAGTACATAATCTATGTTTAGCTTGTGCATTTTGCGTAGACTGTAAGATTGGTAGTGTGAAATGAAAATTGAAGTTCTGGTAAAACTCCATGAGACAATGGTAATCTGCTTTGAGGTTTCCTTTGGCAGTATATAATTTTGGTTTGGGTTCTGTTTTGCATGCACAGATCATAAGCTCAGATGATTAAAATTGAAAACTGAAAGCCGATCAGCTGACAGGCACTATACATATTTACACAAGATCATTTTCATTGAAGAAAACCAACCTCCTAAAATTGTAGTGCCTTGATTAGAAGCTTTAAGGAAGCCCACACACCACATTGAAGCGCCATCCTAAAAAAATGGTAGTAATTAGAAGTTTACAAATTTCGTGACATGAAATAACAATATTAGGCAATGACAATAACTACAGAGGGCAACAGAAATAGGCCAATATAGCTCTGATGAGAGGGCCGTACATACGGGGGGTAGCCACAATATAAACAGTAATTAACCCATGACAATGATAGCAAACAAAATGATATTAAATACAAAAGTAAATTCTTTCATTGTCAAAGTATTATTGCAAAACTGTGAGGAAATAGTAGTAATACATTAAAACATATAGAGAAGTGGAATACTCACAACAAAGCCTGAGCGCACGAGGTAGTCGATTGGTTTTAGAAACATGGATGCACCTCCAGCAAAGTTGAAAGAAACCGGTGGAAAAATCTCAGCTACACTGGTTAAATAACAAAAAAGATATCTAGATCATGTTTCTACCAGTCAGATCAAGAATCTTTACCCAACAACTTTCCACACTAATAGCTATCAAAAGCCAAACCTGGTAGAGACTAGATAGCATTGGTTGCCATTAGAGATAATTGAAGAGGCGGATGTAGAAACAGCAGCTGCTATCTGCGAGGCCAGTAACCATCTGAGTTAAAGTTGGGTAAAAACAGTAGGTTTTTAAAATTGTCAACTTTATGAGATCATATTATTAAAACACATCATCAAAATCTGGCAATATTGTAGTCTGCATATAATTTATACATCCATGCAATAGAACATAACCAACACCTTAGGAAGTCTTATAATTTTAAAAAATATGAACAAGGTACGAATTCCCAGCATTTGTTGAACTTACATACAAAAAAAAAGGAAACAATATGACTAAGGGATCAACATCCCTTAGTGTCTGAATCCTTAGTTGCTTATTTATTATGCATGCATTTGGATAAGCACAAAAGAACAGCCGACAGACGCATGCAAAGAAACAAACCGGAATGTAGCATTTTGCAGTTGCTGCATATATGTTAGTTTTTAGTGGCTGGAAAGTCTTGTCCTATTATCCTGTACTACAAAATTTAAGATGACAGTTAGAATGTTTCGGCAGTTTTGGATCCGAAGGGTTTGTTTTTAGTCAACTGGTAGACCCTAGTCTAATTAGTGCCTGGTGCCACACAAAATCATGAACTTCAATTGGATCCAAATAGAAGGAGATATTTACAGCTGCAATAAAAGGTTCATAAGCTGCTTCCACAAGGTAGACCAAAGTTGTTCCAGAATCAACAATTGTTCCCTGATTTACTGATGTTGTAAAAACTGTTGGGTCAATAGGCAACAGTTCCCCATTAACAGAGATGCTCTGCAGATATAAATTGTAATGAGGCCTGTAAGATCAGTAATACAAATCAGATGCTATGGAATAATCAAAGATGGATTCACGATATAAAACCATCAATGCAGTTTCAGCTCATGATGTCTTTCTCCACAGTTAGTTCAGGACTACCATAATGCATATAATATCAAGTGCAAAGGCTCTACTGCAAGATCACACAACTCAAAGAAATCAACTAACATCACAATGCAACACCCTTCTTGTCAACAATTGAATAATTCATAATGCCATCTGAAATATAATTTTATATTGAGTTAAGGCCAAAAATGGTCCCTAACATATGACTGTTTTATGAATTTGGTCCCTAACATTACCTTTTTGATTATTTGGTCCCCCACATATAACTCTAACCCGAATTGGTCCCAAATTGACGGGACCGTCAATAATAGACAGAGCAGCGGCACCGCCGCCGGCTGAAAAACCGCCGCTGCTGTCATCGGGCCGCCGCCGCCGCCGCGCCGACTTCGTAAAACAAGTTTCTAGGTTAGAAACTTGTTTCATCCGCCCCCAAATCAGAGCTCCTCAAGGAGGTGAACTCCACAACCGTTGTCCTCCCTCCGTCATCGCCGTTCCGACGCCACGCCGGCGGTACTCTGATGGTTCAGGCCTCCGTCGGCTGAGGTGCATCTCCAATTCGAAGAGATCTTCCCCCAAATCGACCAAATCGGAAATCCCCAAATTTCAAACTCTTCAAATCCGTTGCCTTCGTCACCGGTCACCACCAAAGGTCGTTGCCTCACCCTCACCGGACATCACCGTCGCTCAGCCGCTGCCGCTGCTCCGTCTATTATTGAAGGTCCCGTCAATTTGGGACCAATTCGGGTCAGAGTTAATATGTGGGGGACCAAATAATCAAAAAGGTAATGTTAGGTTAGGGACCAAATTTGTAAAACAGCCATATGTTAGGGACCATTTTTGGCCTTAACTCTTTTATATTAATGGTGCGGATTATTTAGACAGTAGAAAGCATATAAATTGTACCTAAACCATAGAGGTTTATCAGCATGAATACATAACAGAGACCCTAAATAGTTCAGCATGATCATAAGTTAAACCTAAGGGGACATATAATCATGTTAATGCTTCTTAAAATTTGCTGATAGAATAATTCATTGAATAACAAAAGTCACTATAACATGTAAGGGAAAAGACAGATATAGGACCTTCAATCATGTTTCTGATCCCAATATTGTCAACCAAAGATAACAGAACAAACATACCCATGGATTATAGCTATAAGCCTATAAATAAGTCAAACCAAACATAAATGCATTTTTATAGGAAGAAATACCAACTAAGCAGTTTTCAAGCTGATCAACTGCATGATCATTTTGTTGGACTGTAAAGCAAGTGGCATGGTAAATGCTATGTGTCATGTGTAAGTGATTTAAAGTCAGTAAGATTATAAAGTTTCTATGTTAGAAGGTATACGTACTGTGAGGGAACAAGGGGAGTATAAACGATTCTTGGATCCAATACCTCACCAAGAGCAAATATACCTCCACCATTACCATCTCCTTTCAAGCAATGGGAAAATACTTTAGGAGTAATCTTATGCGATGACAACTGCGATATCACAGAAACATCCTGCCTGCCAAACCCAAATATTCCATCAAGTGCTTTAGTGGATTTGGCTAAGTCTCCAAACAGAGAGGTGCTACACCTGTATCCACATATCAGCACATGGAAATCCTGTTAAACATAAATTTGACTGCTAGAAACAAAAGAAATGCATAAAAGCTTGGGGCCAAAATGGCCTGATGTTATCAATACATTTCTCCAATCAAATCAGTCAAGTGAATTTCAACCCCCAGAGAGTAGTCCCAACTAAAAGAATCTATTAGTCATGCAGGGGAGTAGCATGCAAGCTCACCCAAAGACGATAGGAGCAGAGGAATTGACAACTAGAGAAGTGGTCAAAATTGAGTCGAAATATAGTATATCAGATACATAAAAACCAGCTGTGCCACTTTGATCTGCGTATTGAAATGAGTAGCCACATTGATTGCTTTCACCGAAGCATTCAGCAGATGCAGTTTGAACTATGGAAGCACATATATTATCTGAGCAGGAAATAGAGGAAACAGTTGAAGATGCACCAGGGTCGAAGAAATTGAGAGGAATCTGCAAGCACAACACAACTCAGCATATGTAACACAAATTACTCTAATCAAATGCCCAATCCAGGATTGCTTGTATGAAGAGTAAGAGCTATACCCCTAATCCACTACTCTGTGGGCAATCCGTACAAGAACTGCAAGCAACCCACAAGATGTCGCTTCCAGTATCAATCTGCACATTAAAGTCACGTGGTGGAGTTCCTAATCTCACTTTTGTAAAATAAAGTCTGCATAAATGAAGGCACTGAGTCAATCATCAAACATAAAGTTGAGCCAATTGAATGGCAACCCAGACATACTGATTCACCCCAAAGATAAGCATGCAGCCATATTTAATGAGTATTACTGACAGTAAAGATAGCAAATATAACCTGTATAACGAACTAAAATTCAGCGTCGCCAAAATACAAATCTAACAAAACTTCAAAGAATCAAGTAAATTCAAAATCAATCAAACAACCGCGGAGTTAACTTAGTTCCAAAACAAAAAAACAAAAGGAAAGAGGGCAGAGAATTGAAAATTTGGAGAGTTACCCAACGACGTAAGGGTCAAAAGAGCCGACGACCTGAAAATCGACAATCCCGCCGGAAAAGCTCTGCAAAATACGCGCGTGGCGAGCACGGTCGCGAGCTTTAAGAACGTCGAGCTCCACCTCCTCATCAATCGGGAAGGCTCTCTGCAGAGTAAGCACTCCTTCAATTCCGGCGCCGCCACGCACCGTCGACAGAAAAGCAGCTGCTGCAATAGCGATTGCGAGCGCCACCGCTGTCATTGCCGGCGCTCAAAAAGGCCGCAGAGAGAGAGAGAGAGAGTATAGTTGTGCAAATTATTTATGAAATGTGTGATAAGAAAAAGTGAAATAGGAACGGGAGAAATGAAAAGTGGTGCGCTTCGTGTGTTTGGATTACTAGCTTGCTGAGACGGAGTAAACTTCATAAACAATTTCTATACACTCTCTCTCTCTCTCTCTCTCTCTGATTATAAAAAAGTTGATTAGTGTGTTTTGCAGATTTATTTAAGAGAATTATCACAGTAGCATAGCGGTTTAGCAATCTGCAACTTGTGGGTTTGAAAATGGGTGTACGGAGCGCGGATAACATCTAATGTGGTGTGTTGTCTCAGACACCGCATGTAACACAGTTGTGCGTGGAAACTGTGAGCGCGCATGTCACGTGCCCGCAATGTGGCACGGGCTGCATATTTCAGTTTTGATTTTTTTTTAAATAAGAAATTAAAAAATAAATAGTGTTAGGTGTAAGAGCCCAGAGTGAAATTAATTTCATGGATAACGCTTGTGAAATGCTTTATATCCTATACTACTAGTAGTCTATGCATTCCTCTATTTTGTTGTAAGATTACGGATATAATTAAGTAATACTTCCCCTGTCCGGGAATAAGAGTCTCGTTTTTCCATTTTAATCCGTCCACGAATAAAAGTCTCGGTTCACTTTTATCATAAATGGTAATAGGGTCCCACCTTCCACTAACTCATTCATCTCACATTTAATTTAAAATTAATACTATATACCGAGACATCTATTTCACTAACTTTTTTCCGACCACTTTTCTTAATATTTCTTAAAACTTGTGCCGCCATAAATGGGACTTCTAATGGCGGACGGAGTGAGTAATTAATAAATGTATAAAGAAAATAGTTTATTGAAACAGTAGTAAATAAAATGATCATACTCCTATATTAAAGGTATTGTGGGTGAGGAATCTATAAATGGAATATATTGAAATACTTTGTCTTCTTAAAATTAGAAATCAATTTGGTAGTGTTCGTGTAAAAAATATCCAAATAGGCTAAAGTTTTGGGACTGATATAAAGCTAATTAAATCAGTTGCAGTGTTCCAATGGCCAGTGATTACGTTGCCCTAGACCCTAGTAGATAGAAATATGTGGCTTCGCAGATCCAACATACTGTAGTACTCCCTATTTAATTAGTATTCACATTTATACTATATGCCACACAACATAGAGTAGTACTACATTATTTTTCAGTTTCATCTTAAAATATTGAAGATTCTCGGACATATAAACCCCGGAAGTATCAAATATTTTAAACTAATTAATTATTATTCAAAATCATACAGCAGAAAGAGTGCTTAGGATAAACTAAATTATTGATTAATAAGAAATTGAGAGAAAGATTGAATTCTGGAACCTTCATGACCAAAAAGTGGAGATGTTGGGTATTTATAAAAAAGTCAATAACTTTAAGGTTTGATATAGAAAAATGAGAATAAAATAAGTGGACTTCCATTTATTTGGCTTTGCACGTATTATTGCCATGCACCGTTAACGTAAATTACTTGGCCTTTTCGTTTTGCAATTAAATAGTGTAGATTGATGTAAATTTAAGGTCTATTTATAATTTTATATGCTCCACAGTCCACCTCCATGTCTTGTCCTAATCATTGCATACATTTAGTGGACAAATATAAAATTTTCTTAAGACTTTTATTTTTCAGCATATACCTTGGAAACTTGAATGTTGTTAGTTGTTACTCAATCAATTTGGAGCAATATTTCAATAAATATAGTACTATTGTTATTGAAAATGATTGATGCTATTTAATCGATTACTACCTTCATCTCATAATAAGAATTTACTTGAATGGGGATAAGTTTTGTTTCATTTAAGCTAATCATCTTAAGTTATCTAGTAGTACTTGTTTTAGCAACGGATATCGTAAGACAATGACTTAATTTCATGAACACGCTTCTCGATTTATGACGCACCCTTAAATATATACTCCATATTTTTTATTATTATTCTTACATCACAAGGATTGTTGACTTGTTGTTTCTTCCCGGAGATCGATATAAGTATCTGGACTAATATTTTGGACAAATTCCATATAAAAAAGATTGATGCTACGCAGTCTTTTAGGGTGATTTGCCATCGTGATAATGTCGAAATGCAGTCGAACTCAACAACGTAATATTATATTATAAATTCGTGAAAGTTCTTGTAATTTTGTTTTGATTCATTTTCTGAAAAGCCTTATTATACTAATATAGTTGAAATCAGGGATGGCAGAAATTTTGTATAGATAGAGCAAAAATACATATAAATATATTTTAAGAATTAGAGAAAGGGCATATATAGAGAATTTTTAAAAAAAATTAAAAATTAATGATCAAAATAGTATAAATAATTTTTTTTCAGCTGAGGCCCCTTGTGATGATCATATAGATCCGTCTCTGGTTGAAAGAACACTAATATATTATTTGCATTTTTTTATATGAGATGGTCTGTACCTTAAAAAAGATAGTATCTTCTTAAACCATAACCAAACAAGCCACCTCAATTCTTGATTAAAATCACACAGAAACACTGGAGAATGAATGTATAAAATAATTGGTGATACCTTGTGTTGATTTTACTATGAGAGTCCATCTATGCATACTAGAATTTGGATCTCTTTTTTATTTTACTATGAGGGTCCATCTATGCACACTAGAATTTGGATCTCTTTCTAAAAGATCGCATACTAATTGAATTATGATAGGAGTTATATATTGCTTGCATTTTAACCCCAACAAACCAAGACCACTTTGGAATGCAGGGAACATGTAATACAATTGACCGAACATTGCATTGATACCACTATAAGGGTTCGTCATCGCTTTGAGCCAAGCCCTCGTGATTTTATTTTTGGGTGACTTTCCAAATGACCTCGCTATAATAGAATTGGAATAGTACTTATATATATTGCTTGCAAGTTGCAATATTACTTGTTCCCCTATATGACATAGATTTGCACCCAACAATTTTAATCATTTTCAACTAAAAATCAATTCATTTATTTGTGGATTAGTAAAAATTTTATTTCACCTAATTTTTTTTACTGCTATACTCTTCAACGAGGTCAAATAGTCGTCTCTTTAGAATAAGTAAAAATAAGCAATTAAAATAAAATAATTTTGGCATTAATTGAAACTAATGATAAATTGTTCTTCTTTCATTAATAATTACAAATTTAAAACGGTCAATCACATTGTGACAGCGTGTCTCTATTCTTGAAATATTTGAAGTAATCATTAAAGACCATGCTAATTGCTAGTGTCGTAGCGCACGTTTTCATGTTTAATAATACTATATGTATTGACCTACTCTATTTCGTGCTAAAATTATGGACACTTTTCTTGAGAATAAATATCATACACAAACTCTAATAAAAATACTAGGTATATATACAGACTACAGTAGAGAATAGATATATCTGATTTCACAAGTTATGTGCAAAAGGTGGTACAAATTAATTTTGTAATAAATTCAATAATAAATTAAACTACACGTTACTAAAATATTCATAAAATTATTATTATTAACAAATAAACTAGAATTTTAATTCTATGATTTTCTTGTGCATGCTACGAGAAAAAAGAAAAAGAAAAAAAAAAGGAATGAGTCAATAAAGACCTTTATTCCATTCCATCGTCTTTTGCTTTTATTCAAAATTGGTGTCCCCTTATGAATTAAACCCACATGAATTGCAGTAGAGGTAGTTGAAGAGGGGTTAGTTTTCTTGTCGTACAATTCTATCTGAAACAGAAACTTAAGCTAGTGTGTCTTCTTATTTAATTCATGGTTCCTAACTCACGTTTTGGCCAATATTTTTTTTCAAATTCTTTATATCCATCATTGAAGTGGAACGGTTCTTTGGCATGAATATAATCTTCTGGGGATCCTATTTTCTGTTTTTATATGATATATATCGTTAGGATATTCTTAACGAATATTGTGACTAAATATCACAGTTTAGGTCGATTTTGATTTATTTTCCTACTATATGTTTCATTAGTATTTTTTTTTATGGGCACCATGACATACCTTATCATCATTTTTTATTTGGACATTTACTTTTGTATGTTTACCATGCTCCTTTGCGTTATCATTCATTTATACCCATTCATCTATCAATTATGGTCTCATTTTGACATCTTCATTCATCACCAATAAATATCTCATTTATTTTTTTACTATATTTAATAATAGATCTTAAATTCACTAACTTTATGTCACTCACATTTTATTATAAAACTAATGGAGAAAGTATGACTCACTTTTAACTATCTTTTTCCATTCAGTTTCCATTATATTTCTTAAAATCCGTGTCAAGTAAAACTGAGTCTATTATTCATGGAGGAGGAGTAGTATTATTAAAGCCAAAAAATTACAACAGTATAGTCTTTATCGTAGAGATAATCTTTGATCTGATATTTCCATAAACCAAAATCCAATTCAATTTGAAATATTTTGATCGCCAATCCCTTCTAAACCTAGAGCTCTGATGTGGTCAAATCTCTGATACGAATTGTTGGAAAATATTACTGACCTCTATTCATGATTTACTCATAACATACAAGTAACATAAATCGACCCTTATGCGTTTTATGAATTGTATATATATAGTATTTAAATCAAAGAAAGAATAGATGCAGCACGACTTACTGAGGTTACAAGCAGAAAACAAGCAAACGAAGTTCAATATCCAATTACACATAATAGAAGACAGAATTTGACAGACTATCAGGACTTTGGCAGATTTAATAGAGGAATGTCCAAAATCATCTGTTCCACAATTTGAAATTTCATATGTAAAAAAGGAAAGCAACAATTGTATTACATTACTAGAACAATTGTACAAAGACGGCGAGGCGAGAAGTAGCCAGCTTCCAAAAGCATAGCATTCAGCTGGTTGCAGTAGTCTTGGCCGCAAGGTGGGTAAGAGCGCGTTTATGATAAGTATGTCGCATCTTCTTGTATTTCTGTACAAAGGCTGAAAGATCAATTTCTCTATCAAGGAGCTGCTGGTGCAGAGCTTCAGAGTCCTCTTCAGTTTTACTCATGGCATCTGGTATAGTAAAATAACAACTCAGTTTAATGCACTAATACCCATTCAAGGAGGTAAGACTTGAATAATATATAGTGATCTGCTTTAGCAAGCCAATTAGTGTCGTGAGAAAAAAATCATAGAAAACAAAGTCATGACACATGAAGCAAGATATTGATGATTAGAACCAACATACATGAAATATCTATGTCATAGGGCATAAAGGAAATAAGAAAAGCAGATGAAACTCAATTGTCTAGAGTACCTTGAAGTCGATGGATGAGTGATGAAGGAGAATAGTATCTGAGAGTTTCATCCTTCTTTCTTTCCAGTTCATGCAATTTTTCTTGAGCAGCAGCCAACTCTGTAGTTCGGATTATTCTACACTAAAGACAGAAACCAAATAGGTGAATATAGTCCCTTTTGAAACTAGGAAGCAAGGAGTTAAAGAACAAATGATGGTGAATGATAACTCTTGTAGACGAGTTATTTTACTTCTTTTGAAGCAATTATAATAGAGTTGATGTATGAGTTTTGTTGTTTTCTTCCATTCTTTCTTTTGTTGTGTTTTGTGTTTCTCTTAATAGTTTTTCGTCTCTGTGGGGTGGATACTTGATATTTATGAAAAATGAGGACAAAACATGCTATTTTCACATATAATTGGAGAAAGGAAGTGAGTAGGCTAGTTTTGTGCAGGAAATACACTGCAACATTTTAACCAAAGTCTTATATATACATTTTCTTTGTAGGGAACGACTTGCTAAAAGAGTATTGATGGAGGATCGACATGTTTTTGCAGAAAAATCCTAAGGAGGGGAGAGTTGCACCTGTCGTGAAAGAAAGAATAGCAACTTGGTCATTCTACAAGCTAAATTTGGTAAACTAGCTCCTATGCCTAATGGAATAAGCCACAACATTCAAATCCATCTAGTTATCACTCACATCATCACTCTGATATCAAGGAAGAGTAGCTGAAGCAGGGGAGAAAGTCAGACACCATTTTGGGGTCCATTTACCAAATATAGTAAAAGCGAAATGAGACATTTAATAAGGGACATCCTAAAATGGAAAAGTAGGACACATAATGGGGGACGGAGGGAGTGTTTCTTAGTTTAAGTAATTGAATTAGATCAGCATAAAGTTTAGTTTGCAATCCATGTGGAGACTACGTGCACTTGTGTGTTTTATTACTGATTCAATTATCACAACAGTGAACAGAAAAATTAAGGCTATAAAATTTACCTGGTTCCTTAGCTCCATTATACGTGGTTCTTTTTCCAGATTCTCTCCTGGATGCAGAAAAATTAATTTCATTTGTAGTATGAAAGTCCAGTGACGCTACTGCAAATTGTGGGGCACAGAAAACTTACTTGCTAGCTGCAGTGTTTCATTCCTGAGTTCATCTCTGACCTGATTGAGTAAATACAACAAGATGGAGGTCATTAAGGGCAAAAGCATAACCAAAATTTGCTGAGAAGGCAACTTAACAGAACAAAAACGAAAAACATATTAAGGCAGGGAAGTGAGAATTGACACTCGCAAAAGAATGAGCACTAGATGAACTAGAAATAATGAAATTTCATGAACAGTTAGTACAAATTTTCTACAATGAATAGCTACATAAAGTCACTGAATCAAAAACTAGGAAACTCATAGTATAATCTAGTCACAAGTAAAAAAACCTAAAAGACAAGTCTAGTTCCGCAGACTTCAAAAGGCAAGGAAGAAAAAATGACGAGCCTTTTATATAAGTAGATTGCATAACTTAGCATGCTGTGATTAACTACAAGGATAATCGTGGATAAAAACAAAAATAGAGTGGAGAATGAGATTTCATATTCTCATTATGTGCATATAGTCACACACACAAAATTGCAAATAAAGACCCACCACTTTTCAAGATCAGCAGGAACTAGAAAGAAAGTCAGGAAACAGAAATAGGATGGGCTCTATACCAACTACTTGTTGAAGAACTTCGGGAAAAAATGGAGTACATAACATATATATCATGAGAGGATACACATGATCAAATGCAAAACAGAACAACCATATTATCTTTATGTTTACTATTTCCCAAGGTGATAACAACATACACGAGGAGTATTCTAAGCACCAGATGTGATGCTTCAACTGCTTCAGATACTACTTTGCATATACTTTTTGACAGCCTATATAATATAAACATTCTACACTCTTGAAAGTGAAATAAAAAGGTCCCTGCAGAATTTGGCATTAGAAAACAGTCTGAAGTGCAACTCACCCTATTTTGTGTTTTGACGGGTTCCAGAGAATACAAAAGATTCTGATAAGCATCCTTGTCTGATAGAAGCTTTCTCAGCTCATCAACACTGACATTGTTAGTCAACAAAGATAACAATGAGAAACTCTCCCACGCTATAAACTAAAACCATTCATTAACATTTGTATGTATCCTTCTACTGGGCAGATAGATAAGGAAAGTAGTTTAGGTGAAGATCCTCTTATTCATTTGCTAGAACCTCGGTGCAAGATATATACAGACAGACCAATTGCAAACATGAAAGCACATTTTATCAGTTTCATGTGCAGAAAAATTATTACTCCTTTGCAAGTAGCTCATACATTTGCCAAATTTGAAAAGGAGCAAATATCTTCCATCAAAAATTGGGTGCCCCTTTAATGTAGCATCCTAACAGATAAGGCCATATACAAGGGCAGCCATAAACATATACTAATAAAATAAATAGAGTGGTCACCTCTTATCTTTCAACATAGCAATGATGCCTGCAGCCTCTGCAGGTGAAACGCTAGACAAAGAATTTTGTCGGTCTGTCGGTCTTGATATGCCAAAGCTGCCAGATGTACTGGATCCAGGTGTTGTGGGGCGTGAGGAACTGGATGAACTAATGACAGAAGGTGGATACCATGAGTCTGTGGGCACTTCCTGAGGACGGGACTGAGGTTGCGGCTCCTGAGAGCCCCTGTGGAGAGATGTAACCAACAGATCAAAGTTATATCTTCCCCCTTTTTTCTTTTGCTTTGCACATTGCTGAAAAAGCTTGACATAAATTGAGGATAATGACACATCACGAATCCATGTACAAATGCTTAGACAAAAGAGCCAAAATCCAAAAATTCTCCCCGAGTTATTTGAATAAATTAATCATTAACAACTGGTATGCTGCAATATCACATTACAAACACTGTAACTCCAACAAAAAAGGAACAGAACAGATAATAACATTAATTAAAGAAAAAAGACCGATTGTCTACCCTAATAGTACTTCTGTATTGAGAACCTATAAAATCGAATGCAAGCAATACCGGAAAAATAAAACAAATACGCCTAATTCCTAACTAAGTGTTAGAAAATGAAAATAACTAAAAATTCCTTAACGATTGGCCTCGAGGCCGTTCTTTTCATTGATAAGAGGCAGATAGATTTCAACAAATGGAGAACTATCCAACAATCATTGCATCTCTAACATGCTTTACTTATTGGTAGGTCACCGGATTCATTTGAGCAAAAGAAAAAAGAGAGAAAGATTGGACAAAGACGGATTACCAGAAATTCTTAAACATGACTTTGAAGAGGTCTGAGTCGCCGGTGGCTTGATCAAAATATCAAACAAGAATGGAGAATCAGAAGTTCCAAACCCTAACACCAAATCAATTTGTCAGCGGGAAATTCCAGTAGCATCAAGATCGGATTAGAATCGCGTTTAGCTTCCTTTTCTTCTATTTTTGTTTTTAATTTTCGGGAGAATTTTTTTTGGCTGTTTTGGGGATATTTTGCGTGGTTTTGACTATGAGGGTGGTACTAGCTTTTATGGGCTTTTATTAAGTTCCCACAGAATGACTTTTTCGAGAATTTTAAATAGGTAATCCCACTTCTAATGGTGTTTGGTTGAAATTTTGTTGAAGTTAATACAGCATTTGGTAGCGATTAGCCTTTATACTAGAAAATGATATTAAACATTGCGTGGACAAATATGCCCTTGCTTTTTCACATGAAATATTTCCCCTACCCTCTTCTTCCTCTTGACCCCTCTGCCTCTCTCCCCCTCTCTTCGCCTCCCATCTCTGCCTCTCCCTCCCTCTCTTTGCCCCCCTTCTCTATCGCCTTAGGGGTCCTCCCAACTGCAAAAACCCTCATCCGGAAAACCCCAATTTCCCTTTATCACCGGAATCCCCTCCGATTTCGCATTCCCCAACCTAACAGTACCCCAATTGCTTCATCAATGGCCGCACCGGAGCTAGCTCAAACCGAACCAGAGGGAATCGAGGGAGTCCTGATGACGTGGCTGAATTGGCCCCGATCAAAGGTGGAGGCGTCCAAGTGCGTGATCCCATTCTGCAGATCCTCCCCCTACGCGCTCCGATGCAACAATGGCTCTTTCCTCACCCAACCCTAAAAAGTTTAGCTTCTGCAACTATGGCGATTTCACATTAGACCTATGTACAGCAGTGGAATACCTGCAGGGGCTTGAATTTGTGATTATAGAGCAACGAATGTGGGCCTTCCTGGCTCCTTCTTCCTGGGCTCCAACAGCTGCGTCGCCGAGCCATTGGAGGGCAAAATCGGTAAGAAGAGGAAACTGTCTTTGTTGGAGATGCAGCAAAAAATAATACCACACAATTTCGAAGAAAAGGAATTGCCGAAAACGCCGAAATCAGTATGATTTTGTGGAAGATCCGAAGTTTTTCTTCCGGATTTGCCGACTAGAGCTAGATCTACCAAACAGGAGAGAAGGTAGTAAAAGGGATGCAAGTTTGGGCCTTTTCAGAGTTTTATAGCTTATTAAGAGCTACCAATCAAGCCCTGAGTACACAAACTCAAAATAAATTACTTAAACGTGTTGGTTTTCTCCCTAATAACTTCTTCTCCATGGACTAGTAATTGGTTAATTGCTTAATAAATACGATGGTCATATTCTAGTCTGCCTTATGTTTTTAAAATTTTGAAAAATAAATTATAAAAAGTGAAATTTGTTCAATTCGCATCCTTCCTTATTTTCGATAAAATATGTGTTACTGTTGTAGTCGATAAAGGGCTGGAAACTTTTGATCCGACACAAATTCGCACGAAGTTAACACGACACGAACATGCACGTTCAGGATTTGAGTCTTTATAGGGTCGACCCAGTAAGAACGTTAGGTCGGGTTTGGATTGTCCGTTAAGACTTATTTTAATTATTTTTATTAATTAAAAAATAATAAACTTTAATTTTAGTTATTTTTATTAATTAAAAAATATTACTATATTTTAATTTTAATTAATTAAATTATATTATACTTTAAATTTATTAATTTTTAAAATAGTAATTAATTTTTTTAAATTAAAAATGTTATTATACTTTAGATTTATAAAAAAAAGTAATTATTTTAATTATTTAATTTTATTATTTAGATTAAATATTACTACTATACTTAATAGTATTATACTTTAATTCTATTATTTTATTTTTAAGAAAATAATTATTCTAATTTTGTACTAATATCTTATTTTATCGTGTAACATCATGTTATAGTCGTTATCGTGTTGTCAAACTATATTATATAGTAAGTAACTTACTATCATTAACAGAGGGTTGACTTTTTTTTGTTTACACATAACCTGCACGAATCCGATACGAACTCGTTGGGTTAAAATCCGATGATTTTGGCTTGGGTTGGGTTTGACCTTATTGGGTTGGGTCGATAATAGGTTGACCCGATAACTATCCAACTCGCACGATTTGACATCCCTCGATTGGAAATATCATTTTGACTTTTGAACTTATATATGTTCTTATATCTTTGTATTTGAAGCTATTAATGGAAATGGATTATTGTGTTAAAAAAATCTTTATTAGCATAATGCCTTTATGTTATTATCATAACTATAATTTTTTTTTGTTTTGACTGATATTTTATATGTTCTAATATTAAAAAAAAATGCATATATCTATCTACGTAGTAGGAATGTGATCAAATGAAAACTCTAAATATGGTACAAACTCAAAACTATGATCTGAACCATTGAAAAATATCAACAGATCACAAAAAAACATCAACAGGAAAATGTCAACAAAATTTCAACGGTAGTCAATGATTGATGTTGTGTTGATATTGTGTTGATACTTTGTTGACATTAAAATCTTGAAATTTCACACTGTGTTGATATTGTAATGAAACTGTGTTGAAGCTGTGTTGAGGAGTTTTAAGTTTGTACAATGTATAAGTTTGCATTTTATCACTTCCCTATGTAGTATGTTCTTATTTTTGCTCAATATCACTTTATCCACTTGTTTTAAACTGACTGTCACATCAGTGTAGTTCATCAGAAAAGGAAGAATTGATAATTAGATGAAATTAGACTATAATAAAGTTAGAGAATTGAGCTATGGTCCCCAGATGATAACCTATAAATACATAGATAGAATCTCATTCCTATCAGTTTTACGATAGAATGCAGAATACATTTCCTATGATAAACGTTAATACTTGGAAGACCAAATTTCATACTTTTTTTTATTATTAGACAGACCTCACGATTTTTGTATAAATAGTTCAACTTTATATTTAGACAAAGTCTTAAGCAAAAATGCAATTTAGTCTAATGACAAAACAGCTAGGAAATTTGAACGAGAAGCCTACACGGTGCAACAGTATCTCAACAAAGTTCACAACATAAGGTGTTTGAAAGGTCTATTCTCCAGGAGCTGATACGCCTTGCTTGAGTCGTTCTTTCTTCATCTTCTTCTTGGAGACAGGCTTCTTTTTTCCTCGGTGACAAGGTCTTTTAGGCGTAAGTGTAGAGCACATAATTTCCAACATGGAATGACAAGAGCAGCCCTCCGATGACAAGTAATACGATCAAAATACGACCAAATTTCATACTTAAAAATTCATTAAGAACATTGAAGATTATGGATCTAAATCCATGTATGCTTTCACGATATTATGTAACTCAAACATAATACTTATTAGATTGACCAAACAATATAGATGAGCCAAAACAAGAAAATGACCGTCTCCACTAGAATATATGTGCTGGTAATTTAAATTAATTTGGTAAAAAAAGTCTAATCCTTCAATTATAGTAGGAGTAGTACTATATAAGTTTTATGAGCTTCTCCTCACAGCGTACATCTTTAAAAGAGAACATTGTCTTATGATTTTTGAGCATTTTTTTGTTTTAGGTCGTATATTATTAATGTGTAAAGTCTATCCTGAGTTGATTGTCATATAACAAAATTCTTGGTTCTGGAAAATGTGTGGCCAATAAATTTGTTCTTAGATGGCTTGAATCAAAGTTGTTCTCTGACTGTTGTATGCAGTTAATATGCATTGGAGTAGCCTTGTTGTGCTTGGTCAACTACCTACACCAAGAGATAATCACAGCAGCACCGCAGTTGGACAAAATCTGTTTGTCTTTGGTGATACAGATGGAATAAGGCAACTCAAGGATTTATATATCCTCAAAACTTGTACTTCAATCCTCTCTGTTTCTCTCTGTATTAATTTTCTGAGTTAGAGTTTTAGACATACTTTTGTAGTATATTTTTGTTTTTTATTCTTCAATGTCTATAAACCGACAATTTTGCTCATTATAGACTCCAACAGGTGGATCACACCATTCGTTACAGGTGATGTTCCTTAACCAAGAGAAGGCCATGGTGTCGTACTTATTGATAAAAAACTTTTTTATTTTTGGGGACGTAGCATCCTTAACGACAATGAAGTATTTTACAACAATGTTTATACGTTTCATACTGGTATGAATGAAATATTATCCTGTCAGAATTACCAAAAGTCATATATTCAAGCTTATGTTCTTTTTTGTTTGGAGATTATTATTTCTAGCAACGTATAAACACACAGATGGTAATCCTCCAAGTGCAAGGTTTGCTCATACTTTCACATCTTGGAGGAGGAACCAAATCATTGTTGTTGGGGGCCAAGACTCTGCAAATAAGTACACACACTTGATACATGTATATTGAGGATCCTTTGTTGACAGTCAATTAACAATCAGAGTAGATTCTTATAAAATTATGTTTGGTAATTAAATTTACACTTTTATGATTATATTTCCTCTTTGAACAATAGATCATTATATTTGGTCCGAGCTGGACACTTTTGGCCAACTTTTATCACCTCGTGTTGGGCACACATCAATTTGTTTAGGAAATAGGTTGTTTGTCTTTGGTGGTTTCTCAGATCATTGGAACTTTTATGATGTTTTTCATATTCTTGAAATTGCAAACCATCTTCAGGAGTAAGTTTGATTGAACAAGTTTTAGAGCATATGAATAATGTTTTGATTTTTATTAGTGGTCGGAGATACCCTGATCCATTGAATGAAGTCTCTTACCTACTAATCGGTACTACTTTCTCATCTTTAATTATCTTATGTGGTATTTATTCACTACGTGTTTATTAACTCATAAGTCACTAGGTATAGTAGATGGAGCAGATGAAATAATACAAACCCATGGTAGATGGGATGGTAACATTTTCTCATACTGAGGCTATTGATTTTTTTTTTTTTTTTTGGAACGGTATTCATTTGTGACCTATTTTAATTTGTTTAAACTTTAAACCACTTCTGATCGAAAGCACCTTCGATGGGTTATCATACATAATGGAGTTTGAATTGTCAAAGGATATAACTTTGTTAAACTAAGAGGATATGTTTGGGAGAACCATTTGAACGTATCATTTCGAAAAACTGCTGGTGGAATGATTGAAATGGATCCCATATATGTTTTTGACTTTTAGATGCATTAGGTAAATTGTTTTTCTTCATCTTGGTCTTTTGTGATTCCTAGGATAAGAGTCATGTTCTATTTCTAAGAAGTTTTTTTCTTTTGCAGGCTGACATGCTTGACAGGGTTAAACGTTAAGAATTTTGTTGGTAAAAAAATACCTAATTCAATATATTGTAGTACTATTTTTAATTCTCGTGGAGTTTTCTTGTTGAAAATACTTATTCCGTACACGGTGGTTCCATTACTAATTATCATGGAGTTTAATCATAGTACTATATTTAATGTAAATTTTAAAGTGATGATAATTATATTTATAGTCGGCCACCGAAATACGCATGCCAGATCCGCAAACAGTAGTCGGCCACGACTTCTAGGATTATCGAGGGATGTCTGCCTTTGAATCCAATAGTGAACTGGCCTTTCCACGCCACCGGGCAGTTTCTCCATTTCCAGTGCATGCAATCAATGCTGCCCATCATCCCTGAGAAACCGTGCACTGAACCGTGCATATCTAGCAGTCTCTGGGAGTCTTCGAAGGTTGGCTTCCGTAGATACTCCGGACTGAATTTTCCCGGATGCACTTACAAAACCGCAATGAAAATATAATAAATAATAAACTTGAAATTGTACAAAAAATCCTCACTTTCTTAAGTATTGCACCAAACCTCTCGTGTAAACTTCACGGAAAAGTTGCTTCAATACTAACGCCCTGAGGGAAAAAAAAAAGACTATAATTAATGATTTTATATACTTATTTGCATACAAACATAAAACAATATGCATTAAACAACATATCGCACGGTAATGAAAAACACACTATAAACTAAGGACATTGGTTTGGCTCCATGAGCGGTAGCTTCATAAACATGAATGCAATGAACTTTGATGACCGAATAAGTTGTGGAAGGATTTAGATCATTGAGCAAGGTGTGAAATTGTTTCTTGATGTCGACCTTTCCTCCTCTGGTATGAACTAAAATGTCAAACTTGAGTTTGACAAGGTGAGTAGGAATATGTAGATAGTAAACTGTTTGATTTTGGTATCGACCCGAACACCGTGAATTTCAATTATCGGTCGACCGATTTCAGTTTGATTCTCGGTTAACCGAATAACCAAAAACTGTTTACCCACCCCCAATAGGAATCACAACAACGTACCCTATTGACATTAGATGAGTGTCGCAGTAAAAGCTCTTTAGTCGTCCGCTGCTCCACAACATTCTGCCCCAAACCCCATAAAAATTCAAAAAAATAGAGAGAGAAAAGAAATACATACTCCCTTTGTCCCAAGTTAGTTGAGTCGTATTCCATTTTGGGTTGTCTCAAGTTACTTGACTCATTTTTTTTTTGGCTAAAAACAATACATTGAATCACACCCACTTTATTCTTTTTTTTTTTTTTAATTTTAGTCTCTCTTACTTTATTCTCTCATCTACTCCCTCCGTCCTAAGGAAGATGACTCATTCCTTGGGTGGCACGAGATATTATATAACTTTATTTTGTGTGTTAAGTGGTGACAATAAAGTAAGAGAGAGTGAATAAAAGGGAAAATATGTCATCTTCAATTGGTCATCTCTCTTACTTATTTAACTCACTAAACACAAATTTCTCAAATCCTCATGCTGAAAAGAAACGCCTCAAGTAACATGGGACGGAGGGTAATTGAAGTATAGTTAGTGGTAAATGAGACTCACCACGTAAAAGATTTATTAGAAAAACATAAGAGTACCAAATATAGACATAGTTAATTTTGTGGGAAAAGAAAAGAAAAGAAAAAGACTATCTATAACGAAGTCACGAAGTGAGTATAGTAATATAAAGTGTTTTTAATTTCTTATTTTTTGTTGAACTTTATATTTTACTTTTTATTTTAAACTTAATTAATGTATTGAGCATTTGCTAATTTAGGTATTTATTTTGTGCTATGGAATAGGCTTAGTAATGACATTGTATAATAGTAATAAATTTGTTAATTAAGGATTCTTTATTGATTTATTTATTTTAGTTTTATTTAAATTTTAAAAATTAGTATTATTTTACTTTTATGTTAAAAATTAGTCTTATTTCTTTTTTCTCCATTCACATAATTAATGTTTGTCTATTTGTAATAAGTTTATTCTCTCTAGTTAGTTTCATTCTATGTTAATAACATTTCAACCATTTTTTTTCTCTACCGTTATTTTACTTTACCAATTTTTGCAATAAAACTCATGTTATTTACAACAACGACTATTTTTTTGATGGCGGTATTACAATATTTATCATTTAGGTGAAGTTCGATTGTCATGATTCATTATCATATGATTATCAAGGATAGTGATACAATGCAAATTTTAAATATTGTACAAACACCAAACTATGATCTGGACCGTTAGTAAATGTCAATAGATAACAAAATAACAGTAAAAAAAATGTTAACACAACATCAATCATTGACATTGTATTGACATTTTTTTTTGCTATTATTTGTCATATGTTGACATTTTCTGACAGTCCAGATCATAGCTCGAAGCTTGTTCGATATTTAGAATTTGCATTTGATTAAATCTCTGATTATCAATATAGGATTATGTTGTGAGATTATTTTAGTTAGTAGTAATTATTAGTATATGATTATCTATCTGGATTTAAATTATGAGATTCAATTTTATAAATTAACTATAATACATAATTAATCATAAGATATAATTTTGTCGAATCTACTCTTTAATATCACTAATTATGACCGTTTTTTCCTAATGGCAAAGGTTTCTTTATATTTTTGTTTTGATTGCCGGGAAAATACGAGGGGTTGTTTAAAGGTGGAATATTGGTGAACATGTACTTTGTTAAAAAAGATTAGTCTGGTTGTTGATTCGGCCCAATCTTATTTAGCCTGCAAAAGGGCCCAAAGTGGCTCACAGTCAATTTGCAAAGTCGACGATTAAGTAAGTGATTTAAATCCAACATTATTAGAAAATTCTCTGAATTATGCATATGTTACTTATCCAACACAATATGTTGATTGATTAATGATTTCATTTCTCGTATACTTGGCAATAGAATTGAATATATCTCACCACAAGATCCTAGTGTTTTTTAGTATAATACCACCACATTCTTAGAAATCTTGACCAAATTTACTACTCCTTATTTATAGTCACATAATATTTCTAGAAATTATGCTATAATAAAAGAAGGGACACGTCCCATTCATCATTTTTTCTATGATCATTGGTCATAGACCCATAGGACCAATCATGAACAACATTTCAATGATTGTTGATCAAATAATTACTTATTGTTTTGTTGTTAAGGATCTTATATAAAAGATAAAATGTCTCTATAGCACGAAGTTTGGATTATTAAACTTAACTAATTATTGTGGAATAATTAAAGTTAACATGTAGTTAGGCACTAATTCCGAGTGTACATTGTCGCATCACGCATGTTCCCATATGTTTGTCAGTATCGCTCCCTTGCTAATCACATAAAGTAGTTGTTGCACATACAGTACATATTATTGAATAGTCATCTTGTTTAGGAGTTTGAATAATTTAAACTAATTTTTACTTAGTGGAGTACTAGCTATTTTCACATAGTTCCGACCCAGCAATAATTAAACTCTTTTTTCTATTTTTTTTATTGTGTAAATGATTTTTCCTTTTATGACGGAAACATCATGTATACATATACCACCTACATATATCTCTCACTATTAATTTTCAGGTATTTTTGAGTTACTACTATACTAATATCAAATTTTGTGAATAAAGATATCACCATAGGTTTCGTTAAAATGACAACACCTCTTAAAATGACACTGTGAACACTACATATCCAGCAATATTATAAACGCTACACAACAATATTATAAACTCTACACAACGATCTATAGATTGATGTATATAGCGTGTTGGATATTGCTTGCCGAGATTTTTGCACTTGAGCATTTTTTTATTACTATATGACAGCTTATTATTCGTCCACGTGTACAAAGGATTAGCTATGAATGGTGGTATGATGTTATTTTAAGAGTTGTTATCATTTTAACGCACCCCTATCACCATAAGTACCTCTTACTTATCACATCAAATACACTAAACATGCAACTAAACATTCTTGACAATAAAGCACAATTTAGAATATAAAAATATTGTGAGGCATGATTCATTTTATTCTTTAAAATTAAATACTCCCTCCGTCCCACTTTAGGAGTCCCAGTTTATTACTTTTTGATGTCTCACTTTAAGAGTCCCGGTTGGAATATTCTATAATTGGTAATAGGCCTCACATTCCACTCACCTTTTTACACTCAATTTTTATTATAAAATTAATATATAAAAGTAGGACCCACATTCCATTAACTTTTGTCACCAACTTTCTCTTATATTTCTTAAAACCCGTGCCAAACTCAATCGGGACTCCTAAAGTGGGACGGAGGGAGTAAGTATTACTATTATTATGTGTGCTTGCCATTTTTAATATTTCATATATTTTCTTCCTCAGCGAGATCTAATTAAGTACCCTATTAGATTCACAATTCATTATATGATGAAACAAGTAAATGTGCGCGTGATTCATAATTTAATTTGTATATATGCGGTTGCATGTCTTAAAGTCAGAATTCAAAATCTTCATTTAATATAACACAATTCTATACTTATACTAAGTTAGTGTTTAAATTTTAATAACATACTAGTACTACTTATTATTAGAGGTCAATTAATGATCGACTGGGAACGATTAGATTTTTTCTGAAGAAAAATGATTGATAGTTAAGAAGTTGATTTCACGCACATAAACATTTGTAATTTATCATGGTAGCATAGTAAACTTATGTCTATTTAGTTTGATATATTATGGATAATAAGAAATGATATACCACTACAAATATTGTATTACAATGAACAAACAAAATATGTATTGAGAAGTATGTATGTACTAGTAGTGGCATAATAAGACATGATGTTTGATTAATTAATTCACACATTAGGCATAATGAGGAGTGAAGATAACTATAATTGAAGATTGAAGAGTGCTATGTATTCTCTATTTGTTTATACTATATTGTCAATCCCAATGGTCTTAGTTTTGTGCCAAACTTGATAGTGCCGGCAACAATAAAGATGTATTCTTTCCTGCTCATATCTTCATACTTGTTTCTTGAATTCAACCAGTTATAGATTCCCATTCTTCTTTTTTCGTTTTCATCTTTAGCCTGATATGTGTGCGAAATATATAATTGATGGCTTTGCATCTTCTCTTATAACAAAGCTTTCATGAATTATCTTATGCACATTAAATCTATAATTCATAAAATTAAATATTTTTTACATTAATCAACATCATTTTTCTTAATATGAACGAGCTTTTTAATTTAGTACGTAAATCCAATCAATGGCCACACAACTTGGAACCATGATTCATTAATATGGAACAATAGTGAGGCAAATTACTGGAAACAAAATGATGATTTTGTCATTATTAGATTTCATAACATTCAAAATTTTGCGTGGAAAATGAACGTTTTCTTATTAGATCACAAAAAATGGTAGATCATGTATATTAAAGCAAAAACTTGATTAATTATATCAACAGGGTTATTAACCTTTGATTTTATAAAAAATTGTATGTCACACGTACGTAACTGAATGAATATTTGAAAAATTTGGAGCATTAGTCTGAATACGAAACATCGTCGGACCATCCGATCGTCTGTTTATAATTTGGGGGAAGTCACCTTTCAGTGCCTTTATTTGATTAATCACGGTCGTTATTTTTAATTATACCGGTTCTTATGTAAAAAAAGAAAATAGAGTCAATTTAACTATCTTAGGCAATCCTCGTAGATAAGTTTTGTCAATGCAGTAGCCACCCCAAGAGTGCTTTTATCCCTATTTTGGAGAGTTTTGAGCCCTTGATGACATGGCAAAAGGGTAGGTATAATCACTTGATAAAATCAATATTCATATAATTTTTTTAATTTATTAAAAACTCTATATGCCCCTGGAAAGTATTCGTAATATTTGATGTAGTCTAGAAACCACACAAAAAATGGGTATCGAAAGTAGGTAAATACTCCTTCGAATATTAATGTTCATTGTATAAATAACTAAATTCCAACTATATCCATCTCAATTGTGTATATTAATATCGACACAATACATTATCATCGTTTAATTGAAATAATATCTTCTAACAATTTTATAAATAATCATTGATTGATATGTACATATAGTAAGATATATACTGGTCTTTAATTTGAAGAAAAACTATTTGACGAAGTGAATATATTAATTTAATTTACGTATAACATCTAAATTTGAAGGTGATTCATCTCCAACGAAATTGATCCAAAAAAGAAGAGGCGGATATGAATATCTTGGTGACAGTGAAATTAGGAAATTAATAAAAAAAAAAAGAATTTGGTAGTTTAATTAGCTTACGTTGGATTATAAATCTTGATTCGGACGTGACATCCTGCCTAAATCTCATGCCCATTATTAGTGAAGCGTGAAATATGGGAAGTGTCAAGGGTATTTTGGAGAATTCAAATACTGCAAGCCCTTTTGTAGCGTGGGGTGTAGCCGCACCTTCATGTCTACGTAGAAACAATATTGTTAGCGTAAGCGCCAAACCCTTGTCTCTCTCTCTTTCATCTCATCCAACGGCCCACCGAAATCCTGAGCCACCCCTTCTGATCCTAACCGCTCCATCTTTAATTTCATCATAATTTAGGCTTTTTGTCCCTTCCTTCGCTTAGGTGTAGTTTTGTTGTTGATTTTTAAGTTGCTGGTTGTTTAGGTTAGGCCTTCTCCCTCCCCTCTCTCTCCTCTCTTCTCTTCTTCTTCTTCTTCTTCTTCATCATTGGAGGAATCCATATTTGATTATGGTAATGCCTGTGTATAATTGTATTCACTTTAATTAAAGTTTTGGTTAATTAATTGATTGGGTTGTGGCAGGGTACAACAATGCAGGTTCCTCCGTGGCTGGAGAGGCTCTTAAACACATCTTTCTTCAACAACTGCCGCATCCACGGCGACGCGGCCCGCGGCGAATGCAACATGTATTGCTTGGACTGCAATGCCGACGCCTTCTGCTACTACTGCCGCTCCTCCAAACACAAAGACCATCAAGTAATTCAGGTGAATTCATTATTTTCCACGGACATTATGAATTTGGTTGAATGTTAGTAACACTGATGACAATGATGGAAATTCGAACAATGTTGTAGATACGGAGATCTTCGTACCACGATGTGGTGAGGGTTTCGGAGATTCAGAAGGTTTTGGACATAAGCGGAGTTCAGACATATGTAATAAACAGCGCAAGGGTTTTGTTCCTCAACGAGAGGCCTCAGCCGAAAGGCGGCAAGGCCGTCTCTCATCTCTGCCAAATCTGCGGGAGAAGCCTCTTGGACACATTCCTCTTCTGCTCTTTGGGATGCAAGGTCAGCACCTTCTCCCTCTAAATCCCAATTGCCAATTCCGCCATTGATAAAGAATGAACGATGATGATCATCATCTCCATCCTTTTCATTGCATAACCAACTCATTCCAGTCAATGTCATCTTTTTTTTTGTTATCTAATGCGTGTTTCATTATCATCATCATTTATCTAATACTACTAGTATTGATGTATTTGTATATAGGTTGTAGGGATAAAGGGAAATGGGTTAATTAGCGAAGGAACATCGACATCGGCATCGGCATCATACATGGAGAGAGATGAAGAGGGGGAATTGCGTGAGGGGTCACAACAAGACATATACCCGCCCACGCCCCCTCCACCTTCAAGATCAAGAAGAAAAGGCATTCCTCAAAGGGCTCCTTTTAGGTCATAATTCTTTCTTTTTGCCTAATACTTTTCTTCAAATTTAAATTAAGGCTCATAATTTACTCCTAAATACAACTCACATTTTGGGGTCCTTGTCCCAAAAAGAAGCAATTATAGGTAGCAATTTTTAATTCAAATTGGGGGATTCTTTCTTTCCTTGGGTGGGTGGTGGGTAGGGGTCCCAACTCAACAAAAAACAAAATCTGTTGAGGATGGAAAACATCAATAATGCAAAAGAATTGTTATTGAAATTTGTTTGCAAGACAAGGGTGTACATTAATTATTGTAATTAATAAAGAAAATTATAAAAAGTACAGTTGGCCACTTCTTGCTGAGTCCGTCACGGCCCGTTTCATAGTTTTCATGGGGCCATCAATCAACCCACATGCTCCATGTATACCTTTTTATTTTATTTTTATTAACATTATAACATGTAATGCGCCAAATCACATTAATTCGGTTTGAATATGATGCTCTCTTCTTTTCTTAATGCTATCTAATTTAATCTCACAAACTAAAACTAAGATTATATCAAAATGGGTTGTCAGCCGAACAATTAGGATTCAGGTTCAGTCGTATACATCTTGATTAGATTATAAATGTTTATTAATAAAAAATGACTATAAATGTTTATTAATAAAAAAGGACTTTTGAGTGATCGATTAGATTATTGATTCAACAAGTAGCTAGAGCGAAGTTTCCTTTCCTCGTGGTTTGAAGCAATGGATATTCTCGGCAACTAATTTACTATAACCAGTTAATTACTCCCTCCATCCGTGAATAAGAGTCTCATATTTTTCTGGCACGGGTTTTAAGAAATGTAAAAAAAATGAGTGGAAGAAAGTTAGTGGAATAAATGTTATATATTAGTTTTAAATGCTATGTGAAATGAATGAGATAGTGGAATGTGGGAGTCTTTTTACCATTTATAATAATTATGAATCGAGACTCTTATTCGCGGATAGAGAGAGATTATTACTAATCTATAAGTAGCTTTCAAAAATTCAAATGTTTTAAATTTTTAATCTCACTAGGTAATGGAGTCCACCCTCTGAATATAAATTCATACTATAGGCCAACAAGTAAAATATGGATTGGTCAGTTTGTGCAACATAGGGCTTAAATGGTTCATCTTATAGACATGCGTGGAGTAATATTTAATGGAACAAATGCACCTTCACTCGTCAACAAATTGGTCTCCCTACAAATCAATTAAATACTACCACAAGTACTAGTACTAGTACTAGCTATAAGTTTTTGACTATATAACTCAAGCGTGCAGATATCAAATTGACTGGACTAGTCTACAATATCTGGCGCATTCAATTGCTATACCTGACTACTTATAGAACACATCTACTATTGAGTAATGCAATTGTATAAGGTGTTAGAATAATTCATATCCAATTCCAATTAGTTTGAGGACTTTTTGAGAGTGATTTTAAAACACATACGTGCAGACTTGACCAAAGCGGACAATATCAAACTATTGTTGCAGTCGACAATCCAAACAAGTGGTATTAGAGCCCAGGTTACATGGGTCAGGCACATTATGACCAAAGGGTTGGGCCTGGATGACTCAACTTCGAGTCTGGCCCGTAATGTCTCGATATGTTGACTGCGTCTGTCTGTTCCTGATGTGGTCTCAATTTGAGGGGGAGGTTTGTTTAGTACAAACATATCCCAACACCGGGTGTTTGAGGGAAGTTGGAAGATGTATATAATTTCTGTCCAGTCCCAAGTTTGTTGAGTACAAACTTATCCCACATCAAGTGTTTGAGGAAATGAAAGGCGTATATAATTTCTATTCAACTCCAACTAGTTCTGAGAGTGACCCAAAAACAAATCCGTATGAGCTTGACCGAAAACAGACAATATCAAACTATTGTTGGGTAAATAATTAAGGGTGGCGATGCAAGTGGAAGTTTGGTTCTTTAATAACCGATACATTTGGACCATGTTATTGTAAAATTGTTGTTATCAAAATCATGCTATCATATTAACTACTCCTCTTTTTAGTTAACTTAAGTTGATGGATAGCAATAGCATTGATCCTCTATTATATTTTTCAAACGAACGGATTGACTGGAAAATAGAAAGATTAGTATGTAGACATAATATTTGAATTATATGAAAAATAATTAGTTTCACAGTTTGTTTAGGTATAAAACTTGACTAGCAAATTAAGCAATCATTTTATTAAATGGGCTAAAGTTGTGTTAGTTGTGATGCAATAAAGGTTATATAGTTGGATATAGAAAAGGTAGGCCCAATATTAGCAGGCTCAAACAACAAAAATAAAATGTGCATAATTTCTACGGTTTGGTATGCGCGCATTTTGAAAAAAAAAAGAATACTACTCTATTAGGTTTCCTAAATACTCACTTCATATTAGTAAAATCGTTTAATAGCATCGTTATTTAACCATAAATAATTGTGCGGGTAAACAAAAGCTCATTCCAAACATTTGTTTCGTTTCTTGATTATGAAGAACTGGCCGTCGGTGACTGGAAATGGTAAGATCGAATTCGTCACCAATTGTATGTATGCTGCCAAAATATGTAGAACGGTTGTTTTTTATACTTATACGATGGATACATCTTCTTGTTAGGTTCCGTCCACGACACCAAGGCATCCCTTCAAATATGATAATATGAGATACAAGTCAATTTTTTTCATCAATCCAACAAAATGCTACAACTCGCTGATAGTAGGCTATTTATTTAAATCACATTCATATAACACTAAAATAATAAAACCATGAACCACTACTGAGGATCCAATCACTCATTGGACATAACCTCTGGTTTAACTAGGAGTAGGGAGTGTAGACGTAGTTGGAGACGGTGTCAAGACTTCAAAAAGTTGAATCCAACTATACGATTAGTGTTTTGGTGAGCTAGTATGCTGATATATATTACTATACGTTCTTCAACGAAAACTTATTCCATCGTTCAATCCATCAAGATCTTGATTCGGCGTATTTCGACTGTGCAATATGAAGATATGATTTTCTGTGGTTGTACGTAATCCACAAAGTGGAAATATTTGGATTGTACGTAATCCTAACAAGTATAGTACGTAATCCACAAACTTATTCTCACTATTCAAACTCCTAACAAGTATAGTACGTAATCCACAAAGTGGAAATATTTGAATTGTTAACTCAGCTTGAGTTTTGAGGGTTTTTTTGGTAATACCGTCACTCTTTAGATTGAGTTTAGATTTAGAAATTACGCCCTTGAGCTCCACAATTTAGGTGTGGGAACTATTAATCCTAGACATAAGTAAAAAGGAAAACTAGTAAACTGAACTAATATAGGCAATCAATATCTAGACATACACTTGGATCAAGACTTTACTTCCTAATTAAGGCTTAGATTTGACTAACCTCTCGAAGTATTAAAGCTAAAGGTTGAAATAATTAATAGCTTATAGCGATAAGGGACAAGTCTAAAAAGTAGAAGTAAAACAAGAGATAAACTTAAAAAAGCAAAAGTATAACGATCAAGAGAGAAGAATTGAGCAAATAAATCAGATCCTAATTACCAAAACTAGAAATTAAAGTAGGGTACAAAAGATTCTAAAAGGCAAATGGAGTATGAATTTCAGGGTATAAAATATTACTGGTACACTCCCTCCGTTCATAAAAATAGATAAAATTGTAAACAATATATACGAGTTTTAATGAAATTGGTAAAATAAGAGAGAGTGAGAGAAAATGTGCATGGTGGAATTAGTATTAGTCACTACAAAAATCTCGCGATTTAGCAACGGAAAATTCCGCTGCTAAATGACTAAATTCCTTTGCTAAATCATATTAGCAGCGGATTAGTAGCGGATATTGTCCGCCGCTAAAGACCTCGCTGCCAAATCACTTGTAGCGTACAAAGTCCGCTACTAAGACCTAGCAACGGATTTCCAACAGACGAAATCCGCTACTAAATGTTGAAATCAAAACAGAAACGAAAATGAATCAAGTTTAGCAACAGATATATTCGTTGCTAGTACTAGCGGATCAGTAGTAGAATTTCATTAGTAAGAGATTAGCAACGGATATATTCCGCTACTGTAGTTTTTTTATTTATTTATTTATATTTTACTTCAGTTGCTATTCCGTTGCTAACTTTAAATTTATATTACGGATCAATTATTTTATTGTTTGCCCAGTTTCGACAACCTGTTTACTACAAACCAACATCTCAACAAATAAATAACAACAATTCTTTGTAGCAAAAAATAATAATAGATAAACTAATAAGTATTTTTCAAATTACATAAAGTTCGATATTGTCATAACTTTAAAATATAGATAATAATGAATCTCAAAAAGGTCAAACTCATAATTCTTCACAATCATGACTAGAGACTGAACAACTGAATAACTCGAGTTATGGGACTGTTGGGACATGAACTGCGCCTTGGCTTCTCCCTCAAACGACATCCTAAAACTATCAACATTCTGTGGTTGGTGATTTGATCTCCCGGGCTTGTCCATACTACGCCTTGGCTTCTCCCTCCTGTCGCTGCTCTTCCTCGGAGCATCAAAAATATCTATGCTCTTCCTCGTGCTCGTTCCGTGCTATGGAGATCGCTCCACTGTTGCCACAAACTTCTTGAGATGTTTGATGTATTCAGTGGTCCCTCCTTTGATCCACAATGGCTCGTATTTCTCTTTGCAGAGTTCTCACAACTGATCACTGTGTGAAAGGTTAACCACTTTATCTGCAGTTCCTTGACAACAAACCATCACAAGATCATTTATGTTGCAAAGAAACACTTAAATGGGGGGTATAAACTAGACTCTAGCATGCAATTCATGAAAACTAGTACACAGCATAGTACATTCATAACAAATAGGCAAGGAAGACTTGAGAAATATTGAGTTACGTCAAAATAAGCAAGAAGCATCCAACACAGATATAGTATTAATACCTCATCTTCAACATAAGAGTTTCTAAAGTTACGAATAGAAAAATACTGATACTTACATGAATAATGAGGACAGTTGATTTAGCAGGATGGACTTTTCGATGTTCTACAACAAGAGACAACGCAACAACAATACATTAATTCAACACAATTGAAAGCAAGAAATTTGCATCTTAATTTCACATTATGGGGAAGATATAACCTTGTAGATGTCGAACCAATAAGTTTTTTTGACAAAATACATGACTCTCACACCAGAGAGTATAGGACTATGCAAAACAACAACTCGTACACTAGGCAAACAAGTTGTTGGATCTAAAGTGGGGCCACTTACCACAGATTGACTGTATAAGATAACATCTTCCTGCTTGGTGCCATAGTTCTCCTCCAAACACTTGAAAGCAGCTTCAATAACCGCATTTGTATTATGCTCACTGGGCTACAAACAAAAACCAACATAACCATCTTTTTCACAGTTACAGTATATGCTCCAAGAGAAAGATCCAACAAAAAGCATCAGATCTAGCACTCACTGTCCCAGTCGACTGCCCATATCCAGAGTAGTCATACCTGATCATATTCAAAGAAGCTTCACAAAGTTATTCTTTTCTACAATATGTGACACACACCCAAACACACACTCACATGTGAATATATGAGTTCACAGATTGTACAAACTATTCTATAATTTATCACTAGATGTAGCAGTAGCAAAGCACACAATTCCTATGGTAAAAATTCAATCTCGAGAAATTTTCTTACTTTCAAAGGTTTCCAAATTATAATGATGAGCATGAACCTAGAGCACGAAACTCAGAATCCAAATAAAGTAAAAGAGTTTTAGCATAATGTGAACGGAAAATCGCATCTGCTTAATCAATTTTATATGCTTTTCTGCGAACCAAATTCATTCAAAAACTGCTAGAATTGACCGATTGAAGACGAAAAAAGCATATGTACCCAAGGAGATTGACGCACATATGAATGTTGAGCTCGATGAAGAGCTCGTACTTCTGTCCGAGTCGGCAGCATTGCCATGGGAGTAGAGAAGCGTGGAGGTAGCCATGGGTGTCGCACGTAGACCACCACAATCTCCGAGCCCTGCCGCGTGGGGAGGCGCATGACCACCACTTTCTGTTGTATAAATCCTAATGTACTCTTAGGATGGCTTTCTAAATATCATCAAAAACATCACTCTGGTTAATCAAAATCTGATATCAGTAACAAATAATAATCCTAATAAAGCAAAATTGCCAACTAAACAGAAATTACCCATTAGAATTGATCCAACATAAACTAGAACCATTTAGCCATACACGCTAGAATTGGTGCTCCTCTTTCATCCTATTCAATATATGAGGGAACACCACACCCACAAGCAAGTAACTGAACAGGCAAAATTTAGATTAGGCAAAATTAAGATGTGCACTGTGGGATATAGAGAGAGAGAGAGAGAGAGAGAGAGAGAGAGAGAACCGTGGGAGGAGAAGCAGGGACGGTCGTCAGGTGTCGAGGTAGGCGGCCGTCGATGGAGGCGGCGACGGCGTCGAGAGAGGCTGTGGCGTCGAAGCGGCGTGGGAGTTAAGGGTTGAGTCGTGCGTTGTGGTGTGTGAGTTGAGTGAAAGTAATAATCCAATTATATGGAGTACCACTTAAAAAATTTATTTGCACCCATCTTCTATCACGTAATTGACTATCAATAATTAACATAAAAAAATAATTTTAGTTGCAGCTCCAAAAAAAAATCAGATAATTAAATGACATAAAAATTATAAAAACAATATTTTAATTAAAAATTGTATATTTATTTTAATAAGTTTGAAATAATGTGAAAAATTATTATGAATTTACTATGTCACTTCTTTTGTATTGCTATTAACTAATAACAAAACTAGGGGAGTGTTATATTGCTAACTCAATGCTTAATTGTTAACTACAACTCAATAATAGCCATTAGATATTCAAATTAAAGGCCTATATCATCAACCACAAAATGTCAATACGATCAACAAAAAACGTCAATAAGGCTATAGGATTAATTCCAATAAAAATCAATAGGGGTATTAATGTCAAGTTAGTTATAACTAACTTTTAAAAGAAATCCCAACACTTTAAATTCATATAACATATATCAAATTAAAGATAATTTTATAAGGATTCCAACGATATACTACATGCATATGTTCCGACGTTAAAATTTGAAAAAAAAAATCTAGAATTTTCGTATTTTTCGTACACAGGTTAATGTCAATGCAGCTAAGATAATATGTCAATATAAAGCATATACAATGTCAATCCTAAATTTGTGTTGACATTCTCAAAGCATTGTGTTGATATTTTCGAAACACTATATTGACATTTTCATCCAAAACCCTAATTTGGCGTTTTTTTTTATCTTTTCCGATTTAATTAATAAAAACGAAAATTACACGTGGCAAATTATAGACCACACGTTTTTTAAAATCATGTGGCCTTAAATTAGTTGTAGTTAGCAATTGATCACTCCCCAACAAAACTAATACATAAATAATTCAATTAAATTTAAAATTTAGGGATATTATGTACGAATACAGTTTATGTACATTTATATTTATTTGGATAACGATAAACATACATAAATTGTACATACATTGTCGAACATTTTCAACATTATACATTGAAATAAAATTTAAAAATATGAAGTAAATTAAAATAAATTACATACTAATCATTCTATAATAATTTAAGAAAATATTAAATTTGAAATTAAATATCTTCAAATTTAAAAAAAAAATATTGTTTTAATTAAAAATTGTACTCCTTCTGTTCCATGATAGTTGAGTCATTTTTATACTTTAGTATGCTCCAAGGGCTATCAGATCGTGCGTGTTGGGTCGTTATCGTGTCAACCCATTATCGACACAACCCAATCGTGTCCAAGCTCAACCCAACCCGAAATCATCGGGTTCTTATGTGTCCCAACCCAGCGGGTTCGTGCGTATTATCATGTACAAATAAAAAAGTCAACTCTCTGTTAATGATAGTAAGTTAGCTTGACACAATACGATAACGACTAAAACATGATGTTATTATACGATATAAACTTGATATTACATGATAAAATAAAAAAATACCAAATTAAAATAATTATTTTCTTAATCAAAATAATGAAATTAAATTATAGTAATATTAAATCTATATAATAAAATTAAATAATTAAAAATATTATTTTTTAATAAAATCTAAGCATAATATTTTCTTAAAATTTATAGAAAAATTAATTAATATTTTTAATTAATAAAATGAAAGTATAATATTTTTTAATTAATTAAAATTAAAGTATAATATTTTTAATCAACAAAAATAACTAGAAATTAAAGTTTAATAATTTTTTAATTAATAAAAATAATTTTTTTTCTTAACGTGTAACCCAAACCCGACCCAAACACGACCCGACCCAACCCGTTATCTTCGTGTTCTTATTGGGTCGACCCTATAAGGACCCAAATCCTGAACGTGCGTGTTCGTGTCGTGTTAATTTCGTGCGGGTCCGTGTCGTCGTATCGTGTCGTATCAAAAATTGTCTGCCATCCATAGTAGAGTAATTTTTCTTTTTAGCAAAAAGCAACATATTTTTCGTCTTCTATTTTATTCCCTCTCTTACTTTATTCTCTCTGCATTTTCTCTTTCCAATTTTATCATCTTTTCATTTAATATATTTAATATTTATTTTTTATTAATCTTTGTGCAAAAAAAAATGACTCAACTACTGCGAAATGGAGGGATTATATTTATTTTGGATCAAACTCAAAATAACGTGAGAATTTGTTTAAAATTTCCTATATCATATTTTTTGTATTGCTATTAACTAATAACAAAATTAAATAAAAAATACTGCGAAATGGAGGGATTATATTTATTTTGGATCAAACTCAAAATCACGTGAGAATTTGTTTAAAATTTCCTATATCATATTTTTTGTATTGCTATTAACTAATGACAAAATTAAATAAAAAATAATAAGTAAAATTCTAGCCGCAGAATAGTAACGGACATTTTTATTCCGCTATTAACTACTAACGGATACGAATCCGTTGCTAAATTTATTTATTTTTATAATTTCTTTTGTTTAATTTTGTAATAATTAATAGTAGCGGATATATCTGCTACTATTTGCTAGCGAATATGAATCCGTCGCTATATTTATTTAATTTTGTAATTTAGATTTTTATTAATAAAGAAATAATTATTAGTAGCGGATATGCCTCCTACTAATTACTAGCGGACTGGATCCGTTACTAAATTCGTCCCTAAATATGGCGCACTATTATGCCGCCAAATGAAAATCTGCTACAAATTCCCTTACTAACTTTTGCAACGGATATTTCGTTACAAATCCGCTACTAATAGTGACGGATGTTTATCCGCTGCTAAATTCCACTCCTAAATCGCGAGATTTTTGTAGTGAGTGGAGTGTGAATCGTGATGTCCACATTTAGAATGACGTATAAGGTTAATATTTGTTTACCTTTCCATTTTTAGAACTAGTGTAATTTTAGTGGACGACTAGGCCTGAAAATTTAATCTGCGGGTTTCGGGTATTCCCGACCGAGTCCCAATACCCGACGGGTTTTGGGTACTCGAAACCCGAAATTATAGGTTCGGGTATGGGTTTGGGTAGTTAATGTTAGGATTCTTCGGGTTTAGGGTACCCGAAACCCGTATTAGGGTACCCGACTAATACCCGATTAAACCCGATTAATTATGTATTTGTGAAAAATATTTTGGGTTATAAAGTTCTTAGTTTACTATTTGGATTATGTTTGGTTGCTTTGACATTATTTAGATTATATGTTTGGTTGCTTTGATATTTCATTGTTCTATTATCTCGACTTTGTGGATTACGTACAACCAATAAATAGTATAAGTTTGTGTTATTTTAATAATTTCTATTCTCATCACAATTTAATTTATATAAAAGAATAAATTTCAAATATAATACTTCCGGGTTTATGGGTACCCGATTAGTTGGGTTCGGGTACCCGCATCGGGTATTAGGGTACCCGAATTCATATCCGGGTCGGGTATTGGGTATGATATTTTTTAGATTTCGGATTTGGGTACCCGAATTTACACCCCTATGGACGACCCAAATGTCAAAACTAGTCTATTTTTTTGTGGAAGGATGGAATATATAATTACATACAAACAATAAATACTCTAAAACAGTTTCAAAATAATACTGGTAATTATGGATCTAATCCACGGGGAGGTGGTTTGGGTGAAAAACTTCTAAAAAAGGAAGAAGAATAAAATCACCTATTAAGAGACATAGATTATGTGTTAAATAAACTCACCTAAATGAGTTAATCTCTATATCGAAAATTTAATAGTACCTCTTTTTGGATTGTTTCAACGTAGTTAAGTCATTTATTTATTTTTTTTTGCAAAAAATTTATCTTCTATTGTACATTAATTTCTTTTTTTTAATTCCTCTTCCTTTACTTTCTTATTTTAAATTTTACCACATTCATTTTAAAAACTGTGTAATAGAAATGAGTCAATATGATTGAGGAAGTAATAAAATTTAGTAAGGATATTTTTGTATAAGTGTATAATAAAAATTATTATAATTAAAATGAGATGATGACCGGGAAAAACAGAGAGTAGCGGCTATCATGTCATCTGCATTATCCCTCTCCGTGTTATCCCCCATCACACATCCCCGTCTCCATCGCCGGCGTTGCCCTGCTCCCTCCCTTTCCATTAACAACTCCTCCAACGGCAAGCCACCGCCGACCACTTCATGGGTGAGCCCAGACTGGCTGACGTCCCTCACCAAATCACTCGCCACATTAGGCCCCAAAGACGACTCCAACATCCCCGCCGCCAGCGCCAAGCTCGATGACGTCTCCGATCTTCTCGGCGGCGCCCTCTTCCTGCCTCTCTTCAAGTGGATGAACGAGTACGGCCCCATCTACCGCCTCTCCGCCGGTCCCAGGAACTTCGTCATCGTCAGCGACCCCGCCATTGCCAAGTATGTGTTGCGGAATTACGGCACCAAGTACTCCAAGGGCCTCGTGGCCGAGGTTTCTGAGTTTTTGTTTGGTTCCGGCTTCGCCATCGCCGAGGGTTCTCTTTGGACGGTGATTTCTCTCTATGCCTAGATTTCGCGCTTTCATTTTTGATGTTAAAATCAGGATTCTCTCTCTCTTGTGCGTTTATTTTAGATAAGATTGCAATCTATTTGTGTGTATTACCGTTTGTTTATGTTGAATTAGTTTTCACTCTGTGCTATTAACTCACTGGAATTTAGGGTTCACTTTGGAAGAGATTTGAGTGTAGCATAATTGCAATGGAAACACTTGAATTACTTTAATGTAGCCTAGTACTGATGTTTGAAGGAAAGCCCTCATTTGATTTGAAGATGTTACAACCATCAGATTTTCAGATTTCATGGTCTTGCCGTAGTAACACAATAATTACTGGAAGGTTTGGATTTGTATGCATTTTGTTTTCACTCTATGGGCTAGTATTAGTAAAAGCATCATATGATGTAGCTTGATCCTTCTAAAAATTTATGTATCCCTGTTTCTGAGTTCTAGTATGCTTCCTGCATGTGTTTACTGTTTTTGAGGTCAAATATGTTCTTATTATAGGTAAGGCGCAGGGCCGTGGTTCCGTCACTTCACAAGAAGTACTTGTCGATAATAGTTGAACGGGTCTTTTGCAGATGCGCTGAGCAGATGGTTGAGAGACTGAAGCCCAGTTTAGTCAATGGCTCTGCTGTAAACATGGAGGAAAAGTTCTCACAGCTAACTCTTGATGTTATCGGATTAGCTCTATTTAACTATGAGTTTGATTCTCTCACGACCAATAGTCCAGTTATTGATGCAGTTTATAATGCATTGAAAGAGGCAGAGCTTCGCTCAACTGATCTATTACCGTACTGGAAGGCAGGTTATTCATTTGACTCTTTCTGCAGTGGTATCACTTCCATAGTAAATAGCAACACTAACTTTGAATATCTCTTTGTGTGTACATGTCATCCCTCAGATTAATGCTTTATGTAAAGTAATACCAAGACAAATCAAGGCTGAAAAGGCAGTTTCTATAATTAGGGAAGCTGTTGAGGAGCTCATAGCAAAGTGCCGGGAGATTGTTGAAGCTGAGGGTGAGAGGATCAATGAGGAGGAGTATGTGAATGATGCAGATCCAAGCATTCTTCGCTTCTTGCTTGCCAGCAGAGAGGAGGTATTGAAACTGAAAGCTCCGATCAAACAAATTTTTGTCTCTGTTTGGTATAAGTTGCTTTAGCAATTTTTTCATATTTGTTACATGTCCTTTGAGTTTCAATGAAGCACAATCATCAAAGTGTTGCATTTTGTTTCAGGTATCAAGTACCCAGCTGAGAGATGACCTTCTATCGATGTTAGTTGCTGGCCATGAGACCACCGGTTCTGTGTTAACTTGGACAGCATATTTGCTAAGTAAGGTGTAGTTACTATTCTCCTTCCAGTCACTCATCTTTCTGTACCGTCAGCATTTTGTCACCAACTTGAATGCAATTTCAGAGGCTTCTCCACTTCCAACCCTTTTAAGGATTCATAACTCTTAAAACTTCACTCATGAATTTATTGATTTTTTCTGTACGGTGTATTGTTGTTTATCATTTTGTTCTTTACTTGTTTTGTAATACAGGATCCACCCTCTTTGCGAAAAGCACACGAAGAAGTTGACAGAGTTTTACAGGGTCGGCTTCCAACCTATGAAGACATAAAGAATCTCAAGTTTTTGACACGTTGCATCAATGAATCAATGCGTCTTTATCCTCATCCACCTGTAAGCTGCAAAGTCACTCCTCAACTTGACAATAGTGTGCTTGCTTTTGATCTGGCATGAATATTTCATTAGGTCCTGTTGAGACGTGCTCAAGTTGATGACGTGCTACCTGGGAACTACAAGGTCTATCCTGGTCAAGATATCATGATCTCAGTCTACAATATCCATCGCTCTGCAGAGGTATATTTTTCCCAGATTCCAAGAGGAACAAAGCAAACTCTAATAGGAGCTGATTTGAGTGATTCTAAGCTAATCTGACTTGAACTGACTGAATGGGTCAAGTTTAGTGGTGTTTTACATCCACAGTAACACTAGGCTGTTGTAGATCAAGAGGTGCAGGTGTTTCGTGTTTGTGCTGTAAACTAAGGAATTAACTTTCTTGTTTTGTATTTGAAGGTGTGGGAAAGGGCTGATGATTTTTTTCCAGAAAGATTCGATTTAGATAGCCCAGTTCCAAATGAAGCGAACACAGATTATAGGCATGCACATGAACTTCAGTTATTTCTTCTTTGAGGCTCTAATAGTTTTACAGCTAATTCATCTCCAAATGCTATATTTCAGATATATCCCATTCAGTGGAGGGCCGCGCAAGTGTGTAGGCGATCAATTTGCTTTACTTGAAGCAATTGTATCCCTTGCAGTACTTCTGCAGCACATGAGCTTTGAGTTAATCCCAGACCAAACTATCGGCATGACTACTGGAGCCACTATCCACACAACAAACGTAATTTTTTTTTCAATGCCTAATTTCTGATTTCTAAGAGAGTGATTTCATATTCTAGAGAGGGAGAAAGGGTTTCTAGCCATATATTGGCTTGTTCTGCAGTAACTGAAATAGCATGACTACGTTGCAGGGCCTATACATGAAATTGAGCCAAAGACAAACTGCATCCACCTCTGCTGCAGCAAATCCCTGAAGGTGATTGCTATATAAGGTGATTTAATCAGTTGTTTGCATTTATTAGCATCAGCACCATGCATTAGCATTACTAGATGAAATTCTCCGATCCACAAATCCGTTTTCGCTTATGTTGCTGCTTCTTAACGAAGCTGCAGATAGTGTAATGTATTTCACACGATACGAATCCCCTACTGTAATTCTACATTTTTTAATGAATTAAAGATGCTCGGTCATGTCGTTGCGGTTGGTTATAATTATTTAAATTCGTTCTATATGAAGATAGCTGACACAGAGGTCGTTGTGAGAGACACAGAAAATTGGTGTTGCCTGCATTCCACAAATAGACTGCCTCAATTAGTTATCAACAAAGCTCGAGGTTGGAAAGAGATTTAAGTGTTGTCTACATTACACCATTAGGCCATCCCAATAATTATAAGAGAGGAACTCGAAATGGTCAAAATGAATAGTAAAAGATAGTCATCAATTTAGTTTAAATAAAACATAAACCAATTTTTTGCATTTTTGTTCCAAAATGTCTGGGTGAATACGGGTGGTTATTTTCCCTTCACCTTGCCCTAATTTGTTTTGGCGCTCATTTTGAAGAGAATTATTTATCGAATAACATTAAGACACCAAGAATTTATTTAAGATGGCGTAGAGAATTGTCGAACACGTATTCAAATTATATTATACGCGCTAGAAACACACATTAGCAAGCAACGAGAAGGAAATACAAAGTCCTAGTATATGCTTACAAATGGTTAGAGTTTTAATGTGCTTGCTCCTACTTCACTAATCGGTTCCATTCGACTTCCACATTGATCTTATTCTCGGGGTAGAGTTTGGTAAGACGAGCTAGACATGATAGGCATTGTATTAGATTGAACTTTAATAAGAAATGTCGGTGTGCTCCAAGCACGGTATGCAATAGTGAGTATGGTGCGTATGTGGTATCAGTCATGAATCGTCGACATGATGTATGCATGTATTATACTGTAATAGTATAATAATTGATGATTAAGGAGAAAATGCAACTAATTAGGATGAAGATGAATCTAGATCTAGCTCAGGATTTACCCGTGACAACCAAACTCATGCGCAACCCTCAATTCTGAAGAATGAATTTATTTGTGTCTGCATGCTTTCATCCATGAAGAATGAATTTATGACCAACTCCAATAAGATCTAATTGAAGAAATTTGGATACACAACAACGAGAGCTTATTTTAGGAATTTAAATTCTAAAATTTTGGTATTTTATTGATATCAATTTTTGTATTTAATTAATATACTACTATTTTTTTTATTTTAATTAACTTTTGAATTTTCAGTTTTACAAATATCATAATTTAAATAAAATTTGAAACCGGAGAATGATAAGAAAAAATGATAGAAATGATAAAATATGGAGTTGTAGCTAATTAAGGCTTAAACTTTGTGGTTGCAATGCCAATATATTATGGCTGAAATGAAGCTAATTTACTTATTGACAATTGGAATAGATTTGGGATTTGACATAATGTTGAGAATGTGGTCATTACTGTGGATGGTAGAATAGTTGGACATCATAAATTGAATTGATGTATATAGGCATATAGCATCAAACGAAGTTGTTGCGTTGCAAGTAACAACTAACAATCATTTATAACCCAGCTAACTTACCTTCAACTTTTTGTGCAATGCAATCTACATAAATATGCTACGCATCAAATTACATTTTCAGGATGTATCAGTTATCAGTATTGTTTAAAATTTATAATAATATTGTATTTTATAATTTCGGTTTAGTAATTTGATGTCACCTGCATATTGATCTATTGACTATTATCAATTTAAAAGTAATCCTCTTATTGAAAGCATCGACTTTATATAAAACAAAAAAAAATGAGACTGCAGATTGTGAAACTACCAATGTCAAGAAGCTGCTAAATAACTAAAAAACAAAGATAAACAAAATCGATGTTCTTTATGCATAATCTATCTATCTTCTTTAATTATCAGATTGAAACTTCCTCTATTTATTGGAGTGTTTAAACAAAGAATCGATTAATATTCAAATTTGAGGAGTACAAAGTCTCCCTTAAAACAATCAAAATATGTGTTCAGTAGCATAAAACTCTAATGAAGTTGACTTATTTTTGGATAAACAGACTATATGAATGCTTCTATTAATGTCAACAATTTAAGTCTTGGTCATGTGATTTATGATCTTAAAATCTAAGCATATAAACTCATTTATCAAAATTGAATATGAGAAGATCTAGATCTGGAGACACGGATTGACTTATACACACACTAATACAATAAATTTGATTTTAAACAAAAAAGATAAAATCAATAACGTCTAGTCATTATTCAACAGCTGATCTTTGACAGACTACCAAAATAGGTGAATCACTATACTTTCGTCCAAAGCATTTGCTATGAGTTAATAATCTCATAGCTCAACCCCAAGCGTGGTAGGCAAAAATAAATAAGAAAATTTTGGTCCTAATTCCAACTATTGTTGGTGATAGGCTATGTTCAATTTGAATACAACAACCTCTGAAATCTCTGATAAGCCCTTAAACTCTATGGATTAGGTGGCACTAATACTACTAATAGTTTAGAGTCATCAGTTTCCTAGTATAGCTATCTCCAATTCATAGTCCCCCACTCAAGAAAAAGAAATTACAGTGTAATAACAACAACAATAAGTCAATAATAATAATAATAGTAATATAGGTATATACTTGTGTGAAATTAAATTGAAGCCACCGCACTATACGCATGATGAAATATTAATAGCACATGACATTCAAAATTCGAAAATATTAAACACGTAGCAGTATTAATTAATTAATATCCTCCTAGTATTGTTGCATTTAATTAAGCTGGTATGAAATGCTGAGTTAACTTGTCTTTTAGTGAATTTAGGTTGAAGCATGGAAGTTAGAAGCTGAGTGCTCAAGAAACAATACCATATACTCACCACGTGAAATCCAAACAATCAACTGTTTATTTCTATCATACATATAGGTTGAAAGAAAAATGACAAGCCAGCTAATTCCCCTCTCTCTCTCCCTGCATTGTTACTATCACTACAATGTACAACAATCCTCACTTTACTAGATAGATATCTTCTTGCCTAATGCTCTGTAGCTCAAGAAAATCGCAGAATGTTGAAGCTACAGAGGCCAACCAACAGATCTTCCAAACAAAAAGAGGGATTTCATTTCAAGTTCTCCAATTTTCAAGCCCTTCAGGTCCATGCACGTTTTATATTGGTGAATGGTGAAGATTCTCTTCATTCATTCATTCAGATTTTTGAGTTAAATGTTTGAATTCAGGTGCCAAAGGGATGGGACAGGCTTTTTCTGTCTTTGCTTTCTGCAGAAACTGGCAAGACAATTGCCAAATTGGGTAAAGCACTTGTTAAGAATGGGAGTTGCCACTGGTCCGAGACTGTCACCGAATCTATCTACATTTCTAGATATGATTCTTCTAAATCCTACGAGGATTGCTTCCTCAAGATTGTTGTTTCAACGGTACAATTTAACATTTCATTCGATGTTTCCGGTAAATAGTTAGATAATGATTTTGGAAATGTGTTTCAGGGCTCAACAAGATCTGCCAACACCCTTGGAGAAGCAATCATCAACATGGCACAGCATACCACTTCAAGGGCCTCTGCTGCTGCAGTTTCACAGCCTCTTCAAAAATGCAGCTATGGAACAATTCTGCAGGTCTGTTGTACTGAGTAAAATTCACATCTACCAATGTACTTATGTGACAAGCCTGACTCTGGTTTTCAGGTCAAACTTCAGCGCCTAAATCTTCCTAGATCAAAGATCAGGTTGGTGTTTCTATGACAGATTCTCATTTCTTGGTTCTGAACATCCAGCTGACATTGCTTTCTTCTTCTTCTTCCAGAGACGAGGGATCCAAGAACTCCGATTCTCAAGAAAAAGTCGAGGATGTGGATCACGTTGGCCTGAGGAGGAAATCACGTAGATCAGATGAGTCGAGTGATAGTATTAATGAACATACAACGGAAGATCCGGCTACCTCCTCTCGTCGTCCACTGCAATTAGACAGCGAGGTCTTTTGAAACTCTCGTTTTGTTATTATGTATGTGCCCATATTCTGTCTTCGTTTAACAAAAGTTGCATCAGGAAGCAAGTGAAGCAACTGTTGTGATCAACAGCATCAGCTCTATGGAGGGATCCTATGAGAGGGAAAACTCATTTGGAGAGAGGAGTGACGAATATAGATCTCATGAGAGACGAGGCAGGGGAAGCAACGGTGGTGATCTACTACCTGAGTTTTACTCAATTGATGATGGTGTTGGTGGTGGTGGACCTGGTGGTGATTCACCATCAAACCAGTCACCTATGTATTTAAGAGAGAATTTCCATAATGAAGCATCAGTGAGCAGGTGGTCAATGTCAAATGTAGGTTCTTCGAGGAATCTTCTGGAAGCTGCAGAAGACACAATTGAGGAACTCAGAGCAGAAGCCAAGATGTGGGAGAGAAATGCAAGGAAGCTGATGATTGATCTGGATATATCAAGGAAGGAGTTCTCGAATCTATCAAAGAAGCAGGTAGAGTCGGAAGTGGAGCTCTCAGCCGCATATGCAGAACAGGACAGCCTAAGGGGGCAACTCGAGAAGGCGATGGAAGATCTGAAACAGTTGGCCAGGAATGAGGCGGCTAACAGAGAAGCCCCTATCATTCAGTCTCGGAGTTTCGAGAAGGAGTTGGAAAGTGAGATTAAGTACCAACAAGATTTAAATGATGACCTGTGCCAACAACTGAAACAAAGCCAAGAATCAAATATTGAGCTTGTTTCTGTTCTTCAAGAACTCGAGGAGACAATAGAACAACAGAGGATTGAGATAGAGAATCTTTCATCTCTCAAGTTGAACTTTGTAGATCTACAGAATTCTTTGGATAAAAGTTCAGAGGAAAACAGGACTTTGTCGCTGCAGCTGGAGCAGCTCCGGGAGTCGGAGAGGAATCTGAAATCTGAAATTCAGTTGCTCGATGAAGCTTTACGTGATAAAAATGATGAGTTGGAGAAGGAAAGGGAATCACATAGAGAGGTTCTGTCACAAGTGGAAGCGGAATATAATTGCAAAATGTTAGCCAAAGAGGAAGAAAATGCCAGTTTGGAAGGGAAGCTTTCAGATTACATCAAAGATAAAGAGTTGAAAGAGAATGCTGAAAGTGATTTGGATCTCATCAGAGAGATAGAGTCATTGAAAGAAAAAGTCAGAGAGTTGGAGAAGGACTGCAATGAGCTCACTGATGAAAATCTTGAACTCTTGTTCAAGCTCAAGGATTCGAATAAGATGAACATCAGAAAATGCTCGTCTTTTGGCTCAGTGACGAGTGAGCTCCCAACGTCATGTCCCAGCGAGGAGTCTGAAGTGAGTGACCCGAGATATGAAGTTTCCAACCTGGAAGGAGCGATCAGGGAGGAGGCCAGGGTGGAGGTGCAGCTTTCTGGCTTTGAAAGTTCTCAGCATTTTGCTGAAATTTTAGAACAAATGGATAAAGCTTTTCACCTTGTGATGAAGCCATGGTATGGAAGGTCTGAGAATGGAAGCGATTATCTTCACGGCCTCGTGATTTCGGAAAAGGTTTACACTACTAGAATGTCAGTTGAATCAATCCGTAGCCTGTTGCTAGAGCTCAACGAGCTCTTGGAAACAAGGATATCTGAGTCTGCTGAAATTCTTAGGAATCATGAGGCTGAGATCAATAAGAGCAATGCCATTATATCTGAGGCTAGAAAGAAAATGGAAGAGAGCATTTTGAAAGTTGAAGAACTTGGAAAAATGAAGGCCAAAAGTGAGGAGAATAGTGCAAATCTAATGAGGGAATTGGAACAGAAAAGATCTGAGATTGGTTATATGGAGGCTGATCTTCTGTCAAAGGGAAAGGAGACCGACTTTCTTTTACATAGAAGACAAGAATTAGAATCACAAGTTTCTAAACTTCAACAGGAAACGAGCCGTTTGGAGCAGGATTTAGAAGTTGCAGTAAGAGAGAGGAAAATCTCCTCAGAATGCATGGAGAATCTTCAAAGTGATGTCACAGCTCTTAGAGATGCTGTTAGTTCCCATGTTTCTGCTAACACTGATCTCGAAATTAACATAAAGCAGCTAGAAATAAGAAGCCATGAACTACAGAACAGTTTATCAGAATTGCTAGAAGAAAACACGTGGTTGCAGGCGTGCATTTCTGATCAGGAAGTTCAAGTGCATCAATTGAGAGATGAAAAGATAGTGTGCTTGCAGGAAATTGAGGATTTCAAATCTAGCATGACTAGTCTCCAAGACGAGATCCGTGAAAGCAAAGATGAAATGGAGGGTCAAATATCGGATCTCAAACAAAAATCAGAAGATATAAGGAAACAGTGGCTAAGAGCTCAAGAAGAGTGTGTGTGCCTTAGAGAAGAAAACAAGACGCTGCAGACGTCTGCTGCTAGTTCTGTCGCAGAAACTACAGAGCTTCAAAATTTGAACTCAGAACTGAAGAGGGAAAACCAGGAACTGCATGAGAAATGTCTGGAACTGGTGGATCAACTGAGTGAAATGGAGAAAAGTCTGGCTGATTGCACCAAAAAGGTCGAGTCTATGCAAGATCATCTCGCGTCAGTCCAAGAGGACTTCATGCTGAGAGAGAGCCATCTCAAATCAGAATTAGATGCACTTGTTAAAGAAAAAAGCTACCAGAAAGAGAAACTTGCTGAAGAGGAGAGTTTGCAGCAGTTACTCTTGGAGAAGACAACGGAATTTCAGAGCCTTCAAAAAGAGGTGGAAAGCCTCAGCAAGCAACTATCCGATGCTTATGAAGAAAGGGAAAGAATTTCCACTGAAGCTTCCAGTTTACTAGCAGAAAAGGCTGAGCTGCAATGTTCCCTTCGAGAAGCTCACCAGGAAGCTAAATCGGCCAAAAACAAACTCAATGCAGCTCTGCAAGAATCTGAGTTGAAAGTTGAAGAATTGACAAATCAACTAGCTGCGTCTAATCGAAGGCTTGACAGATTGACGATTGACTATGATAGAAATAAAAAATTAGTGGCAAATTACAGGAAAATCGAAGAGAAACTCAAGACGGACTTGAATGACATTGAATTGAAGCATACCATCTCTGAATATGAGTGCCAGCAGCTTACCAGAGAAATGAGCAGTTTGAAGGTTCAGCTACAAATCATGTCTGAGCTTGAAGATGAAGTCTCAGTCTTAAAAAACGAGCTCAGAGAAAGCAAGGTCGATAAGGGGAAACTGGAGGTTGCATTGCATACTATCTCAGGGAATTATGAGGAACTGAAGACAGAGAAGATTTCATTGTCTGAGAAAATCACATTCTTTGAGGATGCCATGTCTGAGTTGGAGGAATGCAAAAGGAGCAAGTCGTGGCTAGAAGAAAAGCTTCAGCAAATGGAGAAGGATTTAAGTGAAAAAGAGATTATATCCATCCAAAATGAGGATCTTAAACACGAGGTGACTGAGGTGAAGAGATTGAACGTGCAGTTTCAGCAGAAGATGTACAGACTGGAGGTGGAGAAAGACGAATGCTTGAAGAAAGTGCAAGCTCTTGAAGATAATCTAAGAGTGATGGAGGAGAAAAGTAACCGTCACAAAGAGGTAGTAGTACTTTCTCTTCTGTGTCTTCTTTCAGACTTCAATAATTTCACTAATTACCACTCTTTCCGCCTTTCAGGGAGCTCATAATTTAGATTTCCATGATCAAGATCCTCTCGCTGTCAGTGGGGATAGCACGACAAAGAGACAGATGGTAGAGACTGAAACTGCTGAGAGGTAAGAATACATATATGCTAGTATACTCAAGGCACGTGCATGCAAGAAACATACGCTTTTCAAATGATCAACTATGTGTTTGCAGGCAGAAGAAGAATGGGGGTAGAGACAAGTATGAAAGAACAAAGTCGTCATTGGAAACAGAGCTACGGGACCTGAAGCAGCGCTACCTAGAGATGAGTCTTAAGTATGCGGAAGTGGAGGGGCAACGCGAGGATCTTGTCATGAAGCTCAGAGCAACCAGGACTGGAAACAGGTGGTTCTCATGACTCCCCCGGCCCCGGCCCCGGCCCCGGCCCTAGTATATATATATATATATATATGCAACAACTGCTCATCACTCTTTAATTTCTCCTCTCTCTTAACCACTATAGTAAAGTAATAGATGCACCAGCAAATGCAGCCATATAGGAGTAAGTAATAAGTGATGTTGTATGCACATTGCAGACTCAGAAAAATGAGATACTCCATATCACCATATGGCAAGTTTGCACGCTCAAGAATCTTTGTTTAGTTTTCAAACTAGTGTAATTATTTATACACTAATAATGTAATGGATGGCATACGTCTTATGTGGATACCAAAGGCCAAAATGTGCTAGTCTTGGAACAATCAATAAAGCATAAAAGAATAATCCGATTCTGAGATTATGTCACTAACCATAAACTTCAAATCTCAACTCAGCAACCTCAGAGAAACAACCCCTAATCCCTATTGGTATTGGTGAATTTATGACGCCACATATATATAATTATTTATTAAATAAAAAGTAGTGGTGACATATTTAACTAATTCAGTGTGATGAATAAAAAAAGGGAGACACTGCATGTACGGCAGCTGGAAATTGATCAAAGTGACCAAATTAAAAAAAAAGTGAAATTAGAGTACAAGTGCGTGTGTGTGAATATTGAGATGCCAATGGCATATCCTAGGAAGATACCTCCTTTTTGGTTCCTACTTTACACAAAAGCCACTTAGTCACCTCGCTCTTTTATTGCTCTTTCTCTCATCTTTATAACACGCACACCATCTTTCTTCATCAAACTCTCTTAATCTTCCCATGGCAGCCGCCGTCGAGATCGCACGCCGAATATGCTGCAGGCGGCCGGGCCGGTCTTGGGTTGATTGAAATTGTGCTTCTTGTCTTATAGGGCAACTTCTATCCTTTGGCATCTTCCCCTTACTCCAATCTCAAGGGTTAAGCAGATTATTACTCCTACTATAATAAATGTATGCTGCTTCTTTGTAACGCGCGCGCTTTTAGATTTATGTAGTCATAATAATGTGTGTTTTTTGCTAATTTTACCGCTGTAGTCCGTTTTGTTATTACCATTGCAGCAGTCAACATCTTATAAGGCAAGAAAATAAGTTCGTTACTATATTTATTTTCCTCGTTCACTTTGTTGTTTTCTTGATTTAGTTGCTTGCTTTTGCTTAACAACAACTTAAAAGGGATCTCTTTAATCCATCCTAAAGCGACTATACCGGCTATTTCCAATCACTTAACTCATCCTTTATTAGCTAATTGTAGTGCTCTAGAGTAGTGGATAACTTATGTATAATGCGCACATCACTTAAATGGGGAACAGTTTTCAATTATGCATGCGGTTCTGAAATATAGGATGTCGGATAATTTAGGACTATAAGGCAAAGGTAACTTTGACGTTCAAGAGTATTCTGATCCTACGTTACCAAGAAACATATTTTTGTTGTCCCTCTTCGAGATGGTAATAATTTGGTGTATAATATTTTAAAATCCGATTCCCATTTTTGCATACTACTTATAAAGAAACGTAATCCAAATAGTATATCTTTGCATCTAATCAGTTCACAATTCTTTCTGAATTTTGTTCATAATTAACTTTCCAAGTAAGGTTTACACATTTGTTGTTTTTTATCCAGCACGTACATCAATAAAGATTAACGGCGGTAGTTTTTCCTCTTCATAAAATAAATTATTTTGTCGTTCTGTAAATTTATGAAGTATGCTTCAATTTTCCTATTCAATCATCAACACGCAACAAGCTCGATGAAATATGCATGGTATGGCACAAAAAGTGATTGCAAAACCTATCTCATACTGATTTGGAAAATGCATCTTAAAGAATAAGGTTTATATAATTAAGTATTTAAATTATTAATTATTTGGGTAATCTCTCCCAGCTAAATGCTAATTATTAATGAGTTGTCACGTACTCGGAGATGATCCATGTGGTGCTCCAACCACAACAGAAGCTGTTGTACACACAAACATATATTTTATTAATAAAAAAATAAAAAATAAAATAAAATTTAATATTAAAATAATGGTGATGGGTGAGCCACTGCAGCCCTGCTGTGGTTGGAGCACAACAAGGGATCCAACTCTCATAGACTCACAAATTTCGAAAGTGATTTAATATATATGTATGTTATCCCACAAATTCCCCTAATTTAAATTTATAGTGCCAAATTAATATTGTGCCTAGGTTAAATTCATAACCAATAAAATATGTCTAAATCAAAATCTAAGTTAAAATTGGTGAACTCTTATTGTTTATAAACACAGTCTAAGGATGTGTTATATTGCTAACTTACCCTTAAATGACTAATTACAACTAAATGAGTATATATTAGATATTCAAATTAAGGTTTATGATCATTCAATTCCGAGTATCAATCCGAAAAAGAAAAGTTACGAAGAAATTGGATCCTCACCGGGAAGCATTTTGGAAGAGTGAGCGAGTGAGCGGGAAATGATTTGAGATTTGAGAGATGTTGTGTGAGAAATGAGTGAAAATGAGGTATATTTATAGATTGAAAAAAAATGCGTCGCTCGTCCTCGTCCTCGTCCGTGTCTCTGCAATGGGCGGACGACGCGTCGAACGAGCAATGGACAACACGTCGTCCGCGACCAAAATTTCGGTCGCCTCGCTCGTCCGTCGATCTGTAATGGTCGGACGATGACAAACGAGGATGATGAAGAGGCCTCGACCGGACGATCTTCACACTATTGCAGATGCTCTAAGTGACACATTTTCCTTTTCGGAATGTCCAACTCTAAATGACACACATTTAAATATAGAAATATTACTTTCTCTATTTTTTTTTCTCCCTTACTTTATTCTTTCCACGTTACTCACAAAACAACACTATATAAAATCACGTAACGAATAAGAAATGCTCCACTTAAAATAAAACGAAGAGAGTAGTATCACCTGTGTGGGTGAGTTGGCCAAACGGCAGAGAGGTTAATAATGTCTGATACCAAAGATTTCAGATTCAAGTCCTTAATATCAAATGTAAGTACTCCGTGTGCAGCCTTTAAATTTATATTCATTTAATCATAAGAGAATCAAATTTAAGTACTCCGTGTGCAGTCTTTAGATTTATGTTCGTTTCATCATAAAAGAGTAATCTAATAAGTTTGGAAGATTTCAAAATTAATAACTTGAAACGGAAATAAAAGTTAACATGAGAATAACAATTTTGGATCGGTTTAATTTCCAACCAAAAAGATTCTTTTGTCACTCTGCATATTTACTTCTCTCACTCACTTGGTAGGGTTTCTCTCTCTAGTTTGCTTTCACATCCCACAAAACAAACTCCAGATATAACCCTCTTTCTCTTCTTCTATGCATGCAACTCAATTACTATCTTACTTGCGCAGATCCATAATCAGAATTGAGTCTCCTCCGTCCGCTGCTGCAGCGTTCGCGAGCGGAGAATCACCAAATTCTGAGAATCCGAGGAAAGAGGCGGATAAACGGCAATGAAGCCCGAATCGGGTTTGGATATCGAGTATCCGAGTGAGTTGATTAAGCCTGAACCTGGAACCGACTCAGGAGATCCGACCCGACCCAAATCGAACGGTTCCAGTTGGATGGATCACTGCTATGTTCCCAGGGTGAGGCCGAGTGAGGCGAATGGTTTTGCGGTTTATACGAGGAATAAGAGGTTGAAGAGTAGAAGTGTGGATAGAGCTTCTTGTGCGGCTAATATTGAGGCAGATTCTGCAAAATCAGTTAAAGTTGAGGATGCTGTGAGTTTGAAAAATGAAGTCGTAGTTAATGGTGGTCATGCGTCGAATGTGGTTGAAGTTGGGGGTAATTTGGGGTTTTTGGGAGGGGAGAGCGACGGGGAGATGATGGAGATTGAAGTGAAAGAGGCACCCATTCATTTGGTGGCACCGAGGAGACGGAGGTTTATGCGCTCTGAGCTTGTTGACTCTGAAATGGAGAATGGGGATTTAGGTAATCTGACGGACACGGTGATCTTGGAGGCAGACGGATCGATGAGTGAAGAATTGGGGCTGTTGGGTAGTACGAAGACTAAGAAAATGGAGATGAAGATGTCTAAGAAGGTTCTTATAAAAGGGCGGCCAACTACAGTTAGGGAGCTCTTCGAGACTGGGCTGCTAGAAGGATATCCAGTTTTCTACAATGGCGGCAAGAGGGTATTTAGATCAGCCATAATATGTCTTCTTAGTACTACTTCTTTTACTGATGTGCTGTTACTTATTCTACTGCCGACTAATTCTACTAATTCGATGTTACTGAATACTGATATTAGATTGGTCTTTTCAATTTTTACTCCCTTTTTTGATCTGTTATTATTGTTTCCATTGTTTCTGGATGACTATACTATTTGGTAGTTCATTTCATTCTTGCCATTATTAATTGATTTAGGCAAGTCAGAGCGTATTTCTTAAATTCTTACATAACTCTGTATATTCTGCATTAGAAAAATATCAGTGTCATTTCATTGTCAGTCATCACTAAATGGTTATTGGCATTAGGCACATCAGGATGTAATTCATACATAGATTTATATGTTCTGCTCTAGCAAATCTGATTCTCTTGATGTAAGATAAAAATTATGTGGGTGGTTTGCGGCTCTGGATGGGAAGGGATCGTGGAGAGAGAGAGATGTTGGGAGTAGGAAGAGGATGTGAGTGAGCCATAGTTTAACTGTCATTCTACCCATCAGAGAAGAAGGGAAGAATCTGACCCCTACAAGGAGTAATTCATATATTAAAAGCATCTTTGTTGTAGTTGTTATTATCGTTATTACTATTATTTCCTTTAAAAAATAACATCCAAACTGTGTAAATTTGTTGAGCAGCAATTTATATTCCTTCTGCATATAATATGATTTTTAATTTCAAATATTAAGAATCTTCCATGGTTGTTGCCTAACTGGATCCTGCACTGTGGTTTGTTACCTGAATCGGCTGTCTTTCTCAATTTGGGTCGTTTGGGTATGCTATGTGCTTCATTATCAACTGCAAAACCTATGCCATCAATTTGCTGAGGATTAGATTGCAGTGTTGATGATTAAGGAATAAGATTGATTGGCTGAGCCAATCATCAGATGCTTGTCATGGAAACTCTGTTTCTTTTTACAAGTGTCATTGAGGATTGTAGTTGTTAAAGGGACAAAGTGTAACTCGTTTATATCATCTATAGTGACTTGGTTAAAAACTTATTTAGCTATTGTGATAATGTCAGACCATGCCTATCACATGTACATTTGGGTTAACTTGTTTGTGGTCATGGGATTAGGGATATCCTTTTTAACATTTCAAATATTTATTTTGTCTTGATATTGTTTGAATGTTAGTTAAGATATTAATCTAGCAGCTCCATGTTATTGTCTCTTATACACTTGAGCACCATCAATATGTAAAGCTTTCTTCAGGATTCTCAACTGATCGTACCATCATCGCAGGGATTCCCACTACGTGGTACGATCAAAGATGCTGGAATCCTGTGTTCTTGTAGTTTCTGCAAGGGAGTACGGGTGGGTACTAATCTTGAGGTTTTCTTTGTAGCCAATGCAGCAAAAATCTGAATTTGTCATCTTTTGTACACTGTACCTAACTACATATCACCTGAAGCCTGATTTTTTCTCATAATTTTGTCCAGGTAGTTCCACCCTGCCAATTTGAGATACATGCCTGCAATTCATATAGACGTGCATCACAATATATATGCTTGGAGAATGGGAAGAGCCTCCTGGACGTGGTCAAAGAATGCCGAAAATCATCCGTTAAAACTTTAGAAGAAACAATACAGAACTTCATAGGCCCTATTCCCTTGAAGGAATCTGTCATCTGTAGGAACTGTTCTGGTAAGCAATATGGTTTGTTAATTCTTTTCTACTATTTGTTCATAGTCATATACATACATGCATATAGATAGTTGTTATGCTTAATTTCTTGTATCTTCTGGTACAACTAATTTATTCTCTTAAAAAAGACAGCTTTATTTTTCTTTCTTACAGGGTCATTTCTTGCGACATCTGCTGCAAGGGTGGAACTACTCTGTGATTCTTGCATGGTTATTCTAAATTCAGATTTCGATGCAGAAAGTGTAAAATCAAGGTGCTATATCCTTCTGAGTGATCATTGCTTATACATTTCTCCCTCAAAAACTCAATGTTGATTGTGTGAAATCTACTCATTGCTATTCTTAATGAACTGTTGAAAACTCTGGAGTGATTGTTGAGTTTCATTGGCTCAAAAGTTTATGATCTTGTTATAAATCTGTTCTCTTGTTTTTACTTTTTTTTTGGTTTCTCTTTCAGACCTCTAAAGCCATTATTAGGTCTATCACTTTCTGAAAATGGTGAAGTACATGGCGGTCCCCTAAAAAGAGGTTGTCGAGGAATAAAAAAGAGAAAGTATGTATCTTTTTTTACCTTCTAGTGATTAAGATTGTCTTTCCCTACAAATTCCTGAAAATAAAAGAAAATAAGGATGTGGCATTTGTTTGCTCATTTCCAGGTATTCAGAGCTCAAGGCCTGTACAAAATCATCAGGAAAATCCTCATTGTGTGGTGCAACAAGAAATAAGGGCCAAGTGAAGATAACTAAGATGTTGGGCTCTTAGGCTTTCTTATTCTCTCTATTGTGGGAGATTTTATGCTCATTAATTGCTTTGTTCTGAAAAAATGTTACCTATAACAATTTCCTTCTGTTGTTTGGCATACTCAGGCTGTCACTATCAGCTACTGCTTTAAAGCCTCCTGGAAGTGCTATCATGACATATTCCAAATCATTATCGGATCCAACTTTAAATGGCAGTACTTCCTCTCATGGCATACTGAGGAACAAGACTACGAAAAAGAAGCTTATGAAGTTGGTGCATATTGCTATTTGTTGATGTATTTGATATGATATGAAACTCAGTAACTATGGCTTATTTAGTTTTTTCTTTTGGTATTGCAGGTTGTCAAGTACTGCATCATTCTCAAAGTCCTCAAATATTGCATCTCCTCCCCTCTCTGGGAACTCAAAAAGTTCCTCAAAGAAGATAACTAAAAAGTCTGTCCACTTAGCTTTGATTATGACGTGTGCACCTTTTCTGTTATTCCTTTGCACATACTAAACGACTATGATGTAATTTGTGTTACCAGGGATCAGATGATGCACAAGCTGGTCTTCGAGAATGATGGATTGCCAGATGGAACTGAAGTTGCTTACTATTCTAATGGCAAGGTGGTTAACATTGATGTTAAATTAACGTCTCCTTGTGCTATTTCTGCATTTTTTAACATTCCAGTGCATTTGTAGAAGTTGCGCGATGGCTATAAAATGGGACCAGGAATAATTTGCCGCTGCTGTAGCACTTTGGTATGATATTGTTCTAGCTTCTCAAATACTTGATTGTTTCAGGAGACAAATTGATTTATCATTTTTACAATGATTAGGTTAGCCCATCTCAGTTTGAAGCTCATGCTGGTTGGGCTTCCCGCCAGAAACCGTCAGTCTCTATTCTCTATCATTATTCTTTGGATCATCAATGTGTCTTGATCACACTTTTCTGTTTACATAACTCCTGAACACGTTACATATTTCTGCAGCTATATGTATATCTACACATCTAATGGTGTGTCTCTCCATGAGTTTGCTGTCTCTCTGTTGAAAGGGCGTAAGTGTTCTTCAAAAGACAATGATTACTTGTGCATCATCTGCGCAGATGGTGGGAAACTCGTTCTATGTGATGGCTGTCCGAGAGCCTTTCACAAAGGTGGTTATCCTTAGAAGATGTTAATCTGGACAGTTTTTTTTTTGTTTATTGCTAAATACATGTCATCCATACATTTCTTGTTAACTTCCTAGGTTGACTTGATTGCTAAATACTCCCTGTCTTCCATTCTATCCATACTATTTTTTACTTTTATTCTCTTGTACACTTCTTTTGTTCTTTTCCCACTTTTAGTTATAGCCATGTACTTTCTTTTGGTTCTTGTTTTTTATTTACTTACTACTTAAATTAATTTGGGATTTTTGTTTCTCATATTTGTTTATGAAATAACATCACCTTGTTCTCATATGTGCTAATGCAGAATGTGCATCTCTATCGAGCATACCTCGTGGTAAATGGTATTGCACCTATTGCCAGAACATGTTTCTTAGAGAAAAAAATGTTGAGTGGAATGCCAATGCTGTTGCAGCTGGGAGAGTGTCAATTATTGATGATCCAATTGAGCAAATAACCAATCGTTGCATTCGAACTGTCAAGAACCCAGAAGAAGCAGAAGTTATAGCATGCGTAATCTGCAGGTAGCACCCATTAAACATATATAGATTGAAGAAACTGAAAAAAAAAAATATCATTTAAATTTGCTGGTATTTTTCATTTTCAGGGGCTATGATTTTAGTAAGTCTGGCTTTGGTCCCCGTACTGTTATATTGTGTGATCAGGTAGTCTTCATTTCTGCTCCTTAGGTTCTTATGTGGAATATTATACTGTAAATAAGGTTTTACCTATTTTCCAGTGCGAAAAGGAATATCATGTCGGCTGTTTGAAGAAATGCAAGTTGGCTGATTTGAAGGTTAGAATTCAGCAGAAGGATGCCTACTTTGCATTGAATATATTTTGCTTCTATAAAATCCTTATACCCCTTTTACAGGAACTTCCAAAAGGGAAGTGGTTCTGCTCTGGGAACTGCAAATGGATTTATTCTGCTCTGCAGAATGTACTGAATGCAGGTTCTGAAAAGCTCCCTGATTCCACCTTGGACATTATAAGAAAGAAGCTAACAGATGAGAGTTCAGTTTTTGACACTGATCTTGATGTGAGATGGAGACTTCTGAATGGAAAAAGTTCATCTCGGGAAACCAGAGTGTTGCTATCGCAGGCTGTAGCTATATTTCATGTAAATGTTTGCAATTTTAAGTTTCATTTTTTTTGATGGATATCACTACTCTGGGTAGTTAATCAGTATGTGATGTAAAAAGTTCACCTTTTGAGTTGTCATGATAAATACTCCATTTTCTTAGTGGAGTAAAGTTGTTGTCCCAACTTATGGAACTATGGCAAGATTGATGTATATCCAGGGTTAAATTGGAATCCATGTTAATGGATAAAAATCATTGATGGACTCCTATAGAAAATATTCTCTGTTAAATGATGTGGGAAATAGTTATGGTGACTGGTCATACCCCCACGGTGTTTTAGAGGAAAAATGGTAATCTCTAGGTGGAGTTTTTTGGCTGTTCCAAGTTTTCTTAACTTTTGATTGTTGCGACTGTTTCAGGATTGTTTTGACCCTATAGTTGATTCAGAAACTGGACGTGACTTCATTCCATCTTTAGTTTATGGGTATGCACTTCTTATATGCCTTTTACTAGACATAATTTCATTATTGACTAGAGCTATTATCAGTATGTTCAGTAGCCATTTGCTTCTACCTGCCTTACTTTGTGACACTTTCTTGGTTTTTCTGTCAGGAGGAATATAAGAGGTCTAGACTTTAGTGGGATATACTGTGCTATTTTGACCGTGAAGTAAGAACCATCTCTGCTCCTGTGTATTATATCATCAATTGATAATATATTCTTTATGATCGATAAATTCTTGCCCATCTTTCAGCTCAACTGTTGTATCAGCTGGTATGCTTCGGTTTTTTGGAGAAGAAATTGCTGAACTTCCTTTGGCCGCAACACATATTGGTCATCAGAGAAAGGTAGTTTACCACTCACAAAATCTTGTGTTCTCTATTTCCTGATATTTTATCTGTTCTTGTTTCCTGGTGATTCAAAGCAAGTCATGTAGTTTTTGCCTACTCAACTATGTACCACATTCTCATTGGAAGTTGATAAGACAAATACACCTATATTTTCTGTCCATATGCTGTATAACGCGCACCATGCCATCTCTTAGTCTATTTTATTTATCGTGGTGGTAGTCCAATTAACTTCTCTTGCCAGCACTTAAATCTATCAACTGTATGATTCATGTGCAGCAAGATTTGCCGCTGTGTTTTTGTATTGAGAACTAGCTGTGTTTTTGTATAGAGAACTAACTTGCTGTTGCACATGTACTGATGTAATTAAATGGTTTTTGCAGGGATATTTTCAACTACTTTATTCATGCATCGAGAAATTGCTTGCATTTCTGAATGTCAAAAGTTTTATTCTCCCAGCAACAGACGAGGCAAAGTCAATTTGGACAGAGAAGTTTGGGTTTAACAAGATACCAGATGAGAAGGTATGCAATAGAATTACTCCCGACCTATTTAGGCATGTGTATTGCTAGCTGATCCATTGTATTTTGCAGCTTTTGAATTACAGAAAATTCTGTTGGCAAATGATTTCTTTCAAGGGGACATCCATGTTAGAGAAACCAGTTCCTAAATGTAGAATTATCAATCAAGATGAAGCAGATCCAGATGATGTTCCATTGTAGTGATTAAGAGCCATTTTCCTTAGGTTATGCTATTTATATGAAGATAATCTGATTCGACAAGTTTCCTGACCGAAGCGGAAATTAGTTGTAAACTTGTAATGGGTGGACGAAGAAGATGAGAAGACTTGATCCCGGCAGGAAATGGTTGAATTGTATAAAAAAAAGCTTACCTGTAGTTTATTAGACATGAGGGTGATGTCTTATTCTTTATTTTTTTCACCTTTTGTAATTTTTAGTTGTCGCATGTAAATAAGTAACTATTGGCCGGTGTTAGAAGTGATGCTATGTAATAGTGGAGGGTGTTTATCGCATATCTGGTGGGACACAAAATGTAGTTTTGTATCTTGTTTAATTTGATTGTATAAAACACTAAAATATTTACTTGTTTAATTATGATCAGTTTATTCTGAATTAATCTGATATGGCAGATATATATGACTAGTTGTAAATCATATAATCTGATTTAATAAATGCTAGATTACATATTTAAAAAAAAAAAGATGATGGAGCATCAACCTCAATCAAATTCGCGGATCCGGACAAGTATACGTAATTTTGGTTGTTGCGAAATAAAATAGTTCAACAAATGCAGATTTTGTAATTTTGGTTGTTACTAATTAAAGTATTACTCTCTCCGTTCCAATTAAGATGATTCATTTTTTTTTTCAAATGTTTTGAGAAAATTATACTATTCACTCCGTCCCGCTTAAAATGACACGTTTTCCTTTTTAGTTTGTCCCAACTAAGATGACACATTTTCTTTTTTGGTAACTTTTTCTCTCCAATTAATACACTCAACCACTTTTTCTCAGTGCTATTAAAATATTCATCTTTCTTTATCTCTCTACTTTAATACTTACACACACCTTCTCTCTCCAATTAAATACTTTAACCAATAACTTATAAAATCCCGTGCCGACTAAGAATTGTGTCATTTTAGCCGGGATGGAGGGAGTACTAGTTAAAGTAAAGAGAAATTAAAGCAAGGGAGAAAGAGGATTAGAGAGGGTTTTATAACTTTTTCTTTCACGGGACGAAGGGACCCGTGAAGGGAGTAATACTATATGGAGCTAGGCTAGGTACAAAGTTACGTGTCTAATGAGTTAGGAGTCTCTCACCTCCTAGCCTTGGAATATTTAAAGGAAAAGACAATGCTACTTCATAGCATCATATTATATCCTATAGTTTGGTCGAATCACGCAATTTCCTGCTGGCTTGGAACGCATAAATTTTTAGCCTTATCTTAGTATCCGGATTCCGCGGTGAATTCTACTCACAAAGTCAGGTAGATAGATAAGATTTGATGTAAAACTTATTAATGTTTTAAGAATATATTAACATTTGAGTCTTTTTCTGAATTACAAATTTTTCGTTATGACTTTAAAATTAATGCATTCACAGTAGAATTAATTACTATTCCCCCGTCCCTAATAAATAGAGAACATTTTGAAACGACATACGTTTTAATGTACAATTAGTAAAGTAAGAGAGATAAAAAAAAAGTGATTGGAGTACTGTTAGTGAAGAATGAGACCACCTTATTAAAAATACAAAAAAATCATTAAATATAATTTTTTCTATTTTTAAAAGACATCCTAAAATGACAAATTAGGTCTAGTTTCAGGAACAAAGGGAGTATTTAAAAAAATATCATTCAAACTTTATTGTTAGAGTCATTCAAAAGTCAGAATATATCTAACAAACATCTTCACGAAGGACTGAAAATGGTTTTATATTCTAATGTGAAAAATAGTTCCACGTTATTTTGTTTTTTTATGAAAATAATTCTATGTTCTCATGATAACAATAAGTTTTTATTCGAACACCTACCAAAGCATATACGTATAAACTATACTAGTTGAAAGCATGTAAATTCCAAAAGTGATATACTATTATCGAAATCAGTCTTGTTATTGATTTACACCTACATATATTCGAAAATATAGGTAGATAGATGTAAGTAACCAACGTGTAGGCAAAGGCAAGCCAAAGAAATATCGAGGCATGATCAAGTTTGTATATATAATTGAACATCTCTATTTTTTCTAGTACGTTTAGAAAAAGAGGATGCCCGAAATAGAGAAAATTTGAAGATTGTCTTATCATAGAAAATTATCGAGAATCGGCGAGAAAAAAAACCTTTGTCATATAGTAAGACTAAATCATGGAGTACCACCTTTTTAAAATTACACTCCGATCCTTATTAACTTTTTATATAAAAAACATAATGAATTTAATAAATCGATTTTGAGAGGTTCGCAATTTAAAATCTTATTTACTTAGGGTTTAGTGGTACTATTCAATTAAATCTTTGCATTCACATTCTATTATAAAAATGAAGTCCACACTCTACTAACTCATTTCTCCATTTATCTCCACAAAATTTAACAATTTCTTAAAATTTGAGGCGAGTCAAAATAGAACATGCCATATTCAATAAATAATTTATTCTAGAATCAGACGACTTAAAATTATGTCGGTATATAAACGTAAACCCCGGTGCTGGCAAAGCTGGACTTGAGTGCAGCAATACTATGAACAATACTATGTAGTACCGAATTGAGTCAATCAACTCAGCCTAGTCAAGCTCACTTTGATAGACTGGAAGCAACTTCCTAGAAATCCAATACCAATCTTGTTAATCCATTATACCATTATAAATACCATATATACACATACAGTTGCAGTTGGAGATCAATGGCAATTGCTCAGCTTCACTTCGTGCTGGTCCCACTGCTCGCTCAAGGCCACATGATCCCCATGATCGACATGGCCAGGCTTCTCGCGGAGCACGGCGTCACCGCCAGCCTCGTCACCACGCCTCACAACACCCCACGCTTCGCCAAGAGCATCCAGCGCGCCCGCGCCGCCGGCCTCCTCATCAACCTCATCGAGCTCCCCTTCCCCTCCCTCGAGGTCGGCCTCCCCCCTGGCTGCGAGAATCTCGACAGCCTCCCCTCCCGCGACCTCATCCGCCATTTCTACGCCGCCCTCCACATGCTCCAGGCCCCCCTCGAGCACTTCCTGGCCCACCACGACCCCCCTCCCAGCTGCATCATCTCCGACAAGTGCCTCTCCTGGACCTCCGCCACCGCCCAAAAGTTCCGCATCCCGCGCCTCGTCTTCCACGGCATGTGCTGCTTCTCCCTCCTCACCTCCCACAATCTCAAACTCCACAGCCCCCACCTCGCCGTTCAATCCGAATGGGAGCCTTTCCTCATCCCGGGCCTGCCCGTCCGCGTCGAGATAGCCCGCGCCCACCTCCCCGGCTCCTTCGTGGCCCTCCCCGACCTCGACGACATCAGGGAGCAAATGCACCAGGCGGAGTCCGACGCCTACGGCGTTGTCGTCAACACTTTCCCCGAATTGGAGGCCGGCTGCTGCGAGGGGTACCGGAACGCGATGAACAAGAAGGTCTGGTGCATCGGGCCGGTATCCCCGTGCAACCGGGATTCCAAGGATAAATTCGAGAGAGGGAACGAGGCTTCGATCGAGGAGAAAAAGTGCTTGGAGTGGCTGGATTCGAAGAAGGAAAAATCAGTGGTGTACGCGTGCCTGGGGAGCCAGTGCAGGCTGGTGGGGGATCAGCTGAAGGAGATAGGGCTAGGGCTGGAAGCTTCCAAGCATCCGTTTGTTTGGGTGATAAGCAGATACGGGGAGATGGAGAAGTGGGTGGAGGGGTTCGAGGAGAGGACAAAGGGGAGGGGGCTGGTGATAAAGGGGTGGGCGCCGCAGCTCCTCATCTTATCCCACGCCGCGGTCGGGGGATTCCTGACGCACTGCGGGTGGAATTCGACGATCGAGGGGGTGTGCGCAGGGGTGCCGATGCTGACGTGGCCAATGTTCGCGGAGCAGTTCGTGAATGAGAAGCTGATCGTGGATGTGTTGAGGATAGGGGTGCGCGTGGGGGTGCAGATGCCCGTGAGATGGGGCGAGGAAGAGAGGGTGGGAGTTGTTGTGAGGAAGGGGCAGGTGAAGGAGGCGGTGGAAGTGTTGATGGAGGGTCAAGATCGCCGGAGGAGGGCTCGGGATTTAGGGGTTATCGCCATGAGTAAGATGGAAACGGGAGGATCTGCTCAACGTAATATCGCGCTTCTCATTCAGGATATTCTCCACCAATCACGTCTCATTTCAAATTGATGTCTCTTATTGTACAAAACCTTATTTTGGGAACATATATAACTACCCAAATTTGTCATAAAAGAGACTATAAATTTTGTAATTTGTTTGACCTACTGAAATAAGTAAAAGTTTCATCTTACACGATTGCATACAAATAAATACTTTATCCGCGTCCGCTATTAATTGTCACACTTTGATTGGACACGAGTTTTAATAAATGTAATAATAAAATGGTTGGAAAAGTTATATAATGTGAGTCTTACTTTTATATTGTTTTATAATAAAATGTGAGTAAAATGAAATAATGGAATGTGGAGTTCATTACTAAAAGTAATAAAAAGTAAATGTGACAGGTATTAATGTACGGATCAAAAAGGAAACCAATGACAAGTAATGACGAACGGAAGGAGGAACTAAATTGGTCACTATCTTTATGTTCTTTTTCCAAAATAATTTCGGGTACATCTTCCCCATCTTGAGGACATATGTCACACTCCCACAATATCTCAAAAGGAAATTTCAGTATATCAAAACTTCTATCATGTTCAGAGTCAATGAACTTCTAAACTGAGAACACAATCCTGTACTAAAATGCAACCTCTTAAGCTACCCTTGATATGAGGATGGTCGTGATATTCCTAGCCATCTTACATAGAAAGGACTAGTACAATTTTCAGCTTCGCCCCATGAAGAATATCGAAACTATTCTTTGCACCAGGACTTGTTCGAATTGTCGATTGCAATAGACGTTTGATATTGTCCGCTTTGGGCCCACCTCACACGGATTTATTTTTGGGTTAACCCCCAAAAGGCCTCAAACAGATTGGGGTTGGACATGATTTATGTACACCTTCCAACTTCCCTCAGACTCCCGATGTGGGATGTGTTTTGTACTCAACAAACCTCTCCCTCAAACCAGATCATATCGGGAACAGACAGACGCAGTTGACACATCGAGACATTACGGGCCTGACTCGAACTTGAGTCATCCTTGGGCCCACTTGACCTGGCTCTGATACCACTTTATGTCCAGAGAGAAAATCACGCTATGACAAAATTTGCATCCCTCGTTCTCCCATATGACCAAGCCTCATATGCCATAGCTTTGTCATATTCTCAGCTGGAATCTCAGATGATGCAATATCAGCAGAGCCTGTCACGATGGAACTTCTAAGAATATACAAAGTACCACGTTTCAAGGCCGTTAGAACCACCTTTGAAACTTTCATAATATGCATTACTCCATCTTCACCTCTAAAACTGAGTCCCTTACTGTCAAAGGTACTCAGTGATATCAGATCATCTGTGGAATATGCCTGACATCGTTCAAGGTGTAGAACACCCCATCATGCGTCCTTATTCTAATAGAGCCAATGCCAACCACCTTGCAGACAGCATTGTTGGCTATGGAAATATTGCCCAATCTATCTGCTCATAAGTGGTGAAATACTCTCCGTGCGGACATAGATGACACGATGCTCCTGAGTCAAGAATCACCATTTCATGATAGTGTAGTTGTTCATCTGTGACTAGCGCCAACCTTTCTTCAGAATTCGTGTCATCAGTTTCTGCAACATTTGCAGAACCGTTAGCATCCTCTTTCTTGCCTGTTTTTTCTTCTTCTTCTTTGGACAAGCATACATTCAGTGCTATGGTTCTTTACAATACCTACAGATGTCGCCGGGCTGAGGACCTTTTGAGTTTGACTTCTTCTTTCCAGATTTCTTTTGTCTCGTAGCAGATATTCTCGATGCTTGACTTTCTGTGGCTGAACTAGTCGCATGCTGCCGATCTTCTTTCTCAGTCATAAAAGATTCAACGAAATTTTCGTACGACTCAGGCAAAGAAACTAACAGAATTAAAACATCATAATCATCTTCTACTTTAACATCAACATTGCGCAAATCCAGCAAAATTTTATTTAAATTTTCCAGATGATCCCGAAGGGGCATACCTTCCTGCATGTAAAATCGAAACAGACGTTGCTTCAGGAGCAACCTATTGGTTAGATACTTCGTCATGTATAAACTCTCCAACTTCGTCGAGAAGGCAGCCGAAGTTTCCCGATCACAACTTTGATGATAACTCGTCAGATAGGCACATCATGATTATCGAGTGGGCCATTATATCTAGGGTTATCCACCCATCATCATTCTCATCTACCTTCTTCGTCTTTTCTTTTTCCGTTAGCGGCACCCACAATCCATGCTGCTTCAACAAAGATCACATCTTGATCTGCCATAAACAGAAACTATTTCTCCAGTGAATATGTCGATCTTCACGTTCAGAGCAGACATCTTGATCGATTAACACAAAAACCCTAACAAATGCGGAATTCAAAACCCTGGTCAAAATTAGGCTCTAGATATCAGTTGTTCGGATTGTCGGCAACAACAAACATTTGATATTGTCCGCTTTGGTCAAGCACGCACGGATTTATTATTGGGTCACCTCAAAAGGCCTTAACAAATTGAGGTTGGACAGGATTTATATACACCATCCAACTTCCCTCAGACTCCCAATGTGGGATGGATTTTGTACTCAACATGGCTCATATTGTGTAGCTTTTCCATGATGTAGAGAGTAATCTCTGACAAATCTAGCACATTCTTATCATCTTCATCAATAACCTCCAAACATACACATATGCCTTCCTTGAAATCTCCTAGTCTGTGTGAAACATTGGTCTGAACAGTTGATATTTATGTGTGATCCTTAACATTCATATCTTTATAGTACAACTCAAATAAGACAAACATTGACTTGCTCAACTCTTTCACTAGGGGCAATCTCAACGGGCCCCAAAACTAACCGATGACGATGACACTATTTTGGGGCGGTTCCGCCACGGATTTATGTTATTTTACTTTATTTGATAACACAAAAATTAACAACAAAAAAGAAGATGAATATGGTGAAAATAATTGTGACGGAATTTAGGGCTGAAGTTGGGGCTACCGCTAAAGTGTAGGGAAAAAATGTGTTGTGCTGGATTTTGGGGGTGGGTTTTGGGGCACTGTCGTTGGTTTTTTTCAGTGTCTAGAGTTGATTAACATATGTACATGACATGTTATAGTTAGCCTTGGTAGCTCCAGGAAAATAGAAAAATATTATTATAATAGATAGAAAAATATTACTTTATACAATAATACGTTTTATTACTCCATCCGTCCCACCACAAGAGAATCACTTTTTCCTTTTAGAATGTCCCACCTAAAATGAATCATTCTTCTTTTTAGCAAAATCTCATTTCTCTTACTTTATATTCTTACCTATTTTATTTGCTCATCACTGATCATCTACTTTTCTCTGTCTCATATTTTACACTCTCTTTTCACTTAACTCTTTAAATATCAATTTTTTAAATTTCGTGCCTAAAATTAAACGCATCGCTTATGGCGTGTGGGGGGAGTATAAATTGTTATAACCCATACTTTTAGTTTAATTTAAAATACCTTTTTTTTTCTTCTGATTACCTTTCTCTATTTTATACGTGTGTTATAAAAGAAAACCTTTAACAACTCAATTCAATTCCCTTAATTAGTGGATGATGGCCATAATATCCATCTTGCCATTAAACTTTATTCCAAATTAAACACAATTTTCATGGGCAGAATGTAACAAGATAATTGTTCCCAGTTGGGCATGTAAATGTGCTGGTTCTATCATCATAAGCATAGCTATAAGCCTGTGGGCATCGCGACTTGAATATCTGAGAGAAGCTCGAAGGCGTGCACGTAGCCGGAGTGCTATACGCGCCAGTGCAGCAATACTGCGGCTGATTGAATGCCAGGCATGCGCTCTTACAACCAACCACCGAGCCGTTCTGCCCCCTCACGACCAGCTCCTTGGGGCAGCCGTTGTTATTGATATCGACCGGGCAGCTCGTGGACGGACAGTTTCCACTGACTGGGGTCACCTTAACGGGTAGATTGAATCCGTCGACAAGGCTCACGTCGTAGAAGTCTTTGCCTTGGTCTCCTGCTAATGTGAATTCCACCAACGTAGCGGGAGGCGTGCCACCAGCGCCGTTGCATTCGATTTTGCCTGAGTTGCAATCACCGCTTTGGCATGTAAACCTTCCTGAGTTGGAGCATTGGAATCGGGCCCAGATTCGACCAGACCATGGAGCTGGAATGGTCAGAGCTTTTGAAGCCTGCGATGGTAGCTCGAACCCGGTTAGGACTGGTGAACCGGTTCCTGTTAAAGCTGCCGGCCATAATGTGAATGGACAATTGTTTCTCACAGTGAATACAGCCGAATCAACGACCCCTGCAACATGTTTTTATGATTTTAGCTTTCCTGGGAAATTGTACAACAAAATTAAGTGGATTTATCCAAATTTATGCATTAGTACTGTTTATACATGAGAACTCCAAAAAATGTGTAATACTAGTAGATTTTCTTGCTATAAATAAATAAATACTCTATAATTAAGGATAAAGATATTAATATCCATTACATGAAAAACAACATATCGTCAGAAGAAGGGGAGTCAAGATCTTAATATCCATTATTAAAGATTACTTCAACGGTAGCTAGTTAATTTGTTATTGAATTTGAATTCAGTTGTTATGTAAATTGTGTAATGTGACATATATATATAGTGTCGATAAAGGCGTTCTAAGCACGCCCAATAAAAGCTGCATTCTCCAATCAAAATATGTAAAATCATGTTTAATTTCATATCTAGCATGAAATATGAATGAAATATGAATGTAACTGCTTCCTGCCTTATTTACATATTTGACAAAAATTGGGACAAAAATTATGATTTTTTGGCTAAATTTTGGTTTGTGTCGCAACTTTGGAAATTCATAGTAAAATCAATGCATTTTAAAATTTTCTCATTTTTTATCATGACGAAATATTTCAATTTCTTATTTGCAATATATTGTTGATATGATGTACACATGTTTAAAATTGATAACATATATGGTTGAGTTATTTGGTACGTGATAAATAAAAATAATGGAGTATAATTCACTTGCAGTTTCTTCCTCGCATAATTTTTGAAATGCCACATTACATATAATTTCCTAAAAAATTTGACCTCGTGCGTATTGCACAAAAATGTTAGGTACATAATTATTATGACCAATTTCAAACACTGGATTTGATTTATCATTATAATTTTTATAGATGACATCATGACATTGATGAGGTATGACTTAACGTTAACGGAGATATTGTGTTACTTAACGTATTCATAGTATATTAGCATGTGTATGAATTGACCTAAGGATAGAGTGGTAATATCTTAACCCCAAGGTCTCAAGTTTGAGTCCACCGTGATACGGACATCAAGTTTGTGTTCATTTTTCTATATTAATAAAAAAGAACAATGTTGTTAAAAACTTAAGAGCAATAAAATGACTTTATAAACGAAATTTTAATGAAACTAAATTACGTAGAATTTGTAGACAAATATAAGTTTTTAAAATTGAAATTATAAGATTATAAGTGATAACCATAAAATAATAAAAAGACATTTAAAATTCTAACAAATATTACAGAAACATCACTATTTGTCGACCGGGATAGAAATATTCACAAGGCAAGAGAAATGTTGATAATGTGTACGGTTACCAATGGCAAAAGATAAAAGATTTTTTTACAAATTCCTAAATGATTGAACTGTCCATTTATTATTATATGCATATTTTTAATGAATGTTTGATTTCCAACATAACTTTTTGCTAGAACTTCAAATTGGATGGTTGTCATTATATGTGGCACAACAAAAACTAGGTTTTCATTACTGTTATAATGGATAAGAGATTTCATCAGTTTTCTTCAAAAATTAAATAGAACTAATCTTTAAATAATATATTTTTGCTTATCATCAATATTGAGATTTATACAATTATTACCTTGATATTAAGATTAATTTTGTTCCTGATCTCGAATTTTGATAATTGTTATCACCATTCAATACTGATTTCATTGACAAAATATTGAAAGTACCATTAATTGAGGTGGTTTAGCAATTAGTGGTGTCAACTTCAACTAGTTTATTGTAGTATCTGCTTAGCAAAAGTTTAGACTAGTTATTAATAATCAATTACTATATTTTTTTCTCGTAGTGTATCGTTACGTCAAATAGTAGTTTAATACTTAAAAATTTAACGTCTCATTAATTTCATATTGATAACCTAAATTTAGATGAATAATGAGTAATAAGACATCAAATGATTGGAGTCTGGAGATCAATGATTCAATGCTACTGAAGCGTAGAGAAGGTAGATACAAAAAGGTTGAAACCACAACCACATTCCTACACTGAGAAAATATAAGTAAGCAAACTCAAATTCATTCATAATTTTATTAACAGTTCCCTATCTTCATGAATTCATCTATAAAAACGTCATCAGCGGAAACCAAACGTTGTGTGGCGTCTAAGTAGTATATGTTGAAATTAAAAATAAAAATGTAATTAGTTGATATTGTTTTCCTTTATTAGTTAGTGTTTAGCATTTTATTTGTTTGTATTTGTGCCTATATATAAGGCCTTCTTTGTATTTTGCAATTAACACTTAGCAAAAATGTAGCCCATTAATAAAATTTCTCCTTTTTCTCTCCACCTCCACACTCGGACGGTTTCTCTCGCCTTTTGTAGTTTTCTCTTTTGCTCCAATGGAGGTTTCTCAATCCAAATCAATTCTACATTTTCAACAGTATACAAATTCAGCTCATACTTCTATATAGAACTTATGCGATCTTTGTCTTTGTCTGAGAATTTGGCTCCAACTGCAAAATGATGAATTAGGTTGAGGCTTGAGAGTGAGGGTTTAGGGTTTAAGATTGGGTTTTAACTTTTCTTCAAAAGTCGCTTCCCCAATTATGTTACCAAAACTTCAATATCAATATAACAATAAATCAAAGTTGTGGGCTATTATGCTCAGTATAGGCCCGACATTAATCATTTGAATTCAGTAGCAATTTAGCCCAATCTTACTCTGCTAAGGCCCAATAACAGAAATTATGACGATTAACTTGATTTTCATTATATTCTTCAAAGGCTGGACTCGAACTCTAAAGATTGGGCTATTATGATAAACTAACACACTCAATTTGGCTGTTATTATATGTACAGGAGAGAATGCCAAAAAGATAAATAGAGAGAGACTATATTCAAATACCAGCCTAGTAAATTAATATTGCAAAAATGCGGGCAAAGATTATTTGATCAAAAAAATTGACTTGATGTTGTAGAAGCAGACAATGTAGATAAAAAAAAAAACAATTTTGCTATAGTAATAATATATCTGTGATTGAAACCCTAGCTAGGTTAATTAGTGTAAAATTACAAGCACTAATTATTAATTCATTTACAACTTTGGAAAAGATAATATATAAAAATACATGTGGTTAAAACAATAGCGAATTAAAGGTATTTTATCGAGGCGGATGTTTACTTCTAATTGATGTCATTTCGCATTTTGCTTTATCATATTAATAATTTTAATTCAGTTTGTTTTATATGGTTGGAACAAGAAAATATCGTTACCCAATTTTAGCCTTTTTAAGGGCTAGTACTTATTATATTTTTCCTAGACTTGTTCAAAAAAAGCTAATAGCATACATCAGCATTTGAAATTTTGGTATCGCTGTAATAAATTTTTTGGGTGACATTGATATCAATTTTGGATCTTCTTACAACAATTCTTTTTCTGAAAATTGTGAAATTTGGTAATATACTATGAAATATTAATGCTAAAGGGAGTTTAACTCATGATTATCTTTTTTTTTAGTTATCATAGGTCATGCCATTACACTATTCATCACGTTATAGACTTATAGCTGTGGATAGTGATCCTAATTGGGGAAAAAATATACAGAAAGGTCGGTAATAAGTCAGCAAACTTATTTTAACCTTTACATATTTTCTCGAAATAATTTTGTTCGCAATTATTTATGCTATGAAAAAGCTGGTTTAATAATTATTGTAAGGAAAATGTATACGTGGAACCATAACTTTAGGCCTCTTGACTTCTGAGTATAAACTCATTGAATTTAGATCTATTATTCATTTATTATCATTTTTAAAAATTTAATCGGATGGTTGAACTCCTTTTTTTTAATTTAAAATTTCAGGTTGGCTGATATCTTAAATCTATAAGTAGGTAAATGAACTAATTCGTCACGTACTATTTCTTGAAACATTTTTCGTCTCGTATTTTTATCTTTATTAAAAGGGCAGGCTTGTCAATATGACTATTAAAAAGTAATGATTCAAACATGGAAATATAGAAAGACATATAACGTGAAACTATGATTGGTGATGGGACTTTTGAAATTTTAGTGTTTGGCACTTGCTCTTGTTCAACCATAATTGATATGGGGAAAATTGAAAAAGTCAAAACGCAAAATATTGATTAGCTGATTGGGTAAATATTAGGTGGGGGCAATCTCTGGTTTAACCAAATTAATTATTAATCACATTAAGTTATATACCAGACCCTAGCTAGTAAAGTAAACTGCGGCCTAAATTGACTAAAACACAAATGAGGTATACGTGTTTAATAAATTAAAATCCTACTCAATCATTATTTTTGAAAACTTACAAATAAAACTAGTACTAGGAGTATTTTTTTATCGAGGAAATAAAAAACAAAACATTATATTGTCCGCTAGTTGGATTTTAGATACTTCTTCTATCTGAACGGTGGTTTAAGTTCTATACTTATTTTTTATTTAAAAAAAAAAAGATAATCAAATCGGTTACCAAACTAATTTTTTTACTATAATTTTGTTAGTATTTTGTGCAAATTGTCGTGCAAAAGGCGCTATCCAGATAATAAAATATAAGAAAATGATCATTTCATATAAATTTAGAATATATAGTCCTATTATAACAATTTGTTGCGTTCGCCTCTGTATATGAGAACTATTCTCGAAGACTTTAAATTCGGAGATTAAAATATTTGCGGGAAGAATAATTATTAGCTCAAGTCAGTTGCGAAGTTTGTCATATTATTTCCAAGTTTATCCGAATAAACTCATATTATGAGATAAAAATAAAGGGAAAATTGATACTCCTTCCGTGCCATAAAAATATGGACAATGGATATGGCACGAGAATTAAGATAAAATTGTTAAAGTAAGAGAAATGGGCCGGGGAGAATGCTATGGTAAAGTAAAAGAGAAGATGATAATAGTAGTTAAAATAGTGTTAGTGGATAGTGGGACCTACATTGTTAAATTGATATAACTTTCTAAAAATGGAATGCATATATTTTTATGGAACGGAGGGAGTAGTATATCATAACTTTTGGTTGACTTCTGGTCAAACTTATAAAATCAGACAAACTTTTGTATTTCTCAATTGTCTCGTACAATTACACTTTTGATGAAATATGTTGTGATTTTTATCTTTCGTCGTCATATCTTCACCAATTACATAATACTAATCATCTAGAAATAGATTACGATACTATTGAACAATGTTAAATTATTCAGAAGTTAAACTAAAGTTCATGATTTAAATGACAAATTTCATCAGTATTTAATTATATCGGACAATTGAAGAAAATACAAAAGTTGTGATTTAATTGATTGATTTAATTATAAGTTATGAGATTGACAAAAGAAATCAACCAAAAAGTATGAAATAAATGATAATTTTCTCAGAAAAAAAAGAGGTAGGAGTATATTACTTATTAGTTTATGGTCAACTTGGCTGTGCAACTTTTGTCGGACACAAGTGGAAGGAATTAGACACTCGACTACCCCCATATTACTTTTTAGTTAACTTTGTCCAAATTATCCAAAATCATCTTTATATATATTTTTTCTCATAAGATAATGCATAACAAGATTACATTGTCAAAGGTTAGATTAAGAGTTGCTGAAACTAAAAAAAGAAATGTTAAAATGATGAATATAGAGTGAATGAAAAAAGGTTAAAAGAAGTTGTCAAACGGATACTTTGGTTTTTTATTATGGTAATCTGTTTTGTACTACAAATTTGCAAATGCGCTAGACCCCGAAAACAAGTAAAATAGGGAAATCAGAAGAAAAAATGGCATTGAGATTTGAGAACAACAAATAATTTTATACTGGAGTACTACTATTTTTCAATACTACATTTTAAAGAGTAGTTAACTTTAACAAAAGAAGTTTAGCAACATTTTTTAAGTATTCAGAAATCAAAATCATGATTCGACGTTCAAAACTTTAAAATCATGCAGCACTTATTTAAAATAGCAAAATTGATCAAATAATTCTGAACCAGCTCAAGACTTTATAGTATTGATCCCAACTCTCGGAAATGTTCGTCATTTTCCATAATTCTTACTATTATTTCATTTTGAATAAACAACATCTTGAGTCAAATAAAAATATGGTACACCAGATAGAGGTGCGCGCTGCGTTCAAATTTACTGTATGAATTTCGTCCTACCTACTGTTACCAATAATTTGTAACAACTTACAATAGTAGACGGTAGTAAAAAAGAAAATGAAGATAATAATCTTTAGTTTATTATAGATTAATACTCTTTATGTCTCATTAAAAATGAAACATTTTCTTTTTTTTTTTATTTCTTATAAAAAATGAAACGTTTTTTAAAATGAAAATAACATCATCTCTATTTTCTCATCCCTTACTTTATTTTCTTATTAATAACTCGATCACAAAATAACATTATATAAAATTTAGTGTCGAAAAGTAAATATTTTATTTTTAATGGGACGAAGAAAGCACGTAATAACATCTTGGATTGCGTTTGTAGCATCTGGTTTTAGTAAACAACGTCCTTTTAGTTTTAGGTTGGTTTTAAACAAAATTGATCATGTCACAAAGCTAAAATATGTGGCAAATGAAATACTAATAGGTGGCAGGAAAGGGTCATCCCAACTAAATAAAGCATAAACATCAATTAAAAAAGCAGCAATTTTTGAAATAAAAATTAGGAGGCGGTGGTGGTCGGCGGCTGCCGGACAAAACCCCAGCTGGAATTGTGTGCTGCTATTATCTGATTATGACACCAAAGTCGGTATGAAGAGATGCTCTTTTTGTGGATTATTCAAAATTCTCTGAGTCTTTTTTAAAATTCTTTTTTATTTTATTTATTTAGAGAGTTAGAGCATCCACATTTATGAGAGCACGGATGTGAGCCGGATTCACTTTTATTCATTTTTCTCTGTTCTTTCACAGAAGTACAACATCAATATTCATGTTTTTTCGCAAGTCCGGCTCTTACACTATTCATGGATCCCACAATTTTATTATTCAATTTAAATCAATATTAAAATGCATTAAAAATATCTAAAAAACTATTACAATAATCAGGTCCACTAGTATGGATCCATTTTTGAATTTAAAGAGAGCGTGTGAGTGAGAGAGGAAGATGAAGGTGAGTTTTAATAAAAAAAAAAATACTATGAAAGAAATATGAGGGAGAGATAATTTGATTGAAAAAATGGACAATATATGAATGTAAGTATTTATAAATGAATTGGGATAAAAAAAAAAACTAAAAGAAAATGTAAAAACGGCAAAAAAATGGCAAGATTTTTGGGAATCTGAAAAAAAAATTCGGATTATTTCTGACTTTTTTCAAATTTTGTTAAAAAATAAAGTTAACGCCCAATCAAAAAATGCCACGCGTCCCATCCACTGCCAAGGATGGAGCTCTTGGCGAAGAGCCCGACGGCACAAGTGAAGCGGCGAGCACGCTACTCGCCGTGCCGATGGCACGAGCTCCCGCATTCATCAATAACACCGCTGCGGATGCTTTTAGTAATGGGGTAACTGCTTTTAAAGTCACCAACTTTCCATGAATTCCGGTTTTTCCCACAAACTTTAAAAAGTTCGTGTAATGTCACGAACTTTATTGTCGGTTGCCATTTTCCCATGTCAGGTTTTTCCAGTCTGATTCAAACTGTTCGTTTCCTATTAAAACAATGTCCAAATTCTTTTTTCTTACTATCATTATCTTCGTCTTTGAAATAGCTTCGCGTGAGTACCTTGTGCGCCTCAATCGGAACTCGGATGAAGAAGTTATGGCCATTATGATGGTACAAGGTCGCACAAAGGTCGCAGCCTTCATCAAATGACCATAATTTCTTCATTCGAGTTCCGATTGAGGCGTACAAGGTACCCACGCGAAGCTATTTCAAAGACGAAGATAACGATAGTAAGAAAAAAGAATTTGGACATTGTCTTAATAGGAAACGAACAGTTTGAATCTGGCCGGAAAACCTGACATGGGAAAATGGCAACCGACAATAAAGTTCGTGACATTACACGAACTTTTTAAAGTTTGTGGGAAAAACCGGAATTCATGGAAAATTGGTGACTTTAAAAGCAGTTACCCCTTTAGTAATTTGTACGTGTGGATTCCTATTTTAATTATAATTACAATAGTATTACTTTCTTGCCTGACATGATCTGACATATGCTAAATTCTCGTGAATTGAAATTTTATTCCTTACCTAACTGCCTCTGAGAGTTATTCTCTGACTTTATTCCACATATCTAAAATTGTGTTTACGTCTGTAAACACATTAACTGTTTTTATGAAATAGCGTTGGTGCCAGAATAGTATATATACTACTGGCATATTTGATAGAGGTGATAATTTATCTAAGAATGAAATTTTATGAATAAAAATATCGTTCTTAGATGAGTTATCACCCCTACTAAATATGTCATACGACTATACATAATCTAATTATACATAATCTAATGTTTATTCGCCTAAGCATGATTGTTATGAATTGATGCAAATGGAATAATATATTGGAAACTGATGGTGATGAAAAGGAGGAGTTAGTTAAAGATTATGATGAGAAAAAGCAGAAAGTATGAGGTGACAAATGTAAAGGCTGTCTTTGTCTGTGTTAGTACCATTGCCATAACCACGATCACGATAGCATCATCATCCTAAATTTGGACTATCTCCAAACCAAATAATCTACTACTACACACTTCCTGGACCTTTTACTTTGCTTTAATTCTATTAATTTTTATCAACTTTTCATCACATATTTTTACGTGCCATAAGGTCGAACCGGTTTTACTCATTTTTTTGGTTAAATTATATAGAAAGAACTTGAAATTAGGTCTTTTTAAAATGAGCTTTACATCGGTTCCACAACTAAAATATAATATCGTCACTTTTTAGATTATCATTAATCACATTTTAGATTTTTCTTCATTTTTTCATTTTACTTCTGAATCTCTTGAGGACAAAACTAACATAAATTCATTAATATTTTTATAAATTCAAATTCTACATTTAAAGTTTAGATATAGTAGTACTAACTATATTTTAGAAAATATTACTAGTACATGAATTATATGCTACATATTTTGTGTGAGCTCCTTATGTAAGCATCACTTTCATTTGGCGCACGTTTAATATTATTCATTTTGATTTATATATTTAGTTTGATTCTATTACATTATAAAATATTATTGAAAATTTTAATTTCACAAAATTAATAAAAATCAAAGTTTAATTTTTTAATTTATTAATTTGTTTGAAATTATAGAGAAAATAAGCAAATCGAGCTTTGATTTTTAAGAATGTTATGAAATTAAAAATTTTAATAACATTTTTTTAACATAATAGAACCAAACTAAATATATAAATTAAAACGAATAATACTCCCTCCGTTCCATAGTAATAGAGTCATTTTGCCGTTTTGGTACGTTCCATAGTAATATAGTCATTTCCCTTTTTAGTAAAAGTCAACACATTTTTCCACACCTGCTTTACTCTCTCTTACTTTTTTTCTCTCTTCATCATTCTACCTTTTTTATTTTCCACTTTATTCTCCCTTTACTTAACTCACCTAACACAACTTTTCTTAATCTCCGTACCGAAAAGAAACGTCTCCATTACTATGGAACGAAGGGAGTACTAAACATACATTAAACGAAAATAATACTTACATACGTAATGAGCTCACATAAAATAAGTAGCATATCATCCGTTTTTTATGTATTTTTATTTTTCAAAATCTATATATATCTAGCTAGGCCATTTGAAGGCAACTAGTTCTTATCTACTGGTACAGAAAGGTCTTATCTCTTGATCTAATTATTATTGCATTTTCTATTAGATTTATAATAGAAGTATATTGCTAGTATAAATATTCCACCGACTGTGACAATTACAGCACCGAGCCATACAAATACAAAATAATATTGTATTGAAAAGTACGGATATTAGTTAGGTAATGAATTGAACAAACCGATGAAAAACTTTATAAACTTTCTAAATCAACATCTGAAATGTGGGCCACAACGTACCTATTTGAAAATTTGAGAGGCCTTGGATTATCTACAACTTATTACGGTTTTAATTAATAAACTGTGCTTAAATAGTGTATAATAGAATATTATGTATGCATGACAGCATGGTAGAATATTATGTACTAATATACGTGGGATTACAATTTCATTTTAAATTAACATCAAAAGAAAAAATGGCCTTGGAAAAGTTAAATAATTTTAGTATTTTTTTAATAAATTTTAAAGCGTAAGTGGACCTTGACAGGTTCAAAATATTGAAGAAGTTTTAATTTTAGAATAGGGAGCCGACCGTGATCCATAAATCTTAGTTTATTTAATCAATAAACTCTACATTTGTCGTCTAACAGCACCATATTTAGCCTAGTTGAAATGTTGAATTGGCCCCTACCTACGAAAATATTCAAACTTAGTACGTGACCTTATCATTTGTAAAATAAAGTGCAAACTAATCACCAAATTAATGCGTGTTTGAATCAATTTTGAAGATGTAATTTAAATAAAAAAATGTTATTATCGGCAGTTTATTTTGAATATAATTTTATATTTCGGATTATTTCTCACAGCCTTATTAAGTGATGTTTATCTGGAGTATTAATGTTTTTTACCCACAACAAAAAACTAAACCGTTACAATTTTTTAGAAAATTTCTCAATTTCATAGTAGTAGTAATTTATAAAATACCTCCAACTTTCACCATTTCTATAAAATATTCCGTCTTACGAAATTTGGTGATGAAAAAATTTACACTAATCTCGCTAGAGTGTGAGGTGAATTTTTTTCACAAAGGTAAAATTAAAATTAAAATTAATTTACCCAATTTCATAATATTTGTGAAAATGTCATCGTTGTTCAAAGTATTACAGTCTCCTATAATATTATTCATAAAATATCCTTCTATATAAAAAATGTCTACACTCTGTCCGTGCACACATTGTGGAATCTAGTGAGATGAAAAAGTTTTTCGTGACCAAATTTCAAATAACAGGTCATTTTATGAAAAATATTGAAAATTGGCAGTATTTCATGAACTTATAAAAGATAAGATGTTTTCTAAAACAAGCTAAAATTGAAAATATAATATACTCAAACCCCTTTTTAAACCCATATGCTTTATTGAATTTAATTGTAAATTTACTAGATCTTCGCCCTACCTCACAGGGCCAACAATAATGTTCTGACTTTCCATTTGCAATCGTAATGCCTAGCTTTTCACTTCATGGGCCTTCAATTATTTTATTTTATGCTCCCTTTTGGCAACGCTTCTTCTATAACTATATCATTTATTGACACAACTCACAAGCCTCCCGTCATAATTTTAAGTAGAGGTTCCCATTATGCATGTGAGTTGACCGAGTAGTAGTGTGATAATCTTGGAGAATAAAGATCTTGGATTCGAATCAACGCTATCTTTAAATTTATATTCATTTGTTGATAAAATAAAATAAAAAAAAGTAGAGGAACAACATTTATTTATTATATTTAGATAATGCTCTACGCATAAAATAGGTATGCAGCTATTGTATTTATATGATAAGGAACTAAAAAACATACATTTTGTTAATATTTGAATCAACAAATTTATTTTAGTTTAAATCTATGCAAATCAATATTAATTATTGCAATTAACACCAGTTGATCAAATTGAGAATATTGTGAAGGATATTCCTGAATATTGCCTGTAAATATGATTATCTATTGAATTAGTAACACAGTGCATGGTGCATTTAAAAATCACATTACAGTTGTGAGTGATTGTTACTAAGTTACAACGGCACAATGTAAATACTGGTAATTTGAATTTTGAAATATTCGTTTCAAATTTGACATTATAGACTTAAATTTGGAAAAGTAGTAGAAACAATCAAGCCGAGTCCAGATCTCGTGCAGACAGGGGGCTGGGGGTCATTTTTTAGGATTAAATCTAATTTTTTAAAACATGATATTACACAACTAAACTTACTTGAAGGTCATATAATTAAAATAGGATAGTACACTAATAAATCTGATATTTTAACCTACTTTACATTCATGATTTAAATCTGATTTGCACAAAATTAAAGAATTAAACTAAAGCATTGTTTTTTTAAAATAATAATATTATTATTTTTTTAGTAAGTTACTTTAACCAAATTTAATCCAACTTGAAATTATCGGGTTTCTAACAGGTTAATCTGATAAGGATAAAAATCCAATAAGACATGATCCAAATACATTAATTTCGTGCGTATTTGTATCGGAATTTCGTGGCTTGTTGAAAGTCACAGTGATAGACAGGGCAATGCATATATCTCGAAGACTTTCTAAAATTTTTTTCATCCAAACTCTAAGTTCCTAGGTATACAATTGAAATTGAAGTCTTTAATTCCAAATTCAATGTTGGTACAATTAAAATTATTTGGATCTAAAACTAAATTACAATTTCAAATTTCTTCGATCCATAATTTGATTTGCATACTATTTGGAATTTCAAATAGTTATAGTATTGAACACTTTCGCACGAGACATACACACAACACACATAACACGCCACGCAATGCAAAACATGTGCGCGCAAACTGCACACAATACACACAAAATAGCTCACGCACAACACATAAAATGTACACACTACACACACATACACATCACACACTATATATATACAAATTTAGGAATGCCACTGCAATCCGAAATCCATGGAATGGTCGGAGAATAGTTCACTAAATACGGAGGATTAGAGTTAAAAATTTATGAACCGATAAAATTTCAACCCGATTAGTCTACAATACGAGTAAGGCTGACTTGAAATCCGATGAACAGACCTGGTGAATTGGACCTGGGTGCACAATTATCTATTATGTTGTCTTGTTTACTAGTAATTTTTATAATATAGTTGAGTCGTATTTTTTTTTTGGATTGTTCCAAGGTATTTGAATCATTTTTTTTTGGCAAAAACTTTATCTTATCTCATACTTTACTCTATTTTCATCTTTCTTATTTTATTCATTCTCTTACTCATTTTCTCCACAATAACCTTTAACACATTAATCTTCTAAATACCGTCCCCAAAACAAATACTTTTTGTTAGCATGTTTGAACAAAAATAATAGATCTCATATAATACTAGTAATAAATTAATTTAGCAACCTTTATCTACTTCATGGAGTTCAATTTAGTAGTACTATTTTTGTCAATGTGTCTGAAATTTCCATTCTAAATCCAACGGCAACTTTTGAAAAAATGAAATGGATTAACGCACGAAAACCATATGAATTTAAATTAAATGACCTAAAACAAAATTTAGGTGGCACGTAAGAAATAGTTCTCCCTCCGTTTCATAATAGTTGAGGCTGAAATTTTTCAGTACGGAGTTTTAGAAAGTAATGTTAAGCGTATTAAATAAATAGATAAAAAAGTAAGAGAGAGAAAAAAGTATAAAGTGAATAAAATAGAGAGAATAAAGTAAGAGAAAATAAAGTAAGAAAGAGGAAAAAGTTACCATATAAGAAAATGACTCAACTATGAAGAAACTTCTCAAAATGGTAAAATGACTCAATTATAGTGAAACGGAGGGAAAACTAAACAGTACTCCCTTCGTTCCACAATAATAGAGGCATTTCATTTTCTGCATTTGTTTTGAAAAAATGATATTAAATAGTTAAAATGGAGAGAGAGAGTAAAGTAAGATATAGAATAATGTAGAGAAGAGTCTTATCTACAATATTCTCTCTCTTATTTTACTTTTTCTCCATTTTAATTATTTATAATTTATTTTTCAAAATGAGTGTGCAAAATAAAATGTTTCGGTTACTATGGAAGTAACAGAGGGAGTATATGAAACCAAAAATTGTACAAAATGGAATTTGATAGAGACCTATGGACCATAAAATTGACCATTCAATAAAAAATAAAAAAATTACTAGAAATAATACAATATACACAAGAGATGGTGGTTGATGTGATAAGATATTTAACGTTAGTTTAATATCCACAAAGCAATTTGCAGTTTTAAGTCATTTCAGTTTAACTGAGTTTATTGGGATTCGACTCCTTCGCAATTTTTCTTCTTTTAGCAGGATCGAATCCATCTGAAAAGAGTTCAGCTGCACACAATTGCTGCTCAATTCTCATCATTATTCTCTCTCTTCTCTTCCGCTGCATTAAAGGTTTGTTTTTTTTTTTTTTTTCAATTCTCATTTTCCCTTCTGCGATTCTTCGTGTGTTGACTAGTTTGTTTTGTTTTGAAGTCAAGATTTTGGGGTTTTCTTTTTAATTTTCGCCTTTTTTTGTAAAACAAGTATTTTCGATCTTATTATCGTACAGTATTATGTTGAAGATTGGTTTAGGGAGGTCAACGTATGTATGAGTTAATTTGGCTCACACTCCGCAGGAAGAAGAGAGAGAAGTTTGAGCGCAGCAGCTGAGAAGCTAAAACCGCAGTACCAGTACGATTTTTTTGGGGTTTCTTTTTGACTGTTCTTACTTTGTTTTTTCCTAGTGTTTTTTTGTGGTTTAACTTTAATCATGAGTAATTTTTAAGTTTCCCCCCCTCCTTTCAATCCAGTTATTGCATATTGATTCGAATTGAATTATTTGGTAGTGAGTCAATTGACATTTTGCTTTTGTTATCATTGATATTCTGATATGTTTAGAATGGAGAAATTGGACTAAGAAAATTAAATGTGGGTGGGATCTGTTTTTGTTTCTCTGTGTAGTCTTCCAACCTGCTTTGTTTTCAATTACATTGGCCGAGTGTTTGGGAAGTTGGTGTGCTAAACTCATTTTATTTTATGAAAAAGTGACTCTTTTCGGAAGATATTTTGAAGTGCATTCCTTTTCAGGATCTCACGAGAGCATTTGACGGCTGAAACTCTTGAGCATTATGCATGTCTGGCCCTGGGGCCACTGCGAGTAATGTTGAAAGAGGACTCTCTATATCTAACCGGACAAAGTCACTTGATTCCTCCATATCTAATGAGAAAAGCTGTATAAATGAATCTAATGGAGAGGTTTCTCGTTCTTCGTTAGAAACTTTCAGCTTTAGAACTGGAAAGATCTTATTGGGCAATGGAGAGTCTTATTCTGGATTCCTGCATGGCAATGTGCCGGAGGGGGCAGGGGATTATGTCTGGTCAGATGGTTGTAAATATGAGGGTGAGTGGAGAAGTGGGATGAGGCATGGGCATGGAAAACTTCAATGGCCATCTGGTGCCATCTATGAAGGTGAGTTTTCAGGTGGCTATATGCATGGTAATGGAACGTATACTAGACCTGACAAACTGACCTATAAGGGTCGGTGGCGGTTGAATTTAAAGCATGGTTTGGGGTATCAAGATTTCCCAAACCGAGATGTGTTTGAAGGATCATGGATCCAGGGTTCCCCAGAAGGACCTGGGAAGTACACTTGGTCCAACAGAAATGTGTATTCGGGAAATATGAAAGGGGGCAAAATGTCCGGTAAGGGAACTCTCACTTGGATTAATGGTGATTCATATGAAGGCAACTGGTTGAATGGTATGATGCATGGGTTTGGAGTATACACATGGGTTGATGGTGGTTGCTATGTTGGAACTTGGACACGGGGGCTGAAGGATGGGAAAGGTACATTTTATCCAAATGGCAGGAAGCTTCCAGCTAGTCAGCAGTTGTATCTCAATGCTTTGAGAAAAAAAGGACTGCTACCCGACCATAGAAAGCAGAATCAGGTTTCCCATATTCAACATGAAACGGCAACAGATTTGGGAGATGCTAAGGTTGGTTCGAACCGAGCTTCTGTTGAGAATGCATCTGATAAACTCTCCAAGGGAGGCCTACTACATCTGGAACAATCTCACACCTCAAATGTGTCCCTTGAAAGGCGTTGGAGCCTTGAGGTATCCATTGAGAAAGTTTTAGGGCATGTGAGATCATCGAGTGTCTCTGATAGCATTCTGGGAGGTGAAGAAGATGAAGACTTGACTTCTCCAATACTGGAAAGAGAATACATGCAAGGGGTACTGATCACTGAAATCGTATTAAACAACCGCTTTTCACCAACCTCAAGAAGAGCAAATAGGCGGCAAAAGAAACTTGCAAGAGAAATAAAGAGGCCAGGCGAACAAATTATCAAAGGCCATAGGAGTTATGATTTGATGTTAAGTTTGCAGCTCGGAATTAGGTAAGAATATATATTAACAGGAACAAAATATACAGTATGTCATACCAGATGGCTTTTATAGCAATTTTTATTTCTTAAAGATCATCCAAAGTTGCATCTGCATCTATGCATGGAATCAACAAAGCCATCAAAATAAGATGAAGTGCTCATCTCATTCTTTTGCATTATCATAAAGCCAGTTATTGTTCTATCATATGGAGTTCTGTAACTAATAATTCTTAGAGGTAGTTTTTCAGGCCTATGAAGTTTGGTTGATAGGAGAACTGATTGTTTTTCAGATTTCATTTGTTGAGCACAACTGATTTCTGATAGTGTACCTCAGATACAACTATCATTTATTTCTCCATACTATGTCTGATATTCACTATCTTCTTGACCTGTTTCATAAATCAATACTTAAGAGCTGTCATAATATGGTCAGATATACTGTGGGTAAAATTACCCCCATACAAAGGCGAGAAGTCAGGACTACTGATTTCGGTCCTCGTGCCAGCTTTTGGATGAATTTTCCTAAAGAAGGCTCACAGTTGACACCTTCGCATCAGTCTGAGGATTTCAAGTGGAAAGATTATTGCCCTATGGTTTTCAGGTTTGTCCTGGAGCATCACATCCTTTTCATCTTATCAGCTGTTGGATGCCAATTTTCTTGTTATGGATACTTGTGAGATTAGTGAAGTCTTTTAATTTTTTGTTTCATCGTTTCATGCCTCTGTTTCACATCTTTGTGCCCTCATATGGTTTCTTATCATTTATAGTACTCCCTCCGTCCCTCAAAAGCAGGGATGGAGCCAGGAATTTGTAAAAAAGGAGGATAATTTACCTATGAAGAAAATTTAAGAATTTGAGGAGGGGCATTTAGTAAAAAATTAAAAGAAATAAATTTTATTATAGACAATATATATATGGAGAAAAAAAATTGAGGTGGGGCAAATGCCCTTCTTAACGCCTTACTAGATCTGCCCCTGCTCAAAAGTATGAACTGTTTCCTTATTAGTCCGTCCCTGAAAAGTATGAACTTTCTAATTTTTGGAATAGTTAACAACACATTTCCCCTACTCATCATTTTATTTACAACTTATACCATTACACTACACTACTAATGATGTGGAGCCCACTCTCCACTAACACTACTTACACTACTTACACGAACCAAATGTTCATACTTTTCAGGGATGGAGAAAGCATAAAAATGGATTTATGTGTCGCTTTAACTGAAACAATTACACAGTCTCCTACTGGCTTAATTTCCTCCTTTTACTTTGCTTTTGTTCCCATCAATGTTCTTCTTTTCCTTTACAGAAACCTGAGAGAGTTGTTTGGAATTGATGCTGCTGACTACATGATGTCAATCTGTGGAAATGATGCCCTAAGAGAACTTTCATCTCCGGGGAAGAGTGGCAGTGTCTTTTTCCTGTCTCAAGATGATCGTTTTATGATCAAAACACTGCGGAAGTCTGAAGTTAAGGTTCAATATCTGATCTGAAAACCTCTTACTGTCTTGCTCTGAATTTCTTTATACCTTACTTATATTGCATTGTCTGAATGTTACAAACTGCATTTCCCATTTTCGTTATTACTATTTTGTTTGGTTCCAAAGAGGCTGATTGGTGGGCTGAAAACTAAGCTTCATTAAATTATTTGTTTCTGTATTCACATAAGTTGTGCCTGCAAGACTTCAATATATAAAATTAAGAACAAAAATATTTAGGTATTCGGTCTGATTTATTTGCTCGAGGCACACACGTACATAATGGGTTTGTTGAAGTATTCTAATCATTAAATCAGGCTTAATATAATATATGAGTATCATGAAAGATTTGGGGGTTGCACTTGACTGAAGACCACTGCATCTCCAAAGTAGATCCGCCCGTGGGTAGAGAAATGTGTAAGAACTGATTTCACAGGATAGGATGACTTCATTCAACTGAAAGTCTGCTTTTAGACTATAATATTACCCTGATAGATAATTGAAGCAATTAAAATAAGGATGGAAGATATAAATTAAGTTATTCAATAAAGAAAAGTAGAAATGAGAATGCTAGTAATATCTACAAGGAAATTGTGGAGCTAAAAAAATGGAGAAGAATGAAGAAATTTCGAAATTTATAAACCTTCAAATTAGCTTGTACCTTGTGTATGATCATTTTAAAGCATATTGTATTCTTCTGCCAGAGCTATTATGAATTTATGACCAATGATCTCACTTGTAGGTTCTGCTGCGGATGCTTCCAAACTATCATAATCATGTGCGCAGATATGATAATACCCTCATAACAAAGTTTTTTGGTCTTCACAGGATTAAACCTTCTAGTGGTCAAAAGGTAAGGGAGATTATGACAAATTTCTTTGTGCCACTAATATCCCATCATGACATCTTTTTCTTTTCTAATATCAAACTCCTGTATGATTATAATCAGAATAACTCAGATTTTTCCAAGCTTAACAGATGTTTAAATAACCTCACTCAATAATGAAACCTCTAATATTTATATAAAAACAGCAGAAAGACACCTACAATGGAAATGACCTCCCCTACTTATTGATAGTACCGTTGAAATAACTATTTCTGCTTCACTTGAGTTACAGTTAAATATTGTGCTCAGTTATTCCCATAGAAACTACCTATGCTATGATGGATCCAAAATGTTTGTATAGATCACCAATAGATTTTGTCCTTTAATTCTCCAATTCAGGGATAACATGTGTTTATGATATCAATGACATTCTGTTTAAAACGGGAAAAGGTGAGATAATTTGGGCCCCTCTTCTGTTTACGTCTTCAAGGTCTTATCCACAATTCATATGTATTATGTATAACTGTTGGTGGATTGATGGCCCAGTAACTACTGGCCTCTTACACATTGTGGTTGCACTATAAGCACCAGTGATAAAACCTATTCTTCTGCAACACTTTCTTCAGGCAATTATGTCTGTGTTGGTTTTGCTTAATGAACTTGCTTTACTCTCTCATTGTTATGCCAAACCTCCTTACCAATTTGCAGTTTCGCTTTGTTGTGATGGGGAATATGTTCTGCACGGAGTTACGAATCCATCGAAGATTTGATCTTAAAGGTTCTTCATTGGGGCGATCTGCTGACAAAGTTGAAATTGAAGAGAATACTATACTTAAAGATCTGGATTTGAACTACTCCTTCTATTTGGAACCAACTTGGCGAGATGCACTTCTAGAGTAAGTGGGGTTTTATCCTTTTTCTTGGTTTTTCTCTATTTCCATGCTATGGCCATCCCTCACTAATAAAATTCATAGTTTCTAGTCTTCTTTTGTTATCATAGAACTCCATCTTTGATATCTGTAGATATGGATATTCAACTTTTCTTAAAAATGCCATCACCAAGATTTTACCATTTAGGTCCTAGTGATTTGGCTTATCATTGCTTTCCAATAAAATAATTTTCCCAGAAAATTAATACGCACCATCCAATCAAATTTTGATCCCAAATCCAACTTTTATTTTATTGTATTCAGTGTAACAGAGACTAATCCTCAACTGTTTAGAGATTAAAAGACCTAAGTTTTGTTTTGACTTGGCATGCTTGTATTTGGTGTTTTTTTCATGGTCAGTTTTGTTCTTTTTCTATGTGATAATAGAGTGAACTTACCTGGCTTACTTGATAACACAGTAGCTCTGCTATTTGATTCATCTACATGCAGGCAGATCAAAATAGACAGCAAATTCTTGGAATCAGAGGACATAATGGATTACAGCTTGTTACTCGGAGTTCATTATCGAGCACCACAACATCTACGCTCTCTAATGTCTTATAGCCAGCGCATCTCTGTGGATGCATTGGGGATCGTCGCTGAAGATGGTAAGTTCGGCATGTTCAACCACTCATTAGATCTGGAGTGTATTGAACTTGTGTACATCTTCAAATGGACAGTCGCATTAGTATTTGATTTTCCGCTTCTTGCTTTAAGTAAAATTCATGTAGGAAACTACCTTGCATAGGACACAGCATGCCAATATTCTAATATCCATGCCAAAAGCATAATGCGTACTATTCAACTTCGAACTTTCCAAGTTTCTGATGATCTTCTCCCTTTTGATGCTGATTAAAACCTCAAGAGTCCATGGAGGATGAAATATCACCACAAGGCCTTGTTTTGGTCCCACGCAGTTCTGACGACAGTAGTGTGGTTACGGGACCACATATTAGAGGCAGCCGACTGCGTGCATCATCCTCAACTGGGGATGAGGAAGTAGATCTTCTCCTCCCGGGAACAGCAAGGTAATACAATGTAACTGAACGTTTTAGTATTTTAGTCTTCACTAATTGTTTTAAATTTGAAAGCTTATTACTAGATTAGATCTCTTTAGTAGAGGCAATTCACTAAGGTCCATGAGTATAGAGAGGTTAGTTTCACTATCTCAATGAGGTGGGAAGGCTCTATACATGTGAGGTTCCTCTAGGATGAAATGATGAACCATATCACAATTTTCCAGATTTTACTGAACATCATCTTAAACAATAATTGAATTAGAGGGATTGTGTGAGATATCTTCTCTGTTCAAAGCTGTTTGAAAAGGTAGAATGTTATATGGAGTTTTAACCATAGGTAAGTAGGTATTCTAATACCACGGAAGTCTCTCTGACTTTGGATGTTAGAACTATAGTCTTAACATTGAAACCACAATAACAACAAGATATGCAAGCCTTATACTTGTACAAACGACTGGACCAACATTTTTCCATGCAGCATATCTCTGTCATACTAAGATTTTTTTAACAGGCTCCAGATCCAACTTGGGGTGAATATGCCAGCAAGAGCCGAGAAACTTCATGGGGATGATGCTAGGGAAGCTTTTCAGGAGGTTTATGACGTGGTCTTATATTTGGGCATTATCGATATCCTGCAAGAGTACAATATAACTAAAAAGATAGAACATGCCTACAAATCCGTGCAATTTGATTCGGTGAAGATCTCTGCTGTTGACCCGAAATTCTACTCAGAACGCTTTCTGGAATTCATCCAAAAGGTGTTTCCATCAAATGGTGTCCCAGGATAGAACACCCAAGCGATCTTCTCATTGTCATTTTGGGCAATGAAGACAGCCAGTTTTTCCAACCATAAAAAAGCTGCCGGTGGAAATCTTTTTTGCTGGCTGAATATTTGTGGATCTTGCTAATAGGTTGAGCAGAGCTGATCGACTCTATTCTGAGTCCATGCATAAACTCTGTAATTTTGTTATTGTATTCTACGAGCTACCCTAGTAAATAAACACTTATATTTAATTTGTCAAATTTCAACAATCCCAGCTACTTGACAGTAGATGTATCATATTATTTGATAATATATAGCTGCACTGAGAAACTATGGCTGTTAGTTTAAATTTTCCCGCTTAAAAAAACAAATCACTTGAGAGTTCTATATTTTGCTTAACAAGGCAAGGCCTCTCGTTTGATTGAAGATACTACTAAATATACATATCAAATGTAGACATGCTTTTGAGTTGTTGCAGTATTAAAAGCGAACGAGTAGTAAAAGCAATCTCAATGACGACATGCCAGCCAAATGTGGACAATAAGGTTGCAGCAAAATGAGGAATTCGTCAACAGTGAAGGCCTGAAGAAAACTACTTGAGATGGTAGTAGAATACAATTTCCTTTTTCAACAAGGCCAATCAGCATATAATGAGGCTATAAGGTCTTCTATTGATACAACATGGACCATATCTATCCTCACAGCGCGGTTTTACAAAAATGCTTCAAAGACGCAGAAATCAAACTGCAATCACACTCGCACCAGAAAACGATTCCTTCAATTCAATCTTTATTGCCCCCACTCCACACTAGTATTGCATCCAAGATGACCACTGTCCACCATCGTAGGTTTCTGTTGTATAAATGAAACAGCCTTACACCAGAAGATTTCTGTCATATAACATCTATCACACAGAATGTGTAGCAGATTTGAGGGTTCAACCCATGTTAGGTGGAGGGGGTTGGTACATTCCAGGACCCTGCATTTGCTGCCCAGGGAAACCTTGAGGAGGTGGCATAGGAGGCCTTCCCATTTGTGCACCAGGGGTAAAATTTGCCATATGACCACTGCCAACAGGGGGAGGAGGTGGGGCGGGCAGATTTCCACCAGGAGGCATAGGCCTTGGCCCATTGGTTAGAGGAGGAGGAGGTAAGGATCCAGGCATTGGAGGCCTAGGAGGATTACCACTTGGTGGTGCTGGAGGGGGTCCTTGTGGAGGAGGTGGTGGCGGCAAAGTCCCATTAGCTGCAGGAGGAGGTTGAGGTTTATTTGCCTCTGGTGGTTTCGTCTTAAAGTACAACTGCAACTGCACATTCCACAAAGAAAACATGATTAAGGCATAAGATTCTCAAGTGTAAGATACCAGTGATGTGCAGCCTTCATCAGTTAACCTAGGACCAAGCTAGGTAACTAGGTGTGTAGTATCATTTATACCATGATATGTACACTTTTAAAAGAAGTGGTTCATACCGTGAACATCTTTGAGTCTGGATCCCAGTGGGAGAAGAATTTGGGAGTTGACTTGTCAATCTCTATACTCGGAACCTAAAAGATAAACATCAAGGGATGAGCTTACCAGAATTAGTAATTGACTATATGCATACATACTGCATTTATAGTGGGAATGAATTATTACCTTGAAAGCTATAATTTCATATGGTTCAGCAGCAAACAATAGGTATTGATACCTTTTATCGAACGGCTGAACTTTCTGCAATTTCATCCAGAGTTGCGTGAATATAAATGGAAACGCATTGATAAAAAGAATTTGAGCAACAAGAGAATCAGTACAAGTAACCGGTACTCAATATCAGATGTATAAGGCTAGCTGCAGCGAAAGAAGGTACCTGCTCAAAGGATGACATAAACCGATGTCTTGGCTTTGTATTGTCCTCAATCTCAGGATATTCTATCTGGAATGACCAAATCATAGAAATACTTCAGAAAGTACATTATTAATTTCTGGCTGTCAATGTCACAATGTGACATACTAAGAAGCAGAAATTGATGTCAATTCTAAACTCATGTCTGTTTTTTGGCATCCTATGCCCCATGCTGAGGCTATACAAGAATGATATCGTAGTAATAAGCTGCAATAAGGAGGTGCCTTACAACAAATTTTCAAAATAAACCAGAAGCGCACAAATAAGAAAGAAAACACTTGCTACATATGTGAACACTGATTCTAATAGAATATCAAGCATGGCTATTTTGATTTGCATGATAAAACATACAAAAAGCACATAATGCAAACCTGGAAAAGCAGTGACCTCTGTTTGGTCTCTGGGTCAAATTGCTTGGTCACACGATATCCAGGCCGACCAATTTTAACTGCCACAGCAAGAACAAGTCTTAACTACACAGTAGGATGGTATGAAGGGAAAACTGAATAATTGCTTAACCATATAAATTAATCATAAGTACAGAACTAAATCAGTAAAAGAATGACCCTGGACAGATACAACAACCAAACACAAACAATATCAAACACCTATGCACTATTAAGCTTCAGTGACTTAGCAACAAATTGTCAACGGTTCCAATTATTATGAGAATTCTACAAAATGTAATTTGGACTCCAAAAATATTACAGAGTAGTTAATTTCTCAAATGTTACTTTTATACTGTTAAGAAGTTATATCAGGCACATTGCTTGATGAAAACAATAAATGCATGATCAATTTCAATAAAACAGATACTTCTTTTCATATATTCACAAATTCACGGTGCAAATAAGTAGTACTCCATAAACTAACGCGTTAGAAAATAACTTTCTACAATCGAAGCATTTGAATGATGGGGACAAAAATAATACTCCTACCAAAAAACAATTAGAAAAGCCTAGGCGAAATAAAGCAATACTGGAAACAGCAATTCATCGACAAATTAAAACGTTGATTAAAAGCAAATGGATTGATCATTTACCAACTTTCTTCAGATTGACTTTGCGCTTATGAGGTTGCGGCTGAGCCGGAGCTTCTTTGGCTTCACGAGCTGCTCGCTTAGCCAAGTTGGTCTGGTGACGCTTTCCCTGTGTGTGCGCCAAGTAATTCCCCTCATTGTTGTGCAAGGTCAAGCAGAGCTTACACTCGTAGCTGCAACAAGATCACGTCAAAGAACGCGAATCAAAAGAAGAAAGCACTTAGGCGCTAAATTCTAGGGTTTTTACCTTCCAAGGTGATTGCGCATGAAATAGGGATCTTTGGCCAAATCAATGGTTTCGAGGGCAAGTCGGCGGAGCCGCTCCCTTCGGTCGATGGCCTCATTCTGAGCGGTAGCGGCGCCTCCGCTTCCCGGCTTCGAACCCCACTCCCTGTCCATTTCTGTGTAAATCTGCGCGGAATGGAGGAGATGAGAGAGATAAACGGCATAATAAAAGTCAAATTATTGTTTAAGAATGGGCCCGAGTTTATGGGCCTAACAAAGAAGCCCAAATATCCGCTTACACAACAACAAAAGTTAGATCGGTAGAGATTGCTCCTCTCTGGTTTCGATTAGCTAAATTTGTGTTCCGGAAACCAAACCCTCTTTTGAGCTTTCCCCCTTTGGAATTCACTCTCGCACGCAGTTAAAGATGGCAGTACGATTGAGGCTGTCGAGATTTGGATGTAGGAACAAGCCATTCTACAGATTGATGGCTGCAGATAGCCGATCTCCTAGAGACGGCAAACATTTGGAAGTGTTGGGCTACTACAACCCCCTTCCTGGTAACCCTAGAATTTATTTTAATTACGCAACTGCTTCAATTTTTTGTTGAGTCCCGATATACATTGTTTTTATTCGAAAAATATTATTTGCGATTCTCATCCTCAGATTCTATGCGCTTTACGCTGCGTAATTCCTTGTACAGAGCTGATTGCAGCTTCAGTTCTATCTACAAAAGGCTAATCAGCTTTGATTTGCAATATTATGCAGGTCAGGATGGCGGCAAACGAATGGGAGTTAACTTTGACAGGGTGAAGTAAGTGGCTTTATAGCACTAGTTCATTTCAAACTTGTTCATTTTTTAAGAATCATCTCACGACTTCTCTTTGCTGACATTTTGATTGTTGGATAAAATATAGGAGAGTCTCACACTATAATTACCCAAAATTGTACTACTAGTATTTTCAATTTTTTGTGTTAACAATCGAATTTTGGCTAGCTAGTGTCCGAAGATGCGATACTCTCCAGTTATGGTTAGCAGCTGTGTGAATTAACTCAACTTCCATTTTTCTTTCTGGATATCCCTCTTGTTCATGTTGCGTGCCTTGTACTATCAACTTCTCGTCAGCGGGCCAATTTACATAAACATGGATTAAGTACACATTTTAGGTTAATTTTGGTCACATAACTTCAAGATAGAAGAGTTATCTACCCTACCAAACTGCCCCTTAGTATTGGTGTTAACATCATAGATTTTCAGATTTATTCAAGCTTCCACGGACAGTAAAAGAGAGTATATGTTTGCTAAAGTGCACGAATGTTCCGATATCCTGATGTCTCCAATCACCATACAGGTACTGGCTTTCCGTTGGCGCACAGCCCTCTGATCCTGTTCAGCGCCTTCTATTTCGAGCAGGCTTATTACCCCCACCTCCCATGCTAGCAATGGGACGGAAAGGAGGCGCACGAGACATGCGCCCAGTTGATCCACTGAGTGGGCGTTTTATGACAGAGGCGATGCAAGTAAAGCAGAAAGTTGATGATGGTGAGAGTGAGAGTTGTTGACATTTCAGGCTTAAGATATAAGTTGGTGCATTGTTGACCTTTTTTGTCATGTATGCCTTCCCTGAACATGGACTAGAGGGATATCCAGAAAAAATGGTTTGTATCAACCTTTCTTATGCTTAGTAGATCATTATCAGCTTTTTCCTAGCTGGTTTGTTGGTTGTGATTATCATGTGTGCTGTTTATTTAATTATTAAGCAGGATAGAGCAATCTTTTCCCTCTGTAGGAGGGTGAGTCTAGTACTAAAGCTCATTCTTTGTATGATGGAATGAAAGGGTGGACTGAATGAGGATGGAAATGGAACGAAGATGTGTATGAATGACATCTTTTTGCATTTTCATTCCATTCTCTCCTTCATTTTATCTTACCGAACAAATGAAATGGAAGGAAGAATCACATCCCATCCCATCATTCCATGCGATCAAACCTAGAAGGGTCTAAGTTTTTGAAAAGGAGGCTTCTTCAAAGGCTATTTTTGGTACATCATATTGGTCGGTGATAATTTCCTCATTTTCCTCCAACATGCTGATTTTCGGTGATTATCGAATGCTTCCAAAATGGTTCTAGTTGAAGATCTAACATGAATTTTATTTGGGTCTATTGACACAGAAAAATGGGGTTGCATATAGTGGCATTGCCTATGGTGATGGTATGTCAGGTGCTCCCTTTGTCTTTGTATTGCAAAGAAAGAGAGAGATGCATGCACCATAATTAATTCCACGTTTCACAGAACACCAATTCCTTGTAGAAGGTCCTTTTGTGTCTTCTTTTGTTACATAATATCACTTGTTTTATATGGGCCCAGTGTGTCCACATGAGGGCCGTCACAAATGCCCAATTGCAATCATAACCATCATTAATATGCGTAAACACTAGTATGAGGTTTATTATCTTACCTTTTCAGTTCTCTTTTCAGAAAGAATGAAGCTGCCTTCATCTGGGGCAGCATTAAATTAAAATACGATATCAATGATTCGAGAGAAAAAAGTGAAAACGATGGTCTACTATCAACCATACTTTTGTTTTGAATATTTCACTTATTTAATCATGATTTACAGCCTTAAACCGGCATAAAGTAGCACTTGGTAGTAGGATCGATCTATGTTAATTGTTTTAAAAAATAATCGAAGCAGGCCCATTAAAACCCTAATTACAATCACAAAAGGCCTACCAAAATATATGCAGATGGAGCCCATCCATCATAACTTCCATCACCCCCGACTTTATCGTTTAATTACAAGATTGCCATTTTGGTCAGTCACAGCAACCACGTTGCGTTTCGTCTCGCAAAAACGGAATCGAATCTAATTCTAATCTATCAAAAAAAAGAAAGGAATAAACGTTACCTTTCAAATTTGGTAGAGAGATAAAAAAGCTCCTCCTCCTCAGCCTAGCCTTTTGAGTTCTCCATCCCTCTCCAATTGATTGCGCATTGTCACTGTTGAGGTTGTTGAGCACCTACACGATAGGTACAAGGACAGAGAGTTCCTCTTATATTTAACCTGCTCTATCGTCTACATATTTAGAGAGAGAAGGTAACTGTACATTTCTAGAGAGAGAAAGTGACGTGCTCCGATGGGGAGTTCAGGTCAGGGGCAGAGCAACTATGATCTATCGTTTAAGATCCTGCTCATCGGAGATTCCGCCGTCGGCAAGAGCAGCCTGCTCGTCAGTTTCATTTCCAACGTAGTCGACGATCTTTCCCCTACCGTAGGTATTTATCCGCTCTCATTCATCGCGTGAAGTCTAGTCAAGTTGTGAGCTAAGCTGTCAGATTCATGATTTATGCAAATTCATTTCAATTTCGTTGATTTTTTTTGTTGAATTTGATCCTGGATTTGTTTGTTTTTGTGATTACTGCTGGACTGATTCGTCGACGTTGATGCAAGCGGGGATTTCGGTTATTGTTTCTTTACTTGTTGTAGATAGTTAGATATTGGAGCTATTTTGGTAGCGTAGAAACCGGCTCAAGTGCTGTTAGCATTCTAGTTTTAGATTAAATTAGGCATGAATTGTCGATCAGTTGGCTTGTTGTTTGTATCTTGTTTCAGGTGTAGAGTATATTTGGCATGAGTAACCAGCAATTTAGATTTGGTCAAATTATTTCAACTTTACTTCATTGGGTGTTGTCATTTTCATGCAACCTCCGGTGAGATTTATATATATTAACAATGATATTAGGCACTACACATGGTGTAAATGCTGCATTAAAAAATATGCAAACCTTGGTGTTGTCGAGGTAGATGTTTGAAATTCTAAACCACTAACATGAGTGGAGGGATAGCCGAAATCTTATGGCTAGAACACTAGGAATATTAAGCTGTTCAACTATGAGCCCTCCTTATTCATTAATAGTTTTTTAATATACAAGTTAGAATTCACCGACCTTATGGTTTATTTGAATCTTTAAAAATTAAGGGTCTCCAAATTACTCATATGATTATAACTGTTGTGTACTTCTGTTTTATTGAAAATCTAGGTGTGGATTTTAAGATCAAGTTTCTCACTGTTAGTGGGAAGAAACTGAAGCTTACCATTTGGGACACAGGTAATATCTTTGTAGCAATCTTGGCTTTACTCAATCAATTTTTAAAGGAATTATAAGTAATTTTCATGCTTCTGTTATGTTGAGTCCATGATTAAGATGTATGATGACAATGCTTCTGTCATTTTGCTTCTCAACAATGAATTTACTATGTCTTTTGCAGCTGGACAAGAAAGATTTAGGACGCTAACAAGCTCATATTATAGAGGTGCTCATGGAATCATTCTCGGTAAGCGATGAATGAACCAAGAAAGTTTAATGAGTTTTACCTGGTTGAGAATATTGAGATGTTCTGTTATTGAAATGGGAAATGGCCTGATTTTTTTTCACCAAAGTGGTATGCACCTGATTCGGCCAAATTATAAATGTATCTCTTCGGGGTTTTTTTTACATACCACTCTTCATGTCTCTCCTAGTTTAATCCCAACCTATGACACCCGGTACTATATTACAGTCAATCACTCCTATGACCCCTTCTGGAAATTGGCACTTTTAAGTTGGAGCAAATGCAAATTCTGATTGAGAAAATTTCCATTTTCTTCTCATTTGAAAGAGAAAGATAGTTTCCTACAGTATACACCTTCCATACTTTTAATCTGCTACATTAGCTTTGTGTTCTTACAGATCCTCTTGTTCTCAATATTCTTATGTAGAAAATCTTTAGCTTTTGATGTCTCACCAATTCAATCGGTTAACTTCTCATTGTAGTTTATGACGTTACAAGGAGAGATACATTTACAAACTTATCTGATGTATGGGCTAAGGAGCTGGAGCTATACTCCACCAATGAGGATTGCTTGAAGATGCTTGTTGGGAATAAAGTCGATAGGGTTAATCCTCGTCTCGCTTCTTTTTATCCTTTTGCTTTACTTTTATGCTCGTGAAACATTATTCAAGGCACAAATGTTATTTTACCACTCTGATGTAAATAGCTCTCACATTCCATTCACTATTGTACGCTAGTGTAGTTCAATGTTCTTAACGAGCACATACCTAGTTGGTGTTGCACAATTGGGCACAGATACAGATCACGCTTCTAGAGGGCTATATATTAGCCTACATAGGATGTCTATGATTTAATTCCAATTGTATTCGTCTGTTGCAAGAAACTCAGCTGGTCTGTGCTGTCTGTTAAAACAACTTTGTCACATTTTCTGTCTAACCAAGTGCTTATTTTTTACGTTAAGGAATCTGAACGAGTTGTAAGCAGGGAAGAAGGGATGAGTCTTGCGAAAGACCTTGGATGTCTGTTCTTGGAATGCAGCGCCAGAACTCGAGAAAATGTTGAGCAATGTTTCTCAGAACTAGCATTGAAGGTTTACATGCATTACCATCCAAAGATAACATGACCTATTTCATTTTATTTAGAGATATAGTTAACTGTCTCGTTTTTCCCATTTTCCTCAGATAATGGAGGTGCCAAGGCTGCTCGAAGAAGGATCAACAGTGAAGAGAAATATCTTGAAACAGAAACAAGAACATCAGACACCCCCCAGTGGTGGTTGCTGCACGTAGAATCACAATGAGATGATGCCAGACAACATTTCACATGCTTTCTAAGCGGCGGGTTCATATGTTCACAATGTGTAAATGATAGTTTGCTTCTTTTCCCTCTACTGCTTCTGGGTATCACTCTGTGTATGTGCTGCTGTTTATTGTAAAACTGTTAACACTTGTAAAGCTGTTGATCACTTTGGTGTTCTGATCTATATTAGTCCGGTTGAGGATACACCTAAATCAACGGTTCCGTCCTGATATTTGGTTTTAATGCATATTACATGATGAGCTGATGTAGCATGGTGAAGATAACATAAGCAGCATAAGGGCTGAAATATACAACTAGTATGTTTTAATAGGACGAGCATTCATTTGCAAGCGAAGATTAGTATTTCTAGTTTCCAAAAGCATAGATAGATTAAATATGGGGTTTGCCTCAGACAAGAAGCAAAACAAAAACACAGATTCTGACAGCTTTGTTCTTTTATGTTGACAGTTAGCAAAACAAATTTTATACTTAAAAATGAGCAATGCAGCATCAAACCTACAGTATAATTCTCTCCTACATCTTGGTTACAGTTAAAACACAACACAGATTGACAGGAAAATTCTTCAGACAGGGCAACGCAGGGGAAGAGGGAAGGTGGCTAGCAACAACTGTAATATAATGATGAAAACACTTGAAAGGCTATGAGAGGGGAGAAGAATCGCATCAAACCAAAATCAGATCGTGTCATAGGGGGTAGCAACATTTCATAGGGGGTATACATTTTCATCTATTGAACTCAATGGTGACCCTAGTAATTCAAGTTAGTAAGTTGCACTAGAAATCCTTTATATGCAATGCAGTAGAGGGTGCCATCATAATTTCTAGGCCTGCTGGCGAAGTAGAGCACCTTGAGCCTCTTCCAGAATGCTCCTAGTTTCAGTTCCAGCATCAGCAAGTTCAGCAGGAGTCTGTCAAAATTACTCATTAATTACTTTGATATCAAAAAAACTAAGATTGCAGAAAATAGATTTTCAACTATATATTGACCTTCCCATATAGATTTGTTGTACTTGGAGAAGCTCCATATGAAAGCAACAACCTTACAACATTGGTGTACTCTCCTCTAGCAGCATGGTGGAGAGGCTAATATTGAGAAGGAAAAAAAGAGGTTAAAAGATCATAAAACAACTTGATCCACATATCATTCTTTTCGAGCTAGAACAAGACTAAAAGATCGTACACTATTACACTGCAAATAAGCATGATAACACTAAGATATACTCACCGTGTCCCCTTCCATATCAATAGTCTCCAACATTCTGTTCACACGGACAGGATCATTAGCAGAGCTTAGAAGTAGTTGGGCAATTTCCAGATAGCCTGCAAAGTGGTTTAAGAAAGCAGAAATAAAGAGACACCCTAAGGAGCATGATGGCAATATGAATACAGTAAGCAATAAACTCACCTCCAGCACAAGCATCATGCAAGGGAATTGCTCCATCCTCGTCCTTTGCTTCCATGTTAGCTCCTCTTTCCAACAAAAACTGTATAGTGCCCCATATTATAATTTGGTAATTGCAAGTTATAGCTTCCAAAAACATCCTTCTCTGTGGGAATAAGGGATTTTCACTCTAACCATATAGTCATAAGTTATTGTTTAACCTGGACACAATTCAAATGGCCAAAGAGGCACGTGAGATGAAGAACAGTATCACCATCTTCCACTGGTTCATCAATGTTACCATCAAAAGCATCTGAAAATGTCAATAAGGTTCGAGAGTCAGAACACAAAATAACCTCAACCAAATTTATCATAGAAAGTATAAAATGTTCTCAGTCAGAGGGCTCGCTAACTCAAGTGATACACACTCAGACTAGCAGCTAGCCATTGGTTTTGATCTTGCTGCTTAGAAACTTGCCACATATTTTAAAAACATAACAAAGAAAATATATCTGTTGACAAGCACATTCTTTCCAGAATTCAGTTAGTAAAACTATGAGATTTGCATACAAACAAATTTAACAGTTGCGAATACACAAGCAGCACCGCACAATATGTGGTTATGTTCCTAATGTGCTTTATGAATTAACAAATGAGCAATCAACACATCTAAAAAGCATTGATAACAGAGCTGATCGATCGAACCCACCACAAAAAGTCTATCCATGGTTACAAACTCAAGTTATGGTATCCTAGAGGGTGATTATTAGATTTCAACATCACAATTCCATATAAAGTTCTTGGTCATATAACATGCAGCAACTGAATTTATAGATGTAGTATCGTAATCATTAAGCACAAAGTAGAACAACATAGAACAGATATTAGACAGCGACAGCTAAAGTGTTTCAGAGATCAAGTGAACTCAAGTGAAACTAATAAGTATAATGAAAATAACATCAGCAACAGTGTTCAGTATGCAGGAAGAATCATTTGTAGCACAACCTTAGGATTAGGTTTAATTAGTCAAAAACCAAAAGGCAGGACCATAAGCATTAAATCTCATCCTCCATATATAATACAAACCACATACATTCCTCTATCTCTAAAATCGGGCATCCTCTTCTGAAAATCTAGATGGAACCTAATGTTTCCAGGCTCTACGCCGGTAGGAGAAATGAACAAAAAACCAAAAAAGGTGCGATTGTAAGAGAGTAGAAGTTACCTAGGGCTTGGCGTAGGGCGTCGAGGTTGCCAGACTCGGCGGAGGAGGCGAGGGGACGGAGGTGAATAGGTATATCGGAAAGATCGATGTCTTCGGCGTAGTCGACACCTTCTTCCTCGAAGAGAGCGGCGCCGTCTTCGTCGTCATCGCGTCGTCCATCAGCTACCGCCATCTTTGAAATGATTCCTCTGCAACAACACAGCGGTTACAAAATAAGTAGGGATTTTTAGGCCCAATACCCAAGGCCCATGATACCTCCATTACCAATTTTCATAAAGTAAGCTTTTTTATGGAAATAAGTTTAACATTTAATAACAGTAGACCTTTAATTGAGTCCAAAACATCAAATTAATTGTTTCCAGCATTCTACTTTGATTTAGATTTCCCTTTTCGTTGGTGAAAGTAAATATTCGAAAAACTAAATAAAAAATGGCGATATATATGCATTGACATTGGAACCTGTTAAATAGCCTGTCTCACAAAATTTGATTTGTACGTAACACTAGCATATCTCATAAATCGTTGGCTATATTAATAAACAGCTGGTTGTTACGCAATAAAAGGTGAGTTGAGGAGGCAGGAGCACCTCTATTAAACAAGTGGAGTACTGTATGACACTTAATTTGGCTCATCATTCTGTGGGTGGCAAGGATCCGAATTAAGCTCAACCCCAACAATTATTTTAAGGGCACTTTATGTATCAAAATGCACAGGAAATTAGTATAGTATATTAATCCAACCTCTCATTGGTGCACTCATTATTCTTTATTAAATTATCGGGATTTGAGTACTATCTACTAACCATAACATTAATTACCTGCGCTGATATATCCATATATTTTTAATCTCGCCACTAATTAAGATTATTCCAGAGTACTTGGGTGTAATTGGATGTAAGTCTTTTGACCACACGGATTTTACTTCATTAATGAAGAAATACTCTCTAGCGCTTTTTTTAGTGATTTTTGCTTATTAAAATACTCCACACATAGTACTTACAAAAGAATACTATCATTTTCTCAAATCCAATTAATCATAGCATAATAATAATTACTAAAGATAAGATTAATCAAATTAAATTTAAAAAAAATTCTAACAATCTATGAAAATAAATACTAAACAATACTTTGTAGATCCATGTATAAGATTAGATGAAGTGGAATTAGAATAGAAGCTCAAATCAATAGGCTAGGGTTCATAAATTTATTAGCCGATACAATTCAATCATGTTACCGTTTGTTTAGGGGCCTTAACTTCATGCAAAACGTCAATAATTTAATTTGAACTTGTGTGTGTGTGTGTGTGTTTGAGAGAGAGAGAGAGAGAGAGCAGGAAGCATGTGCATGTTAGCTTTTAGTTGTGGCGAGTGACGAGTGCCTAATAACAGCAGTGTAGTGGGCAAATGATAAAGAAAAGATTAAATTTACAAGGTGGAGTAACATTCAATGTGATCCCCAGAAAACATGGATTTCTTTGTTTGGAAAAATATTGTGGGAATATAACTACCCATCACGTGGATACATTTCAATCCAGTCGCATAGCATATTTCTTAATGCCTTTCAGATAACAATGTATGACAGTATGAGACTATGAGTAGTTAACCGAATTTTATGTGACTAATATGTAATTCCTTCTACGAAAATATGTCCCGACGTTCTCCCTCCTTAAACATATTAATTTATGTTACGTTCATTTAATCTTTTCTCCATGAAAAAAAAAACTGAATTTTCATTTAATTGGATATATACATTGCTCTCTCACGAGTCACGGATCAAGGATATATGGGAACACTTCATTACATATATTTACGTAGTATCTGAGGAAATATATCACCAGTCCCACAACAATATACTACAAAATTACTAAAATTTAGATTTTTCTGAAACTTTAATTAAGGCTTACAACGGCTGGGAAAATTTGTAGACATCGTTTAGTCACAACCCTGAAACGTTATTGATATGAGTCATATGACTTATTCGGCGACGCTAAGTTTGGATTGTGGTTATCTCTAAAATATACTTTCAATATTTACTCGTACAGAATGTTAGTCAAAATAAAATCATACTAGTAGTATTTAATAAAGAAAACATAAAAAAAATTTATGTAAATATGCAATGAAGGAAAAGGATTAGCTAGATATATATACTGCAGAGTTTATATCACATGGCTGACATCTATATATATAAAATAGTTGTGTAGATTAACAGAATTGACCTAATTCCCTAGTGGTTGTGTGTGGACCTGAGATAGTGCAGCTTATCATAATCACTAAAACCTTGTAATTTAGGTAATGCTGACAACTATTAATTTATGACTTGTAACTTTCACGTTGTGTGAACAAAATGCATACCATACGATTAATTAATAGTAGTAGTATTTGCGAATTTTACTAATACTAAGGTAGGCTAGGTGATTGTAAATGAAGATAATAGTGTTTGAAGAATGCAAAAGAACATGTATACTTAAAAGTGGTAAATATATATAAAAGAATCAACTACATTTATGAGCATATGAATATTGAATAATGGCAACGAATTTCACTACTTTTCATGTGAAATTTGTAGAATGAAAAGTAAAAAATAAAAAAAGAATGGATACAACAAATTAAATAAATCTATATTCTAGTTAATAATGGCAGTGAATCAATGGCGAAGCAGCGAAGACTATGACTTGTTCCTTTGCCGGAAAAGGAAACTTAGATTCCGGTTGATCATCTTCCGGTGCCGGAAGATTGAGATCTAAGGATAAGAGACTCCTCGCCTTCTTGACTCCATGATTGGCCGGAATGGGCCTATGGCGGCGCATGTGGCCGCCCAAGGCCTGGCCGGAGCCAAACTCGGCGCCGCATATGGAGCACTCGTGAACCCTAGTCTTGCTCGGGGACGATGCCGATCTGCAGCTTGAGATTTGAAGTGAGAGATCCGTGGTGTCATCCATCAAGGGCTTCTTGTGGCTGGCGCGGTGGCCGCCAAGAGCTTGGAAGGATGAGAAACACTTGCTACACGTTTTGCATTGGTAGGCCTCCTCGGCCGGTGGTGGTGATGATCTCCCTTTGGCTAATAGGATTAGACAATTAGCCATATCTTCCTCCTCCTCATCATGTGCGGAGTGGGAAGGGGAGACGTCGCTTATAACGCTGAGTGGGGAGGCCGAGCGCGGCCGCTTGCTCCTCTTCCCCTTGATCATAGTACTAACTTCTTGCAGCATCATCATGGCTTTTGGTTGAATGGAAATGATGAAAAAGAGTTGCTATATATAGAATATGAGAAGAAGGAAAGGTGAAAATGTTCACTTATGATGAGGTTCTTCCTTTCTTGCAGTGGCAACTTAAGATGGAATAAATAAGTGTAGTAACGTGAACAAGTGAGATACAGAAACATGAATATTATAGTATATGGGTGTGGTTGTTTGTGATGGTAATGGAGTGAGGGAAGGAGTGAGAATCGGTTGGCTTTGAAGCAAACCCATTACTTTTTGGGAACGATTCCTTTCCTTGTGAAGAATTGGAGTGCAAGCCTGGCACCACAGAATTTGCGCTACCTTCACCACTTCTTCTCTTCTTTCCTTTATTTTATTTTATTTTATTTGTTATACACTTTCTAATGTGAATGCAGACATATTCATAGCTCCATTTTTATACTACTATTAAATTTGTCCTTCCAACCAATTTATTAGTGTTTACAATTCCTAGCTGTAAGTGTTGCAGGTTCACATCTTCAACTAATGATTGCATTTAAAGTCAGATAATTAGGATGCGTTTAAATAAGACAAATGAAGATTATAACTTATAAGAAAGGCAGGATTAATTTTAGTGGTTTACAGTTACACTCTAAATACGTTGAATTTTGAATGTAAAATTTGATCCTTTTCCAGTAAGGCAACAACTATACCTCATGATTCCTCAATTTTAATATCAATGTCAATATGTTATTATGCATTTAAACTGACACTTGTATATGGTAATATGAGAGACATATAATTTAACTATATAGTTACGTTTAATTAAAAATAATATCAGAAGAAAATAGGCATATAATTAATTAGTCTACTTTATTAATTATAGGAACAAAAATTATTTGCGCAGTTGCCATGCACTTACAATATTGGTATAACATTACTTATAGTGCCGATGAAAAATAGTACTACAACAATATAGTTACTTAAATCCCTAATGACGACTTTACCCAATGATTAGAGTTGGTAAAGCATGGAATAATTGCACGTTCACTTTGTGTTTGTGGCACCCAGGAATATCAATTATTTCCCTGCTCTAGAAGACTTAATTTCGTAACAAATATGCGTGTCACACACAACACCCAGACTTAGTTGCTAGATTGCTAGATGCTAGAAATATGTAGCATCCCGAGGCGTAAGTTTGTGTAACCCATTATATACCTAACATTAGAGCATCCGCAACGCTGCCTCGTTGCGGTCTCGGTCTCGACGAGACGAGATGTCTCGACGCCCGACGCGTTCGGAAGAGGCCGGCCTCGAGCTGGCGAGACGACGCGCGCGGCCACGTGGCGCGCGCTAAGCGATGGCGTGACGCCCACTCGCACGGCCCGCGAGTGGGCGTCGGAATTATGACGTCATAAATTTATTTATTTTTAAAAAAAAAATGAAAATTCGAAAAAAAAAATTTGTAAATTTTAATATTTAATTATGTATTTTTAATTATGTATTTTTTAATCATGCATTTTTAAATTTTTTAGGCCTTTAAATTGTAATTTTTATTTTATTTAATTATATTATTTTATAATTATGTATTTTATAAATTTTTAGGCCTTTAAATTGTGATTTTATTTTATTTAATTAAGTGTGTTTTTATTAATTGAATTTGTTGGAAATAAAAATTAAAAAATGAAATTGAATGAATAGTTAAGAGATGGATAAGAGATGGTTAAGAGATGGAGAGATGCAGGTGTTGTCTCTTAGTCAAGAGATGAGCTGAAAAGTACAGTGGGACCCATGAATAGTTAAGAGATGAGACGGTTAAGAGACGGATAAGAGACAGCGTTGCGGATGGCCTTAGCATCGAGAATGCACTTCTAAACTTAATTTCTTTTAGCCCAATTAGTTTGCTAAATCTACCGTAAAGTGTTACACACGTTACACAATTTTAGGCCTTTAGCCCATTCAACTAAAAAATGTACTACTAGGTTTTAGTCGTTCACAAAAAAATTTTATCATTTCAATTATTTTTTTACTTATTTTTTATTAATCACATAACTTTTAAACTATGCGAATTAAATCATGCTACAATTCATAATTGTCCAAAGAAACTAATTTCCCAGCAATTACGTGACGCTTATTTGATTCGTGATGGTGTGGATTAAAGCGGAGCTCCAACCCCATTTCCGCGCCACAGTGATCAGTTGTGAACTGCAATCGTAAATCGAATAATTAGTTTGGCTTCCGCGTGCCATCACCAATTTCACCAAAAATTAGTATTGTGGGATAACTGTGACTATAATATGTTAGGGTTTGATTAACATGGTTTAAAAATCTAAAGGTGGCACTAAAGTCAAATAAGTACTCCTAACAGTTATGATTTAAAAATAATTTTATATTTAACAAAATTACTACTCCATAATTTTAAAATTGACTAATATTTGTATATTGAAATGCGAAAGGGTCAACTGTTCCATTTTGATGTGGCCGAAAGTATTTTTAAAATATTTAATGACCATTACTTAAAAACATTATCTATATATATTGAGAACATGTATTATAACTTATTTTACGCGCAGCAAATTTCTCAAATTGGATTCCCTCCATTGTCACTGACCACAATTTTACACCAAAAAGAAAGTATGTGGTGTATTAGTGTGATCATTAGTACAAAAACAATCAATTATAGAGCTATTGATACTATAACATACTCTAATAATCAAAAGCGCATCCCTCCATTATTATTTAAGTTTCGGATATAAAATAGCAAAAATAGGAAGCCGCAAAAACTAATGATTCACCACTCAGAAACATGTTGATATTTTGGGCGGTGGGCTCTAATAATTTGAAATTTGAGAGAGATATTATTCTTGGCGTATATTGCGATTAATTATAACTATACTCTACGAGTGTGCTGAGGGCACGTAACTGTCTTCTCTGCCAGCATATATATTTCCATCTAGTAACTAAAGCATTTATTTTTATTCTTTCCTTTTCCTAAAATTAAAAATAAATTATAAAGAAATGAAGAATATATAGCGTAAAACCCCAATTTTTGAAGAATATAAACATATACTAACGGAAGGAAGAACAAACACACATGTTGGAGAAGTATACTAAACTTTCCATCTTACGTTAGTTTGTACACTAGTTATTTTTTTATTTTTTTTCAATTGCCAGTGGCGTAAGAGGCGGCGATTGACATTTGCAGTGTCTTAAATTATCATAATTAAGGAGCTTCCTTCTGAAATAGTTTACAGAAATTCTTTAATTTAATTTATTTTTCAAGTAAAATACACAGTTTGGTGGCGATGGATCTCTTTTCTGTTTGTTATAATTAATGAAGTTAAAGGAAAGTCTATTACTTTCGCATGATTATGATACTTATGTAATGAATTGAGATAAATTGGATAAACTGTCGATATATATTTTAACTCTAAGCACAAAAGAGGTCGAAAACCTGTGGAGGAACATTTTAATAATAGTGATACTGACGCCTAATATTACAAAAAAAATTATAAAAATATTTCTTCCAACGTTGAACTTGACATATAATTTCACGAACTAAATAGTTGTTGAATTTTTTCCAACAAAAACATAATATGGTAACATTTCATTTGTTATTAGATTACATAAGATATGATTACCACTAAAAAATGTTAATGATATGATTACAAAATCTCTAAAAGCCAGATATGATTATTATATGGTTATTCATTTCATTTTAATATAATTATTTTTTTATTGCCAGTGGAAACTATTAAAGTTTGTGATAGTCATTTTGGTCAAAGTTTGGTCCTATGGGGTTAATAGTCATTTTAATAATCAAGTTTGGTCAAATTTTGATTTGTCTCACAAAATTTAAATTGGAATATTAAATTATGAAGTTTCAATTTTTCTCAATTGTCTCATCTATATACAAAGTGTCATCTTATAATGATATTCAAAATGACGTGTTTCATAAAATTAAGTAGTTATTTGTTTATTTTCCTTTCTTTTATTTTTTATTTTCTTATTTTAATGTAAAATGTCAAACATCATCAAAATATGACATTTTGTGAAACTAAAAGAAAAACGATACATTGTATATAGATGAGATAATTGAGAAAAATTGAAACTTGAAACTTCATGATTTAGTATTCCAATTTTAAACTTCATGGAATGGACCATAGTTTGACCAAATTTCGTGATTTAAATGACTATTAACGCGATTTAGAAATATAATAGCATGCGTATATCTGTAAATAGTTACGTATTAAAATAATACTACAAAATCTTTTGAGTCATTTCAAGCTATTCAAGTAAATTACCAATATTAAAGTAGTTTGGAGATGCAATTTATCTCGGTCTGTTGGATGCATCCCCTAATTTTATAGATTCAGTCGCTATGATTAATCTTGACATGCGGAAGTAATTTGTTTGGAAGATGAGGAATGTTTGATTGAAACTGCTCAACTTAAAAAAATATATAGTCCACTCCGTATTATTATTATTATGCATACCCGGCTAATTATGAATTGGTTGACTAATATATTCAACTCAGAGGTACCTACGGTTCGGAACCGCCGGTTCCAGTTTCGGAAATTGCCGAACCGGAACCGAACTGTGAGGGTGTTTCGCGGGTTCCGGTTTTGAACCGGTGTTTTTCGGAGGTTTTTTTTTTACAGTTTTTCACGGTTCCGAGCCGTCGGTTTTCGGCAGTTTTTTACAGTTTCGGCTTGGTTTCATGGTTATTCGGCAGTTTTTTACCGTTCCGATTTAGAACCACCCAAAACCGACAGTTCCGGCACGGTTTCAGTTCGGAAATTTTTGAATCTGAACCGAACCACGGTTCTAAAATCGACGGTTTTGGTTCGGAAAAATTCTCATGGTTCTGGTTCGAAACCGTAACCACTGGTACGGTTTCACGATTAACCGCCGGAACCGTTAACCTTGGGCACCTCTAATTCAACTAATGCATACACGGGTACCAGGTGACATGTCACATATGTGCACACTCATCATAACTGTTGTTCGAATTGAGAGATGAAATAAGAGTGGGATTTAGTATGAGATAAGTTAAGATATGTTTTGTGAAAGATTAATATGGTGTTGAATTTTATTTTGTTGCTTGGTTGCCTAAAATTGCATGGAAGATAATTTTAATAAGATGTGTGGTTGATTCGAGTAATAATAACTAAGACTAATATCAATTTAAGTTTAGTTATCATAATAAATAGGACTAGATGATAAGAAAATGTATTCTTTAATTCTTATTAATATAATAATCATTACTTCTATTAGCAGGGAGATTAATAAATAGTTGTATTTGAAATGGAGTATAGATGAAATAAACTCATCAAAATCCCAGCCCATCATCATTACTAGTTACAAATATAAAAAAAGAGAGAATCAATCGGAATCTCCTGGCCCATAAAGGTACAAATCCCGGTTGTTACGAGTCTGCAAGGGTCTAGCATTTTCCTCTGTGTACTGTCAAATTAAACAAAACCCATAAATATATACTCTATAAAATCAAATTAGGAATAATTCAAAAATCTTACATCATGAACAGCTTCTCTCAGCAACCTAACTTGTTTTCTGGAAACGGTCTTCACCTAAGGTCGTTAAAATGATCGATAATGATATTCAATTTCCACATTTTAAATTATGAATTAGGAAAAACAAGAGTAGTAGACCTTTTTATTAAGGGTCCAAATAACTCCTTCTGTACATGGAGGGGTTGTGAGTGACCCCAAATATCTGTAAAATCTTTCGCTACCAATTTGTATATCGTTGGGGTCCATCATTCCCAGAGCACTTTCGTCGTCTTTGTTATCAACAATCGAGGATATATTTGACATTATCTGTGAATTTTGATACGAATAGATATTGAGATTAGAAAAATTAAATTATTAGTAGTAGTTAGTAGTACCTTGGAAAGAATTGGATCAGGCGTTCCGATCTTGTACAAGATTCCAACGACGGCTATCCTATTTTTCAGATTAGGATTTGTGCTTAGGTGCACCAAATGCAGCTCCATGTCGTACCTGTTGTTAACAACCATCAATACTAGATGAGGCAAGTACTAATGTGGAATTCTGGTGTACATCGATAAACCCTCACACAGACATTTATATATTTACAAGAAAGTACCTTCGGCCGTTGATAGTGTGCTCTGAGGGAGAGTGCCAATGGGCGTACCGGAGAGGGTAATTGATGCCGTTGATGAATAGTGATCCAGCGCCACCACTCCACTCAATCTGCATCAACATAAATATGCTTATCCTTTCATCTTAAACATATCAATATCTAGTGATTAATCTTACTTGTATATCATGCCCTCTATTCTTCAAAATTGCATTACCAACTTTGTAGTAAACCTTAGTATTTTCCGTCTTTGAAATTATCTTTACTCTTTTATCTGAAATATCTATTGGAGATTGCAAATTGCCATTGTTGCATGCACCCCATTCTTTCTTTATTTTTCCCCAATTTCTTGGACCCTTTTCACTTTTTGCCCAATAATCAAACTCCCTTTCATCCTCTGAAACCAGAAAAAATAAATTGTCACAATCAAAATAAAAACAATGGTTGAGAATTCTAAGAGGAAGGTGATTTGCATACATACCTACTTCTTGAGCATTGCAAAACAGAACAATGCAAGAAATAACAAGGGGGGCTAGAATGTAGAGAGATGTAATTCTACTCTCCATTTTCTCTCTCTTTTCTTGTATCTTTGTGATAGAAAAAATATTTGCAGATGGGATGATGATTAGGTGAGGTTATGTGGGTATATAACAAGAAAAATAATTGAATTTGGTTGTACGTCGTGCTGAAATGGAAATTATCTGCATGTTTCTTCAAAGTCGGTGTGTATCATAATGTGAAACTCGATTAGGTATATACTCTCTCCGTCCATTATCCACTATTAAATGTCTTTTTTTTCCTTTTTTATCAATCCACCAATAAATATCTCATTTTTTTTCTATAATATTTAGCAAATGAACCTCACATTAGCTAATTCATTCACCCATAAAATCAAAATATAAAATTAGGAGCACATTCTATTAATTTTTTTCCACCCCTTTTTTTTACAAAAATGATTGAGAGACATTTATTCATAGATTGAGAGAGTATTAATAAATCCGCAGTACCAACAAATTACCAATATCTTTTTTAGGTAAAGAATAATAGAATTTGATACTACGTACTCCCTCCGTCCGCGAATAGGAGTCCCGTTTTTTTATTTTAGTCCGTCCACAAATAAGAGTCCCGGTTCACTTTTACCATAAATGGTAATAAGGTCCCACATTCCATTAACTTATTCCACTCATATTTCATTTATAACTAATATATACAAGTGGGACCCCTATTCCACTAACTATTTTCCATCTACTTTTCTTAACATTTCTTAAAACTCGTGCCATTGAGAAATGGGACTCCTAATGGTGGACGGAGGGAGTACCTCGTATGTGTCGTTTCCTTCACTAAAAAAAAAAGAAATGGAGTACTATGTTCTGTTTTCAAGAAAGTTATGGGTGGCCGGGCTAGCAATTTTTTTATTCGTACCTACTAGCTACATTGCAGTAATTGGAGAGAAATGTGAATAACGACTCAAATTTTCTATGGAAAAATATGGTGAAGAGTGATTACAAAATTATTTACTATGGAAAAATATGGTGAAGATCGATCACCAATTACTCATTAGGCAAATATTTTGATAGAAACGGAAAATTGGTGCATTAATGGTCAACAGAATATAAGGATCTCAACATATTTATATTGAATTTGTGGCAAAAGTCAAAATCAAAGTACTCCATCATCTCTTAGCTTGCATCATTTCATTTTGCAACATCTCATTGTACTATCACACGTTTTCAAAATTTGCTAGATTCAGTCGAAATGTAATTTGGCTATGTCAATGGTGGTATTAGAGTAATATAAATCGTGCATCATCATTCCCTTACGTTTGTTCCATTCGTCTCTTTAGTGATTATTTATTAGCTCATTTGTTTCGATTATATAGTGATTTAATGAAATGGCATGCAATATTTGTCTTTAAATGAGATCATGGAGGGTCACACGCAATGGTAATTAGATGTTATAATTAATATATGGAACATTAACTGTATATTGAGAGACCAATTTTGGACTGTGGACTGTGGTCTGTGGATATTGGTAATAAATTTATCAATATATAAAGAATGAGTTTTGAGAAAGTAATTTAGGCATTTTACTAGCGGCAATTACATTATACGATGAGAATAACTTAATTATAACTAATAACGAAATAAATTATAATACCATTGAAAGCAACTTAGCCAACATTTTTATAAGCGGCAATTACATTATATAATTTCATCCATTTATATGGCAGATGGTCATAGGGAAGTTTTCCAAATAAAGAACAAAGAATTAATGTACTTCCATGACCAAATTAGCCGACATTTTATAAGCGGCGGTTACATATAGAGAATTATGCATCTAATTCAAATCCATGGGCAGTAGTGATAGGAATTAACCGAATATTAGGGCTTTTGATCAAGAAAAAATATTTAGTGGACCTTCACACCAAAGTTGCTTTATCCCCGATCAATTAATTTTTGACAAATTAAAATATAAATAGCTCACATCCAATTAAATATATCAACTTAATTTTAGAAGATATTCTTTAAACCACTTTTATGAAATATTGCATAATTTTAAAATATGGAATTTTCCAAAAAAAATTTCCTTCTATATAAAAATATATTTATACACTTATATAGTTATAATTTAATTTTTATTTTCATATTAAGTTACTAGTAAACATATAACCGTTTAAATGCACTAAAAAAAGTAGAAAACGAAATTATGGTCATTCTTTTTATAAGTGTACTTTTCAGTTATATATACATTTTTATACATAAATATATAAGAAAAGGAAGATTATAACTTCAAATTTTAATAAAAGTAACAAAGTGTTGTATGATTAATATCTGCATAAGTCTCCAAGCAAATTCAAATGAAAGCAACATTCAGTCTTGATTGGACAAAATTATTTTATACTTTCTTGGTTTCCTAAAAGTTGGAATTTTTAAAAATGGCACATATTTTAATTCAAAATTGATAAAGTAAGAGGATGGAAGAGAAAAACGAATAAAATAAGAGAGATGAAAAGGAAAAGTAGTGAAGAAAATGGAAAGTTTCTATTTATTGAAAACAGCCTAAAAAGTGAAGACTGAAGAGTTTCTATTTTGGGGGGAAACAGATGAAAGTATTTTTTTTTAATCCAATATGTGGAAATGATGTTTGTTAAATTTAGCTTAGTCCCGCCAATCAATTTATAAATAAAATCTTTATCATGCACTAGTACAGTAGTACTTATCTTTTTATCTTATTTCTGATATTAGAAGTTGTCGACTCAAAAATGAAAAATTTGGCTATATATAGGCTAACATATCTAAATTTGGCAACGTTGCCATACCGCACATCTCGACTGCCTCAGGTGTGTGGGAACAAAATGGTGAGAAAATAGATCAAGCTTTGGCTTGTTTAATTACGTAGAATTATTGGAAAAGACCTATTTGTGTTGCTCTGTTTTTGGTTTGGATCCACGGTGCGATAACATCTGAGGTAAACTACCACACATCATGCACGAGTGTTGTTCCTTTATTCCTTCACTACTTGGGAACATTGTTCAAAATTCAAATCCATCTTCAGCTTAGGCTGCTTTGCCTTAGCCTTTGTACAAATTAATCCACTCATCACCGTGTAATCTTTAACGTGATTATGAATTCTATACTTTCTTCATCAAGATATTCATTAATTCTATTAGCGGGGGATTAAGTAAAAGATGAATTTGAACTATATTAAAGAAACTCATCAAAATCATTACCACTATTATGTTTACATGTGTCAAACTCATACAGTGAAAAAATTGAATCAGTTGGAATCCCCTGGGCCATAAAGGTACAAATCCCGGTTGTTGTGAGGCTGCAACGGCCTAGCATTTTCCTCCGCGTACTGTCGAATTAAACAACAAAACCATAAATATATACTCTATAAAATCAAATTGGGAATAATTCAAATCTTACATCATGAACAGCTTCTCTCATCAACCTAACTTGATCTCTGGAAACAGTCTTCACCTAAAAGTCGTTAAAATGATCGATCAGATATTCAACTTCCATATAAATTATGAAAAATAATGTGGTTTAATAGAAGTTATATGGAGTACCTTTTTATTAAGGGTCCAAATAACTCCTTCTGTACATGGAGGGACTGTGAGTGACCCCAAATATCTGTAAAATCTTTTGCTACCAAACTGTATCTCGTTGGGGTCCACCATTCCCAAAGCACTCTCTTCATCCTTGTTATCAACGATCGAAGATATATTTGCCATTAACTGTGAATATTAATACAATTAATTAGGCACTGAAATTAAATAATTTCTTACTAACAATTTACTATAGTATCTTGTTAGTACCTTGGAAAGAAATTGATCAGGCGTTCCGATCTTGTACAAGATTCCAACGACAGCTATCCTATTTTTCAGATTAGGATTTGTGCTTAGGTGCACCAAATGCAGCTCCATGTCGTACCTGTTGGTAACAACCATCAATACTAGACAAGACACATACTAATGTGGAATTCTGGTGTGCATCAACGAACCCTCACACAAACATATTCACAAGAAAGTACCTCCGGCCGTTGATAGTGTGCTCTGAGGGAGAGTGCCAATGGGCATACTCGAGAGGGTAATCGGTGCCGTTGATGAATAGTGATCCAGCACCACCACTCCACTCAATCTGCATCAACATAAATATGCTTATCTCTTGATCTTTAACACATCAATATATAGTATAGTAATTGAATAAACTTACTTGTATATCATGCCCTCTATTCTTGACAGTTGCATTACCAACTTTGTAAATCCTATTTTCCGGCTTTGAAATTATTTTTACTCTTTCATTTGACATATCTATTGGAGATTGCAAAGTGCCATTGTTGCATGCACCCCATTCTTTTTTCATCGTTCCCCAATTTTTTGGACCCTTTTCACTTTTTGCCCCATAATCAAACTCCCTTTCATTCTCTGTAACCAGAAAAAAAAGGTCACAATCAAAATAAAAACAATGGTTGAGAATTCTAAGAGGAAGGTGATTTTGCATACATACCTACTTCTTGAGCATTGCAAAACAGAACAATACAAGAAATAACAAGGAGGGCCAGAATGTAGAGAGATGTAATTCTACTCTCCATTTCTTCTCTCTTTTCTTGATCTTTGTTATAGAAAAACTATTTCTAGATGGGATTATATATGAGAATTCCTGTTAATTAAGAAGTTGAATAATGAGTAGGCGATGTTATGTTAGTATTTATAACACGGAAAATAATTGAATTTGGTTGCGCGTCGTGCTGGACTAGAAATTTCCTCAAAGTTGTCGTGTGTCGTAGTGTGAAACTCGATTTAGCTATATAACTATTAATAAACCGGCAGTGACAGCAAATTACCAATATCTTTTTTAGGTAAAGAATAATAGATTATGATACCTCATACGCGTCGTCCTTCACCAAAAAAAAAAGAAAAAGAAGTAACGTATAATCAAGAAAGCTGAGGGTTGCGTTTTTTGTTCTTACCTAACTATGCAATTTTGAGAGAAATGTGAATAATGAATATATTATCCAACATGGGTGGGCCGAGCGAGATACGGGGGCAACTGGAGCGACGAAGGGGGCGAGTCGGGCGACTGATCTGGGGCGTGACTCGTTTTTTTCTAGGCTGAATTCTCTGCTTTTTCTTATTTTAGTATGCAGTCCACCTTTTTTGATCAATCATTTTTACTTTAAATCATTTCAAAAAATATAATATATATACTTTTCATCTTCCCTATATTCCCTGTACCCAAAATAACTCAATTAATAGAATTCATTAAATAATTATCAGCAACTAAATACCGTCAATAATTCTTTTCTACCCTGTGTAAGATTAATTTTAAAAAAAAAAAAAATCATATTAAGTGACATAAGTATTTATATTAGGTTTTAAAATACTATAAATAATAGTACTAGTACTAAATAACAGAAAAAACTATACTTTCGTATCAAAAAGCATGCTCTAGATAACATATTTAGAGCACTCCCAATGGAGTTCCCTAAAAACTCCCTTATTTCTCCCTAACTCCTGCCACATCAGCGCCACATCAGCACCAAAATTTATCCCCAGTTTTTAGCCAAGTGCTACATTGGTTTCTCCCTTATTTCTCCCTTATTTCTCCCTAACTCAACATTTCATTTTTACATCATTATTTTTTATATTATTTAATTTTCCCTACAAATGTATTTAATAAATAGACTAATAATGAACAATTCATCGTTGTATTAATCATTGGAAAATATAATACAACGAGAAAAAAAAAACTACAAATAAAAAACGCAAATAAACAAAGATTTAAAAAAAAAAAATCTAAGACGGAGGGGCCGGAGGGGCGTCGGGATCGAGCCCCAGCGTACTCTGCAGGTGTTGGATGCATTTCCAGAGGGCCGCCTTTTCTTCAGGGGTCCCGCCGCCGGTGAAGTACAGCGTGTACATCTGGGTCAGATTGGCGACATTGCTCGAATAAGTGGCTTTTTCTAAGTCGATGACGGATTCCGACGCGACTTCCGACGTTGCGCCCTTCCCCTTCCGCCTCCCCTTCGCCTTCTTCACTCCCTCCGGGCGCTCGTGCGGACCATCCCCACTCAAGTCGATGTGGGCCGCGCTCCCCTCGCTCTCCGAAACGCTAAGTCGCGAGCGCACCGATTTCCCGTGCAGCGCGTCGTGCATTCCCGTCCGGAATTTGGGGAGATCCTTCAGCTTATCGTAGATGTTCCAATACTTGAAGCCCTTCGTCGACAAGTACTGGCTACTATACATCCGGATGGCCTCATCTCGGACCATGTGCTCGTTCTGGCCACTCGTCATGTGAGTCATCAAGTTAGAATAAATACCGTTGAAGTGCCCGCAGTCCCTCATGAGGCGCTCCCAATGCCGACGGATCGCCTCGCTGCCATGGTCCTTCATTGAGGCAGTCTTGTGGCTCCTGTACTTCGCGGCAATCCGCTCCCAGAATATGATCTCAGTCTGGTAGTTGCTGCGCTCCGCGTCCTGTGACGTGTCCGCCCAGCAGTCGGCTATCAGCTCGGACTCTTGCAGAGTGTAAGTAGTCCTTACCCGCTTCGGCCTCTCATCGGAACCCGTATCAGTCGCAGCCGACGACGCCGGCGCCTTCCCCCTCCCGCTCCTAGAAGGCGGCTCGGTGGGCGTTTCTTCCACCTCGAAGTCCTCCGCGCTCAGTGTCGCGGCCTGAGATTCTTGGTCGCCTGGGGTTGATCCGGGGGTGTCGAACTGGGGCCGATACACATCGTCGGCTGGAAAGGGCATTCTGCCGGCAGAGTTGAAGTACGGAGAAAGTCTCCGCGCCGGAGGAGTCTGCAAAGGAGACGGACCCCCGTATGGAAGTTGGCCGGGAGGAGAACCCATCGCCAACAACGACTGCATCCACTGCTCGTTTGCTTCATCCGTGTTGGGAATTTGTGAACTCGACTCTTTCCCCTTACCCTTATCCTTACCCGATCGGGAACTTTTCTTCCAAAAGCTCATAATTTTGATGAAAATTGAAGATTGGGAGAAGAGATTGAAAATGGAGAGAATGAAGATTGTGGGTGATGAATGGAGGAAGTGGAGGAAATATTTATAGGGGTGGAATGTAAAATAGCCGTTGGGTTCAAAAAAAAAAAAAAAAAATTTTAATTATCGCCGATTATCGCCGAGCGTCGCCACAGTGGCCGGCGATCGCTCGGCGATAATCCGGCGTTAGAACGCCACTCGGCGAAGCAACGGCAACATTATCGCCGAATTATCGCCGACTTCGCCACAATGGCCGGCGATAATTCGGCGATAACCGGCGATTTATCGCCGAGAATTCGCCACCTCCATTGGGAATGCTCTTAGTCAGTTAATGCTGGGGTACACGCCCTGTCGCCTCATCGACCCACACCTCGGATTTTAACCTCATCGACCCGGGGCCCTGCGCCACTAACAATATTAATATTATTATCTTTGTTCTTCCATTCGTCTTTTTCTGTGATTATATTTATATAAGCTCGGTTGTTATAATATACTCCCTCCGTCTCACTTTAGGAGTCCCGGTTTCGGCACGGGTATTAAGAAATGTAAAGAAAAGTTGGTGAAAAAAGATAGTAGAATGTGGGTCCTACTTTTTTATATTAGTTTTATAATCAAATGTGAGTGGAAAAATGTTAGTGGAATGTGGGGCCTAATACCATTTATGGAATATTTCAACCGGGACTCCTAAAGTGGGACACCCAAAAATGGTAAACTGGGACTCTTAAAGTGGGACGGAGGGAGTAGTACTGTAGTGAATGAAATGGCATGCAACATTTGTCATAAGATGAGGTCATGGAGGGTCACACGCAGTGGTTAGATAATGTATGGACCAATAATTATTGACAGACCAATTTAATAGATAGGGAGACCAATTTTGACTGTGGATCCGAATATACGATACAGGCAATTCCAAATGGTAAAAGCCAAAGAACCATGAATTGAGTTCGTCATTCATGAAGTTTATTGTTATTAAATTTAATAAAATCGGGTTCAGAAATCATCTAAGTTCTAAGAGCTGACACATGTATGGCATTTTCAAATGAGATAATAAAACTATTTTTGGGCCCAAGAATTTGCAGGCCATTGACCCAACTTTAGGCCCCGAGAATCCGTTCTTAACAATGCCTAGGCCTAGCTGGATTCAATTTCGTCTTGGGCCAAGTCGACAGACCTTTGATGTTCAATTACTAGTCAAGTAGAGTGTGTGATGCAATATCTATAATAATAAAATATTGTAAGTTTGTGGGACACTTTTTATAAGGCTTGTTGGGGGTAATACTTACACCTTGCTTGCAAATTGACTAATTCTCCGTTGTGATATGATTTTGCACCAACAAATTGTCGATTCACATCTGAACTTATTTTAATATTCTATTTGTTCCATTACAAATAAACGTTTTCCTTTTTGAATTGTCCTAATAAAAATAAAACGTTTCATAAAATAGAAACAACTCTATTTCTACTTTTTCTTTTTACTTACTTTACCTTCTCTTCATTAAATCACACTGCATAAAATCATATGCTGAAAATCAAATGTTGCATTTTTATTAGGACGGAGAGAGTATAATATTGTCAGTTTTTAATTAAACCACTGCGATTTTGTTTTTAAGACACTTTTTAAAAGACTTTATAATAGTAGAGTTGGAATACACCTTATATATATCTTGTAACTTTATATTAACGCACCGTAGTTATTCTAATGTGGAATGTGGTGTTTACCCCAAACACTATTCAATCAAATCTAACACTTTATCCTATCAAACTTGGCCAAGATATTTATTCCATTTATTAACATTAGTAACACATCAAAACACCATTTTCATATTTTCTTAACCTCTCTCCACCTTCCTACTTTAATCATGATCACACTCATTTTAACTCGATCGCGACTAATTTCTCTTTCACTCACAAGTCACAGACCACAATGTTGTTTATTTTCATCATTTTCTTATGGTGAATGCTTATGTTGCAGAGATACTGAAAAAAAATCCCTTGATTTGGGTTTGTTAGTTTGATCAAGTGCTTTAGAGCATCCACTATAGGCGCGGCGCGCCGGCCGCCCCCATCGCGGCGGGACGCGTCCGCCCCGGAGGCGGACGATTTTGTTGGGGCGAACGGGCATTCGCCCCGAAGGCGGCGTGGACGAGCCGGAGGAGAGAGAAGTGCGGCGGCCGCGCGCCTATCTATTGCGCGGCGAAACCGCCGCGGCGGTCGCCGCTTTTTATTTTAATTTCTTTTTATTTCGAATTTGTAATTAATTTTTTGGCTTATTTAAATACCCCACCAATTTGTTTTTCACTGCACACCCATTTTCACTCCACCTCCAATTTCACTCTTTAGAATTTTATACCAAATGCACGGGAGAGACGAAGATTCACCCGACACGGAAGAATTGGGATACGGATACTATCCTTCTTCCCAGCCATCTCAGCTGTGGGTATCGAGTCCCAGTCCCCCTCCATTCCAGTCGTGGTCACCGACATCCCCGCCGTGGCAACAAACCCAATATCGGGGTCAGTCATCTCATCAGAGGAATTTGGGTCGTTCGGCATTCGGAGATTATCGACCCACTATGGACTCGCCCAACCATCCGCGTCCGGATACCCCCTCTCACTCTTTCCAGCGCACCCAGACTCCTTTGTCTAATTTCGATAGGTTCACACTGGAGCAGATGATGGGGCTGATGAGTCCGGGCCTACCGGAGACCCCGCCAACGAGATGTTCCGGCGACGGCGGTGGTGGGAGAGGCAGCAGTGGTGGGAGGGGCGGCGGCGGCGGCGGTGGGGGGAGGGCTGGCGGCGACGGCGACGGGGATGGCAGCGGCAGCGGCGGTAGCGAGTCGGGGTGGGCACTACACCAAAGACGAGTCGATTGCTAGGGCGAGGGCATGGGATGCCGTCACATCAGACCCCTGTGTTGGCACCGATCAGACCGAGATGGGCTTTTGGAAGCGCGTTTTGTTGACCTACAATGAGTTCAAGCCGAGAGGCGCCAAACCGCGTGACGCGGAATAGTTCCGGAAAAAGTTTGGGAGGATTCTGACACCCACCAGGAAGTTCGCGGGCATCTACGGCAACAACCTCCTCAACGCTGAGAGTGGCTGCAACGAAGCCGACGTGAAGGCTCTGTCTGTGTCCCAATACAACGCGCTATGGAAGCCTAAGTTCACCCACTGGGAGGAGTTTCTCGTTCTCGAGAACTGCCGAAATTCAAGTCCATTTGTGCAGAGGAGACTGAAGGTCACGGGGCGAAGTGCAATAGACGCAACAGAGCTGGGAACTACAGCAGCAGCAGCGGCGGCGGACAATCAATCGACCTCAACGACGCCCAAACGAGAGAGCCCTCTGATACACACACTAGGCGTTCACGCCCTCCGGGGCAGAAGGCCAGTATCCGCAGCGCCCGAATGTCTGCAGGTTCCTCCCGCTACTCGGCGCCCGCGTCTGGATCGCGCAGCGCGCATGCGCCTTCTGGAGCTCAGTCCGTGGACCATGGGGCCCATGTGGTCTTGAACAAGAACCTGAATGTGCAGTTGATGAAACAACTGCAAGAGAACTGCCGTTTCTACGAGTCGGCCACCGACCCGATCACCAAAGCGATATACCATGAGCTCATGTGTAGGATCAGAGAGGATCTGGGGCTGACTGGTCCAGCGGCGCCGGGTGCGCCGGGGGCAGGGGCGACGCTGGGGGCGGCTGGGGCAGGGGCGGTGGCGCCTGGGGGTGTGGGCGACGAAGAAGAGGCAGAGGATTCCGACTCCACCACCGAGTAGATGGTGGCGGTGTTTTTATTTGTTTTTATATGTTTTTTTTATAAAATGTTCGTTGTATAATTTTCCGGTATCCATTAATACAACGAATATTTGGTCCCATCGCACTTTTTAATTTTATTATTATCTCGTTTTCTAATTATTTTTAGTCCGATAATTTTAAGTCTAATTGAATTAAAATATACAAAGAATAAAAATAAAGTGAAATGTGGCTAACAAAAGTATTCACTATTACTACGAAAACTTTTTTTTATGGCCATGGACAAATAAAAAGTGGCTCTGGATAAAAAAAAAAATATCAAAAAAAAGTGTCCAAATCTATAGTGGATGGTCTTATAAAGGGCAGGTTGGGTAATCTGAGCACAAATAATTTGTTTGGCTTACATCATCAATGTATATATATTATAGATACCAGCATTTAATATTTTTGTACTCGATATTTCCTCTCAGTAGATTTGCCGGAAGATTCCATTTAAAGTTTAAAGTCAGGAAAAAAGTTTGTGGTCCATTAGTGAAACCCACCTCTTTAAATCCCATTTCTCGTATTCCTGTGCCAAAACATGAATTCAATTAAATTGCACTACCTAAATTAGTAATTTATGTTTCCACTTACCTTGTATGCTATGGCCTGTGAATGCACACTAACGCATCTCCGCCGGCTCATCGTAATGAACTTTGTTTTAGACTATACTATTAAGCAATTTTTACTTTTTATATAGAGCATAATATATGTATATCCACGTTATAGTATATGAGGTTATCATATTAGCATCTCATGTGTTCAAAACATGTAAGTAAGTTAAAACTCGTAAGTTAGGTTTTTTTCACCAACTGCTTTCAGATTTACACAACTTTTGCAGAATACCCTTCTCTCTTTTATTTCACCAGCCAAATTGCCTTTATTTATTTACAATTTTTGCAAAATGACTCTCTTTTTTCCCACAACTTTCATTTTTTGTTTCACGCTGCAAAATTTTAGAAGTTTGTTTATTGTTACAATGTTTAGTCCTCAATGAAAAGTGTAATAAATAGTACAGTTATGGCGGAGACATTGCTACTTTTTCAACTTTGTTTGGTCTTTCGACGTTTGCTTTTAACAATAACTACCTTATATATCTTTAATTTCTATCACTCATTGTTTAGTTATTTCTCTTTCACAATCTCTACTGTTCACATTGCAAGTGTGTTTGGCGACAGTCAATACCAAAAAGCCATAACTATTAGTAGTGGTTTGAACCCAATATTAAAATCCTAACTATTAAAATGCTAAACTATGAAATTTAAATTTTGCATCTAAGTATATGCACTATGTACTCGACACGAAAAATGATGGTAATATATAAATATATGTAGTTGGCCTTAAATAAGGCAAATTCCGGACTTGAAATACTTCTTCAATTGAGCTGAATGGAAGATACGTCATTGACAATGTCATTTAAAGTGAGTTATTCTTCCTAACTAACCTTCCACAGCTCATCTTATATGGCAAGCACTAGAGTTACTACTTTGAACTTTTCAATGGAAGTAATTATTGATAAAAACCTAATAATAGGTTAAGTAGTGTATATATAAACTAAATCATTTCTCTAGCAACTCGAATTGATAATTAATTGTACTAAACTAAAATAAATGCCAAAAATTACTAATTGGACCCAATGTATTGAAGTAGGCGTTACTATATAGGAGTGTCATATATGGACTATTACTATTGTTCGCGGATGAGAAGAATTGAAGAAAGATCGAAGGAACGCGTAAAATTTTGTATAGTTATAAAAGTAAAAGGTATAATCTCGAATCATCCTTTATAAATGTTTCCCTGAGAAACTATTTATGCAGATCTCGAGGATCCAACAGAAACTGACAAATTGGAAGTAAAGAAATAATGGTAGTTCACTTTCAGATGGACCTACACACGAAGCATAGTCAAAAATTCCAAAATGAGGCTCACACACCAATGTTTTTTAAATTTTAACATATTGAAAAAGGTAACAGGAGTGGAAAATATGGGAGCTTTGATCGAGGGAATTGAAAAACACAGCAGTTAAAGAGATGGATGGAATTGTAGATTCAAAGTTGGGGTGGTCCACTAGTTTTCAAGTTACTACAACAATACTCAATAGTCAAATGCTATCAAGAAAAAAAATTGTGTCCATACGCAAAAAGCGCCACTTTGAGGTAGTTGCTTTTATACACACATCGATTTACAAAAGGATTAGCATCAGCTCTCGCAAATCGCCCGTGAATTCGTAGCTGCTGGCTCGAGCTGCACCCACGGCTCTTTGCTGTAAAACGCCGTGACTCGCTAGTGCAACACGCGGTGCACGGTTGGACACATCGAGGCAATTTTAAATTTCCTTTATTAAAATTAAATATGATGATATAAATAATAAAATTTGAAATAAGCTCATATTACAAAAAATAATCAAATAATTCAGATTTAATTTTCTTTCACTTTATAGAAATCATAAATCATTTAGACGGGTGAAAGAGGAATATTTATAACTTCTCTCAGTTTTCTTGTTTCTCATCCAATTTTTTATGCGGTGCGAAAACGTGAGATAATTTAAAAGTATCTTCACGCAATGATATCAACAAAGTACTACTAATATTTATTTCCTCCCGTCTCACTAAATGTGAAACGCTTACTTCACATCATAATATTTTATATATTGTTATTTCATGAGTAGAAAAAACTAAATGTGAAACACTTATTTTACAACATAATATTTTATATAATGTTATTTCATGAATAAAAAAAAAGAATAAAGCAGAATTGATGGTGTTTCGTTTTAGAAAATATGTCTGTGAAACATCTCAAAAAGAAAAACGTATCATTTTAAGTGGGACGGAAGGAATATATTCAATTAATATAATCCCTCTATCCCCTAAAAATGGAGTAATGGTTTTGGGACGGTGCGACTATGATGAAGTTGATAAAAATATGAAACATAGGGAGTACATTATCAAAGATTTTGTACTCCCTCTGTCTACCGTCAGGAGTCCCGGTTCAGTTACTATGAAATATGAATGGTAGGTAGATCCTATATTCTACTAACTCATTTCACTTACATTTCTTAAAACTTGTGTCAAATTCAAATGAGACTTCTAATAGCGGACGAAAGGAGTATACACTTTTGACTTAGAGTTTGAAATGCAATCGCCAAACATTATTATTTTGCTCCTTTATCAAAAAAATATTAGTACTATTTATTTTTCAATATTTTAACTAAGTATAAGACTAATTAGAATTAATTTTTCATGTAGTTTATTACATTTAAAATATTTATGAAATTTCAAATTTAATAAAGTTTAATTATGTTTAATTTTTAAATGAATTTCGTATTTTAATCAAGTAATTACAGTTTATCTGAATTAACAATGTGACATAAAAGTTTAATGGTCAAGCTCAAGGATCGAGCTCTATTGTGGTTGGGAAAATTTTAAATAAATATAAATATAGTATCCATAATAGTAACGTGAAAATATTAAGGGTAAGCTCAATGTTCACCCTGTATTAAAAAATTTATATAGGATACATAAAAATTTATAGAACAATACCTTCAAGCATTTTGCTTTCGAAAAGACATTCAAGCATTTATGTAACGCCCCACTTTTTCAAACCCTAATTTTCGGGTTATAAAATTTTTGCATTAAATGCCTTAAATGCTATGATATGTGAATTATTTGATGAGTAATTAATTGCATAGTGTCTTTGTGACCTAATTGCGTATGAGAATTGAGATTGAGTTGAATAGTCAACTTGTTGAAATGTTGACGTGGCTATTGAATAGTCAAAGATGGGAAAATTATGACGTGGCCGTTGAAAGGTCAATGCGTTGAGAAAAAGAAGAGGAAGTAACGAAATGATTGATTGGGTGTGAATATTTGATGCGGAGAAATATAATTGTGGGTGAATTATTTTCCTAAGGGATGAGTGAGAATTTAATAGGAGCATTATTAAATCATGTGGAATTTTCGGCCATTATTGATTATTGGAGAAGGAATCCTATTTTTCTTGGATTTAATTATTTGTTTGGGATAATTATCCAAATTAAATCCAAAGCCCAAATACTCTATAAATCCTACATGGAATTTTCGAACCACCACTTTGATTTTTCCCATGAGATTTTCGAAAATCTCATATATTGGAGAAGAGGGAATTATTTATTTATTTGATCTCTTATTTATTCTACTCCATGAATAAATATAAATAAGTTAGAATATCCTACCATATCTTGTCATATCTAAGAAGATATTGCCATATCCTAATTAAATTAGGATTTGAATTTATTCCTTGTTGGAAGAGGAAAAATACACGCCACTTTTGATATATATATTGGGGAGATTTAATTTTTTTCTTGCTCCGTGATATATTATTCTACTCCGTGAAATATTTGAATTTAAATCATAGGCTAAGTTAATAGCCTAGAATTCGAAATTCTCTCCTAACCATCCTCCAAATTTTCGGCCTCTACAACCAACAAATCTCTCCATATCTTCCAAATCTTGATTTATTTAATTAGTGGATATTATTATTTGGCACTCTATAAATATAAGAGAGAGATCAAACCCTAGCACACAAAACCGGCGTCTCCCACTCTCCCAAGAATTTCGAAACTTCTCCCCCACTCTCTCCATATTTTCTTCAACTTTTCTACAAGATTTCTTCATCAATTGAGAAGAATTCAAGTGAAATTCAAGAGATTATTGAAGAATCAAGACTAATTCCTTGTTTCTACCGTTCGTTCTTTTGGAAAAGGTACTTTAATTATTGATCTCCTCTTCTTCTACCGATCAATCGGTGTTCTTGAGTCCACATGCATTTAGATTGAGTGAAGGAGAATTAAATTGATGAATTTTGGAATGCATGGATGCGTGTGTGTATGTGACAGTGTGTGTGTGTGTGTGCACACGCCTCGGCGTGCGTGCACATGTGTAGTGTTCGTGTACGTGTGTTGTGTGTGTGGAACACTCATGCGTGACACGATATAACGGTGAATTTGGAGTTGCTCATTGAATAAGAATGATATGCTAATCATACCTTGATTTTGATTGATGATTTTGAAAATAATCGATGGGAAAAAGGGAAATATGGGAGACATGCATGATTTGAAATCAATGATTGAAACTGATTTGTGATACGCCTAATTTAAAGGTGATACTTCGCGCTCTTAGCGTGATAAACGAGGAGAAGAGAATACTTTCGAGATAAGCCGACGAGGTGGGCTTTCTTTTAAAATAAGGACATTGTCCTAAACTGATATTGATGAGAATGAGATATGTGTTATCATGCCTTGATTTGTTTTGTCGTGCCTATCCCTCGTGGCTATGCCACTATTGATTTAATCGAATTCGGATCCTTGTAGAGCCGCAAACTCTACTTGGGTTAGTGTACACCAATGTTAGACCGAGTGCTGGTGTACGGGTCGGCCGGTCTAGTGACCTAGATTGCGGCCGCAGTCCTTGTCATGTAGAATGAGGATATGGTAAACGTCGATGAGAAAAATGGTTGCGCGACCGTGATATTTGAGAAAGAATATATTTTGGTGCCTCGGGTCTTTCTAAAGTTAAAACCCCGATGGACACTTGAAAATGGCATGATAACTATAATTGTGATAAAACTGTTTTCGGCATGAGTCCACTGAGTATGTTTATAGTACTCAGCCCTGCATGTGTTTTCCCTATGTGCAGGTTGAGCGGTGGCGAGCGGGCGGCGGTGTTGAGTAGGAAATAATAAGATGATCTGTTGGTACTTTAAGTCGTTGTGTCTCCATACATAGCCTCACTTCTCTCTTGATCGCTTCCGCTATTTTATGAAAAATTGTTATCTTTTGGTTGGGATGAATACTTATATTTCGTGGGAATATTTTGGATATGAAACAGTTGGAATTATTTTGGAATCTTTGCTATTTTGGAGCATTTATTGCGATAGCCTTTTATTGGATATCTTTGCTAAGGCATTATTCTTCTTCTACTTAATTATTTTGGTTAAATCCCTTTTTAAAATGGAACCCTAGCCTATGATCTTTGATGCATTTAAGTCCGCTTAGTTAACGATCGCCGCATTTATTATACCCTAGATGGGCGGGTCGTTACAATTTACGTTCAAAAAGACATCAGAATGGTCAACCTATTTAGGGCTAGCAAAATACAACGAAATAACATACTTATTATACTGAAAAAATAATGAAAATACCAAATTTTCGGTATACTGCACTTTCAATACGGTATGATACCTTACCGACAGATTTAGGTACGACAAAGGTATGAATTTTGTATATACCGCGGTATACCGCATTATACCTCAATTAAAGTATATACCGCAATTTTGCGGTATATATACAATAATTTTGCGGTATATAGTGTTAATTATATTTAACATATTTATTATTTATAATATTATAATATTTTATATTTTCAAATTCTTAAATCATTGCTAAATGACGTTGTGTGTTTATTAAATAAATACTCCAAAATGAATGATGGCCTATTTTTCCTTCCGAGATTTGAGTTTCAACAAATAAAATGGATCATTAATATTTATTGCTATTTGATTTAAATTTAGTTAATATTATCCGTTGGAAGTTATATGAATTTTGAATGTCATGAACTATGTTTGATTAGGATGGAATTTTATCATTTTGGACATTTTCTAGATAGATAAAATATTATTTTTAATATTTTATACAGTATCAAACATGCATGACTTGCAGTATACCACGGTACGGTATATCGAAATGTCGATGATATGATCACTGGTTGGATTGAGTGGGGACCAAGGATGAGGGAGAAGACATGCCAAGGACCCAATAAAGCTTAACGGCTGACCAAGGAAGCAGGGAAGAGAGGTAGTTCGGATTTGAGGACAAATCCTTTCCAAAAAGGAGAGGATGATACAATCATTGAAGTCGTGCATCAAAGTTTGTACCTGCAGCTAGCTTCAAATAGTATTCTGCATATAGAGATGACGTCCTAAAGCTCCGAAACTGGCACCAATATCTTCGTCTTCGAGGGAGCTTCGCGTGAGTATCTTACACGCCCCAATAAAATCCCAGAGGAGGGAGTTATGGTTGTTTTATAGAAGCCGCACAGTGCTGAATGCCCCACCCCGGGTGGGTGACTTTAAGCCACCAAGACCCATCCGAGCGAGTGGCTGCCTGAAGGCATAGTTGAGGCAGAACGTTCCAGCCGGACGGGTGGCTTTCGGTCACCATATTCCACCCGGGTGGGTGGCTCACGTAGAGGCTAGATTTTATGGGTCTTTTCTTGAATTTTGGGCCTAAACTATAAAAAGCACATTTTCCCAGTTTATTTCTTAGTTTTTGATGAAATTAGAGCTTGAGAGATTTGTTCCTCTTAAAGAGGATTTCCCATCCAATTCCTAGATTTAGGTTGCTTGGTTCATCAAGTAAAGGTATGCTTTGAAGGTTGTTGAATGCATGTTAGTTATGTTGTAAGTGTCTTAGCTTGCTTCATCAATGACTTGTATTCCAATTTCCACAATATCCAATGTTAATTGCTTTCTTGTTCTTCTTAGATTTCTTAGTTCTTGTTGGGTCTAGAATTTTCCTCTTGTTTTCATTGATAAATTGAAAATCAATCTCACAAAAATATCTAGATCAAGCATCACAAATGGGTACTTCCTTGGGAAATGGATCATGAATTATATGGATCCACATCAGTCGGTAAGGTAAAGATTTTCATATTTTGATATACTGACTTTTCCGTATACCAAAAAAATCGGCACGGTACGGTATCATGTTTTCTCATATCGTACTTTTCAGTATTTTTCGGTACGGTATGCGGTAATGCCCATTTCGGTATAGTACACCGTATCGATCCAACTCTAGCCAATAACAGCAGACCCAAGCTTCAAGTCCTGATAAACCGACACCCACAGTGGACCGACGGTGTTGACAGTGCGTTGGGCTTCTTCGAGAACGCCAACTAAGTACATTGACACCGACGCACAAAGGCTATCAACTTTGCCACAGTCCCTAACGACCTGAATCACCACCGCCAGTATCTCCAGAAAGCAGTTAAGCCTTTCTTGGTCTTTATGTGTGCTGACCCTACGCATGATTTCTTCAACATTAGCAACCCCATGTTAGCAATACAGTTTCACATAGTCTCCGGTCATGTTAACTGCGAGACAAAAGAAAGAAAATTATTGGTATAATACTCCCTCCATCCCATTAAATATGCAACATTTGGGAATCAGCATGGGTTTTTATGTAGTGTTGTTTTGTAAGTTAATGAAAAGAGAGTAAAGTAAGAGATGAAAAAGTAGAGATAAAGATGTTTCCATTTTAGAAACGTTTCATTTTTATTGGGACAATCCAAAAAGGAAAATGTTTCATTTCTAATGAGACAGAGGGAGTACAAAACACCAAAATGCCAAAACAAAAAATATATAAGCATTTTACCGGTGATAGCCATTGCCTCCGTGGTAATTTGCATTTTTGAGGTCGTCGATGTTGGAATCTGATAATGCAGGTGAGTATCGATCGATATACTCCTACGTCTCATAGAAATAGGTCATTTGAGACCGGCATGGGTTTTAATGTGTAATTGGTAAAGTAAGAGAGAAGGAGAAAAAGTAGTTGAAATTGTGTAGTGGAATGTGGTCATAGGGCTGGACAAAAATACTGAAATACCGCACTTATCGTACCGAAAATATTGATTTTTTGGTATACTGCAATTTTCGGTCATACCGTACCGAAAGATTTTGGTACGGTAGCGGTATCAATTTTCCTATACCGCGGTATACCGTGATATACCGAATATTTGGTATATAACGTATTATCGGTATACCACGCTATACCGAATCCTCGATGCATACAAAAATATCGGTACATGTTGAAATATTATATATATTACATTATATTTAATAATTTATATAATATAAAATAGAATTAAAAAGAAAAAATCTCTGAAAATGCTACTTTTAAATATTTTGTGTATAAAAGTGAATTTTTTTGGCACAACGATACTACGGTTTACCGTACCGTACTTCAGTATACCGTAAAAGTACGGTACCACAATAATAGTAAGGTAACTGTATAAAAATTTAACGATACCGAATTTTCGGTATACCTTATTATGCGGTATAACGTTCTCGGTACGGTATACCGTACCGTACTTCTTTATACCGCAATAACGGTAAGGTAACGATATCAAAAATTAACGATACCGAAACTTCGGTACGATATCGGTAAGGTATGCAGTATGGCATTCTCGGTACGGTATACCATACCGATCCTCCCCTACCTACTTACCATGGGCCGGATTAGCACTCAATCGTACTTTTCATGAGGGATTCTTTCAATAACATGGGAGTTGATACAGAACAAGACAAAGAAGACACGACGTCTGACTCGCCCACAAAGTCGAGCCGGTCAAAGCCCAAGAGCAAGGACTAGCCCAATAACATAATTAAAGGATTATGTTTAACATCATAGTATTATTTCCTTAGTTTGTTTTCTTTTATGGCATGTTTGGTAGGGGTGATAACTCATCTAGGGATGGAATTTTATGAAAAAAATGTCTTTTTTGTCATAAAATTCTATGCCTAGATGAGTTATCACCTCTACTAGTTTATTATCATAGTAGATCACATCCAGGTTTTCTTTGTTGGTCTTTTTTGAATTAAATAGAAGCGTCGAACCGCATAAGGCCTAATTATTTTGAATAGGATCATTGTATTCCCTTGAACAAGAAATACAGTAATCTTATTACTACTGCTGATTTTCTCATATCTTGCTATCAAAAACTCTAGGTCATATGCACGAATCTTCATATTTATTTCAAGGTTGTTTATCAATCGCCGCACGCTAGCTACGATCATGTGGCGCTTGATTTGTCTCATAGGAATTAAGTTTCAATGAACAACTTTTAAAAGTATGCCCAATTTTAATTAGGTGTAAATATTAGTATATGGTAGTTTTCCAGTTAAAAATAAGAATGTCTAATCGCGAAAAATAAAACTAAACAAGTTGATATTCGTAATATTATTCCTACAAAAACTTAGAATACCAATATCTTAATCATAAACCATGTAGTCCAATGACATGATTTACCCTCGTGTTAATTTGTAATCATTCCATTAACTATCTAACAATATTTAAATGTTAGTGGAGAAAGAGTGCAAATACGCTTAAATAGTTAAATGAATAAAACTCTGCGTAGAGTTTAAAAGTGCATTGTCTTATTTACTTCTGAATGGGAGACATGACTATGACTAAAATGCCCCCGAATGGAAGCTCGATTTAAGGCAGCTTTTTAAACCACGCCTGAGTTAATTACGGGATTAATCAATAAAGCAAAAAAGCAATAGATTAACATTAATAAAAATATTATAGCGGAAGAAAAAGTGTGTTGATATACATTACGTACAACAACAGCATGAAAAGCAGAAATTATGTCTTACTAATAATACTTTGCAATTTGCATAATCCTCATTTAATAATCAATAATACTACACCTTTAGCGATGTAGGCCAGAAATCATGGGCCCTTAACTTTGGATAATTTGTGGGCCAATGTACCCTTTTCTTATTACTTCTTGTGTCTCCAATGATAGAATTGCAAGGCCTGCGAGATAAAAGAGTACACGCCGTTTTCCTTGTTTTACATTAATACTAGTATTATGATTTGGTTTAGGTTTAACAATGATCTCTCACTCAAATTATTATTGCTATTATTATATGTACTTCAAAATATCTTACTACACATAGAAAAATATGTACGGAATTAAAGGACTTGGTTTATTTACTTCACTAATATTTATTTAAAAGAGCATTAACAATTCAAACCATTGTTTTTATCATTGCACTATTTGTAGCTGTCAGTCACTCACTTTATTCAGTCGTATACTGATACGATTGTGATCGGGTCTGTGCGTCCGGCAAGAGTTTCCGAAGGGGGAGGATCGTTCGCAGAGATTTTCTCCGTCGAGCAGCCGCCGTCCACTAGGGTTTTAGAATGATAAATTTGCAAGAATGAACAAGACGGTAAAAGTAAAAGATAATAAAAAGATAATTGAATTTCTTCCATCATTGACTCCAATGATAACAAAGACTCTAATTTATACTACTAATTAATAACCTAACTTAATAATAAGAAATAGGAAATATATGCTAAACAATAATATATTAAATAAAAGAAATATGAGAATATCTTCTACGTATACTCGTATCATATACATGATCATATATTCATATCGACTCGATCTCTAAAATTTCACCAAATAAGTGAAAGTGCACTAAATAAGTAACTTGACCAAAATATTATGTCAATATCCGAACTCATAACTTTTTTGGATATAAATTGATTCATCAATTTACCCAAGGCTCATTTTATGTCTCATTTAATTGTATATGTGCGCTTATTAATATTTATTTCAATGTTGCATCTAACTAAGATGGTGCATATAATTGGTTTTTATAATTGATTGTTATTTCTATTAGATAAAAGAGTTGATAAATTCAAAAGTAGAGTACTCCTTTCGTCCCACTCAAGATGACCATATTCTTGAGTAGCACGGAATTTTAGGAAGTGTTGTTAGGTGGAAAAGGTAGTTGAATATTTTAATGAGTACAGAGAAAGTTATTTCTAAAATTGGAAAGTGATCATCTTGATTGGGACAAACAAAAAAGGAAAGGTGGTTATCTTGAATGAGACGGAGTGAGTATATAATAATCCCTATGTCTGTCATTAAATATTACACTTTGATCCAATACGGGTTTTAAAAGAAGTAGTAATAGAAAGTGAGTTAAAAAGTTAGTGGAATATGAGGATTACATGTTAATGGAATGTGGGGTTCATTACCAAATGTAGTCTAAAGTTATTGCGACAAGTATTGACGAACGAACCAAAAATGAAACTAGTGATAAGTAACGGCGGACAAAGGGAGTACTCCCTCCGTTTCGCCATAGTTGAGTCATTTTACCATTTCGAGAAGTTTCTTCATAGTTGAGTTATTTTCATATTTGGTAACTTTTTTCTCTTTCTTACTTTACTCTCTCTTTTTTATTCACTTTATACTTTATTCTCTCTACCTTTTCATCTCTCTTACTTTTTTTTATCTATTTATTTAACACACCCAACATTTATTTCTAAAACCCCGTGCCTCAACTATGGCGAAACGGAGGGAGTACTATATTTGAATAAATATGGAGTAATTAAATAAATTATATATTTAGAAAATATTATGAAATGATTAATTTAAGGATAGTACAAGTAGATAGAGACAAAAAATGGAACACTGATTTTAGCCTAAACAAAATTGGTATAACCATAATAGTGTTGCCCTTTTAGTGTCTCAAAAATTCTGTATCACTCTTTTTAACAGACTATAACCGAACACCCGCTGCTGTGTGGTAGACTATAGATAGAGAATAGAGAGGGTGAGGACACCGAAAGTAGTGCTGCTGTAGCATTACTGTTACCAACACTAAAATACTCTCTCCACTCATATCAGTCTTACCATTCACATAGAGCCCTTCAATTCATTTAGAAATCTGCGCTCTGCCTTCTTCCATTTTCTACCAATGCGGCTTCAGCATGAGCACATTGCTCTACCAACACCAATGTTTCTCCACTGCGCCAGATATTGCCAAACTAGAAGCTCTAGATTCTCGGAGATGCTCACCGGAAGCTGCATTGTGTTCCTCCTCCTTGTTTCCTCTTTTCCCCAGCGTGCCTCCGCAATCTACAACCTCACTCTCCCCGGCCAGCACCCCAACCCTGACCATGTTGCTCAAGACCTTCACAGGCAACCCACTAACTTCCTTTTTTGCTCTTCACACTCATTTTTCTATGTTTCTCTCATGAAATTCTTTATTATCCCACTAGTATTTGTCTTGAATCTTGAAGCAGAGTACCTACATTTTAAGTTTTATGTTTGTTAGTATAATGTTGGATAAAAATTTGAGTTTATTATGTGCTTGCCCCTGTTTTTGAGTAATGCTAAAGTTTTGTACATAAATTCTGCTTTACGAGTTGCACACTTAATTTCTTTTGTAAATTTCATGTTTGAGATTTTTTTAAGATAAAGTTTCCTTGTGTTTATTGAGAGAGGGTAGGTTATGGAGTAGTGGTGCTTTAATGCCTACTGCTTTTTAGTTTTTACTGGGGGCATGGGTCCTACACCAGAATTAGAGTCTTCCGTTGACCACGGCGGCATCCAATGCTAATCTCGTTTGAAAAAAACAAGCCAGTCTAATTAAAAAAAAAAAAACAAAACATTTGGAAATCCATGCAGGAGAGTGAATGGGTCTATTTGGAGACGAGAAATGTTATCCAAGGAGGCGGGGTCGTGGTGTATGACGGGCAACCCCATCGACGACTGCTGGCGCTGCGACCCGAACTGGCAGCTGAACCGGCAGCGGCTGGCGGAGTGCGGCATCGGGTTCGGGCAGTACGCCCTGGGCGGCAAGGGCGGGCGGTACTACGTGGTGACGGACTCGTCCGACCACGACCCCGTGAGCCCTCGCCCGGGCACGCTCCGCTACGGCGTGATCCAGACGGAGCCCCTGTGGATCGTGTTCGCCTCCAACATGCTCATCCAGCTCTCCCAGGAGCTCATCTTCAACTCCTACAAGACCCTCGACGGCCGCGGCGCCAACGTCCACATCATCGGCGGCGGATGCCTCACCCTCCAGTACATCAGCAACGTCATCATCCACAACCTCCACATCCACCACTGCTACCAGTCTGGGGAGACCAACATCCGCTCCAGCCCCACGCACTACGGCTGGCGCGGCAAGTCCGACGGCGACGGCATCTCGGTGTTCGGGGCCAGGGACATCTGGATCGACCACTGCTCCATGTCGCACTGCAAGGACGGCCTGATCGACGTGGTCATGGGGTCCACGGGGGTCACCATTTCGAACAACCACTTCTCGCACCACAACGAGGTGATGCTGCTAGGCCACAGCGATGACTACTTGCCTGACTCCGGGATGCAGGTCACCATCGCTTTCAACCACTTTGGGAAGAAGTTGATACAGAGGATGCCGCGCTGCAGGAGAGGCTACATTCATGTTGTCAATAATGATTTCACCAGGTGGGAGATGTATGCCATTGGCGGCAGTGGGAACCCCACCATTAACAGCCAGGGGAATCGTTATATCGCCCCCTATGATCGGAATGCTAAGGAGGTGTGCAGTGTTTTAAGTTTTTAATAAGCAAATGAACATAAATCTAATTGTTGGACTCGAATACATTACCACACTGCTGCTAGGCCAACTCACACACACAGCTGTGTTGTTTTTTGCTTTGGGTGTAACGCTTTTTTGCAGGTGACGAAGCGCGTGGATACAGCGGAGGGTGACTGGAGGGGGTGGAATTGGAGAAGTGAAGGTGATATAATGGCGAATGGTGCCTACTTTGTGGCTTCAGGACAGGGTGTGGAGGTCAAGTACGAGAAGGCCTACAGTATAGAACCCAAATCTGCCGCATATATTGACCAAATCACTTACAATGCTGGTGTGCTCGGCTCCAGGTCCCTCTCTCTCTCCCCTTTACCCTTTTTTATTTAAACTGATTTCAGGGCCTGCTAATTGCATATATTGATATAGTGACATCTTCATGAATAGCTTACCTATTATTCATTCGTTGGTATTTGTATGACCAGGCGCAACAATATGGGCAAGTGGACAGCCGGAAACAGTACTTCTGGAGGTGATCTAGATGCGAATTCGGGCATATTCGAGGACTACGATGAATATTCCGGGAGCTGGAGGCCTTGCTCTGCTCATTCTATTCTCAAAACTTTTCTAACAGCCTTATCACTCATTCTGTTTCTAAGCATCAAATGATTGGGACGAATCCAAAAATGTGGTTTTTCTCCCTACTTATTCGAAACATTGGAACTTCATTACTCTTCACAAAACATCATCTTTTAGGCCACAATCCTTTTACTACTTTTAAATGAGTCAGGAAAACAAAAACTGAGTACTGATCATTATCCCAAAACTAAATTCAGCTTAATATTTTATTTACTCGTGATATCCTATTTTATTAACAAAAGGTGTCAAAGTTTGGAAGCATTTGCAAAGTAGGCTAGATACTAAGAATTGAACAGCCACATATTTGCTATTTATTTAATTATCTTTGCGTACTTGCACGCCTTGTACTTAAAGGGTGTGGTGAAATGAAATAATTTGGTTGCAGTTGTTAGAAAGAAAACGAGTAGGTTTGGGTATTCTTTCTTTAAAGTCATGAAAAATATATGACTAGTTGGATATTGTAAGGACTGATGTCTCCCATTGTTTGCCAAAAGATAAGCATTATCTCTTGTACATCTGGGTTATTGTATACTCGATCAACACCTTGACCTATAACGATAACATAAGCCTAATACTATATTGCAATGCATAATTAGAGCACTTACTAGTGTTATCCTAATTAGCACTTTAAGCAATGTAGTATTTCCTACTTTTTTGAAACAAGTTACTTATATAGGTTTGAACATTGATCAAAAGTAGCACGCTTGCACTGTGGCTAGGAAATGACAATTTTTGCATGATTTTGGTTAATTAATTAAAGTACTTAATATTATATGCTTCATCAGTTAAAATTTATAATGTCTATCTTGGTGTGGAACAAATTATTGGATTTGATGGTAAATATTGAGGAATTGTAGTTGGACAATTGATGTTGACATTGGCTGAACTGAAGCCCCTCCACAATTTACTTTATTTTCTCGATATGTCTTCTGGTTATTCCTATAGGACTTGGACTCACCGGAGAGCCCAAGAAGAGGATGTTGAAGAAGAGAGAAATCAGAGTAGGGATGAGTTAAAGACCCGAAATGTATTTATATAAAAGAATTATTGGTAGCATGAAATGCTTAGGAAATTACATTAGTTGATTGATATGATTATAGTAATAGTACATAAATCTCAGTCTCCACCCCAGAGAGAAATATCCCAGTCTCCGGAGATCCATTCCGGACTGTAAACATTGCAGTCGAAGGAGCCATCCGTAGGCCAGTTTGACATCCACTCCGTCAACCTGACCTCATAAGGTGATCTCATTGCATCACATATGTCGCTCTTCATTGGACTTTTCGTTGCACATTCTGGTCTCGTGCTACCGCATTCTGTGTACCACAACCATACATATCCACTCAAACCGAGTCCACATTGATTGGAACTACATAAAGTTACTGCAGCTTACCTTTCTCAACTAGTGGAGCTTTCTTCTTTGAGTAACTTCTCCAGTAGTTCTTTATCTCGTTATCAGTTCTTCCGGGCAATCTCCTTGCAATCTTCGACCACCTGTTTCCCCATTTCTGGTGAAGTTCGATGATAATTCGCTCTTCTTCAACAGAGATGTTGCCATGCTTCAAATTAGGACGGAGATAGTTCATCCACCGCAGTCTACAGCTTTTGCCACTCCTCCTTAGCCCTGCATGAATATTTGATTATCTGTTCTGAATTAGCAAGTAAACATATTTACGATAGTGAATATATACCCGATGCTTTGGCTAATGCATCCCATCTTTTATCACCCAAAACAGCAACAGAAGCAGCTAGCTGGTCGTCCTCTTCCTCGTGCCAAGGCCCTTTACGCAGTTCAGCTCCCTCCATAACCGTATAGTTGATAGCCGAGTTGCGATGAGTTAGTCCCTGCAGCATATATCTATATACTAGTACAATGTAACAGGGATTAAGAATAACCAGGAAAGTTGCTTAATATATAGGAAAATGAGGGTGACCAAAACATATTACATTAGCATAGAAAGTGGAGTACATGCACTAGAATATGTCACCACCATTTGCTTAGGTTTTTCATTATGTTACATCAATCTTTTGGGCTGCAGATAGTATTTTGTCACATCTTGATTATAACAAAAATGGTGATGTTATAAAGTACCCATTTACACATAATGCTTTTGATCCTGAAGCTCAAAACAGATTGATTTATAGTCATTGTTATCTAAATGCAATTTGATAAGTAAGAACCACCTTGTTTTGGTAATAAAATGTTAGTACTTTGTACCTCATTTCAACGGCTAATATGCTCACCCATCCTCTACTCCATATAGTGACACTAATGTGATTAATTGATTGCCAAGTTCATGAAACAAAAACCAAGTAACACAATTTCCAAGTGATCCACTAATTAATATTGAGATCAAGCCTCTTGACATTATTTTAGCATGACAACGTAATAATAGAATAATGAATAATGTGGCATCAAATATGGTGTAATATAGTAATTAGTAATGAACATTGGCGATGTTATAATTTCCATTTATCTACATCGTGCTGTAAAAGGAAAAATGTTGATCCGAATCAACAGTGGTATTATTATAATATTACAACACTACTAGTGTGTTTTGCCTAAAATTATCTTTCTGATTGTTTAAATATTGAATTGATAGGAACATAAAATTAAAATTTATGTTGCTCTTTCTGTCATAATTAATTTCATTATTAATTTTTAATTTAAAGCCTTTTATTTACTATGCAATTAATATTGTATACTCCCTTCGTCCCAGATAATTTGGGACACTTTGACTCGGCACGAGTTTTAAGAAATTTAATGGAAGTGAGTTGAAAAAGTTGGTGTGATGTGGGTCCTACTTTTAAAGTATTAGTATTATAATAAAATGTGAGTAGGAATGAGTTAGTGAAATATGATGTCCACTACCAAAAATAGTAAAAGTGAAATGAGACAAATTATATGGGACGGTCCGAAATGGAATACTGGGTCAAATTATCTGGGACGGAGGGAGTATTTCATACTAAAGCATGCGCGTCTATAAAATATTCCCTGCATCTGACATCAATTCACAAGTTGACCCGTGGGTTTTACAAAATGTAAAAAAAGTGGGTGGAAGAGTTAGTGAAATGTGTCATATTTTTATATGTTAATTTTTCAATAAAATGTACTACCTCCGTCCACTAAAATTTGTTCCATTTTGACCCACCACGAGTTTTAAGAAATGTAATGGAAAGTGAGTTGAAAAAGTTAGTGGATTGTGGGTTCTACTTTTATATATTAGTTTTATAATAAAATGTGAGTAGGAATGAGTTAGTGAAATATGAGGTCCACTACCAAAAATGGTAAAAGTGAAATGGGATAAATTTTAGGAGATGGACGGAAATGGAAAAATGAGACAAATTTTGGTGGACGGAGGTAGTACTATGTAAAATAAGTTAATGTAATGTGAGGTCAATTACTAAAAATAGTAAAAGATAACCGTGACGGATCAAAAAGAAAATTAGTACTCACATGTAATGGTAGACGGAGGTTGGTAGAAGCCAAGGCAGTTGACTACGTGTCAAAATGGATAGAAGCCAAGGCCACAAGCACTTGTGAATCTAAAGAAGTCACCAAGTTCCTCAAAAGTTATATATTCAGCCAATTTGGGATACCAAGGGCAATCATCTCCGATCAAGGGACTCACTTCTGCAACCGAACGGTCGAAGCATTGATGAAGAAGTACGGAGTTCATCACCGCCTATCCAGTCCTTACCACCCTCAGGCCAACGGGCAAGCAGAGATCTCAAACAGGGAAATAAAAAGCATTTTAGTGTATCACATGTCCCCTTCCTAGTTCAATTACTAAGCTTAGAATATTTCCAATTAATAATAAAAATAATCCAAAATATTACGTACAGTATATAATTATTGATGATTTATGGCATGACTAAATATTGCGTGTTTGTATATTCATTACATAATCAAGTCGAATATTAAGTACACGATATTGCATGTCAGATGCAAATATATTGCCGGATCTTCACATAATTTGATTGGAGAATGCAGGTTTTATCGGGTTGAGTAGTATAGATAGGAAGCATATTACTAAATTCAAACTAAATAACAAATCAACTAGCTTGAATTCGTCTCCAATGCAAAATAAGATATTCACTTCCCTTCTTCTAGCTATATGTTGTTTTTCCTGTAAGTCTTTATCTCTCCCTATTCTCAATTTCTTTGCGAAAAGTGCATAACATAAAAGTACATTGAATTATTGTTGCAGGGGTTGTTGATTCTGCCGTATTCACCGTGAGAAACAATTGTCCATTCACAATATGGCCGGCAGCTCAAACCGGAGCCGGTTCGCCAGTCCAAACCGGGTTCGAGCTATCATCACAGGCTTCAAGAGCTCTCACCATTCCGGCTCCATGGTCCGGTCGAATCTGGGCCCGGTTCCAATGCTCCAACTCTGGCCGGTTCACCTGCGAAAGCGCTGATTGTAACTCGAGCCAAATCGAATGCAACGGCGCCGGTGGCACTCCTCCTGCAACCCTAGTGGAATTCACACTAGCAGGGGACCAAGGCAAAGACTTCTACGACGTGAGCCTTGTTGACGGATTCAATCTTCCAGTAACGGTCACCTCTGCCGGAGGAAACTGCCCGACCACGAGTTGCCTGGTTGATATCAATAACAAAGGCTGCCCGGATGAACTGGCGGTGAGAGTGGGGAACGGCGGGGTGGTTGGGTGCAAGAGTGCGTGTCTTGCACTCAACCAGCCGCAGTATTGCTGCACCGGCGCATATAGCAGCCCAGCGACGTGCAAGCCCACGAGATACTCGCAGATATTCAAGTCGCAATGCCCGGAGGCTTATAGCTATGCTTACGATGATCAAACCAGCTTACTTACGTGCCCAACCGGGAACGACTATCTCATTACATTCTGTCCTTGAACAATTTCTAAATTCACATTGATTTCAGTCACCCATTCCTCATTGAATGAAGAATAATACAGTACTATACTATAACTAAAGTAGAATTCAATAATTTTACATCAGCTTTTGATACGGTCATATTATTATCCATCCGTCCCATAAAAATATAGACAATAAGTATGGCACGAGAATTAAGACAAAATTGATAAAGTAAGAGAGAGAGGGGGGGGGGGGGGGGAATGGTATGGTAAAGTAAGAGAGAGGAGGAGAATGGTTGTTAAAGTAGTGTTAGTGGATAGTGAGATCTATATTATTAAATTGATAGGAGTATAACTTTCCAAAAATTGAATACACATATTTTTATGGGACGTGTTGAATATTGATGGACTTTCTATTGGGCTGGTTATTTATTTGGCCCATGTGTTATTGTTTTGGGCTAAGCCCAAATGTCTTACCTCTTGCCCAGATGCTGCCACGTGGTCACTCACCCGGATTATGGCTTTGAGCCGTTGGATTGTGGAGTGTGTTAGTTATGTGAGTGGAGAGACTCTTGAGTCTCTCATTCAATCTATCTATCTCTCTCTCTCTCTCTCTCTCTCTCTCTCTATCTCATCTCTCGCTAGACCTAAATCTCTCTCTCTGAATTCCCTTTCTTCTCCGATGGATCTTCCACTGTTCTTGGATAATCTCTCACGGTTTCTTCAGTGAGTGAACAAGTGTGAGTGGTGGTGAAGGCAACTGCTTTGGTTGCTGAGAGTTGTGAAGGATTAGGGTTTCTGTGTGAGGTTTTTCTGTGTGAGTTGGTGTTCGGTGCTTCCAGATCCTGTGTGGTTGAGTTGTGTGGTGTTGACTTCTGCGGTGAGAGGTTGATCTCTAGTCAGATTCAACGGTGCTCCCTTGGATTGGTTTCTGGTTGAATAGATCTGGTTATTGGCGGGTTTCTGAGCCATCTTTTGATCTATTCAGTTTCTCTCTTGTTTCTTGTGTTTACCGGAGTGTGCATATCTCTTTTGGTCCGAGAGGATCTTGTTTGTTATCACTAATCCGTTTATTCAGTGTGCAGGCTTCTTAGGAGAACTTTGTTGATACTTCAAGAACCCTAGCTTAGCATATTGACTACAGTTGTAATAGTTGATAGTTCTTTGGTTGTAATCTTGATAACTCAACAAAATCAGTCGCGTGGTTAGAGTTTGACTGAGCTCTCCTAATGAAGAACAAAGAGTTCTTGGTAAATAGTGAATCCGCACCTAATCTGATCCATACAGTGGTATTAGAGCCACGGGGGGATTAGGGCGGCACGCCAAGTCGCAAAAGGAGGTGGGCAAGTGGAATCCTCCTTCGACAGGGGATTCACTCTGGTAAATTGGCTGCATCTTCTGGTTTTAGTTTTTTCCTTTTCTGTGTTTAGTGCCAAATATAGGCTTGGGCTCTTGTTTTCTGGTAGACAGTCTCTGGCAAAGACTTAGGACTTCTGTGCTTTCTGTTCTTTGTTGCTTCTGTTGGTTCTTGTTTTTCTGTGATCTTGTGATCTCATCTTACTTGACCCACCAAGCATCTTGCATTGTCCAAGTGACCCCCTGCGCCCTCCAGTAGTGAGTGATTGCGAGCTGGGATAGCCTTGGCCAGTCTTGCTCGTGACAGTCAAGGATTTGAGGTCCTCTCTGTTGTGTGAAAGATGTGTTTCTGTCCTTGTGCTGCTTGTGTGTGTCTCTGTGTTCCCAAGTGTGTAAGGCTCCGTGTTTCTGTCTTGTTTCCTGTGTTCTTGCTAAAATGGCTCAACCTGTTGGTTTGGTTCCCTATAATGGTAAAAATGATGTTGCTATTTGGAAACAGAAGATGAAATGCGTTTTGATTCAACAAAAAGTTTTTCAAAGTTGTTGATGGTTCTTTACCTGAGGATACTGCTCAGGATAAAATTGATGAGATGAATGAGTTGGCTAGGGCCACTATTGTGTTAAATCTATCTGATTCTGTGATTAGGAAAGTTGATCATGAGGAATCTGCTGCTGAAATGTGGAAATTGCTTGATACTCTGTTTACTGAAACCTCTATGTCTTCCAGAATGTATTTGCTTGAAAAATTGTTCAATTTTAAGCTGGACCTTGCTAAAGATATAGATGATAATGTGGATAGGTTTCAGAAGCTGGTTCAAGATATTAAGAGATCAGGTGATGAAACCATAGATGAATACACTAGTATAGCCCTAATGAATGTCATACCTGATTCCTATAGCGATGTTAAGGCTGCCATTAAGTATGGTAGAGATTCTGCTCCCCTAAACCTTATTATTAGCTCCCTGAAATCTAAAGAACTTGAGCTTAGGGAGAGAGCTGCTGATAAGAATGCTTATAATAAAGTGTTGAATGTCAGAGGAAGATCTAAATCTAGAGGGGGCAATGAGCCCAGTAGTGGTTCTGGTAATACCTCAAACTCTAGGAAAAAGTTTAGGTCCAGGTCTAGAAGTAAGGATCCTAAAACCTATAGGAAGTGTTTCAACTGTGGTGAAGTTGAGCACTATAAGAAAGATTGCACTAAACCCAAGAAGAATAAGTTTCCCAACCACAATGCCTAAGTTGAAACCCTTGTAAATGTTGCTACTTATGATAATGTAAATGATTCTGTCTTTATGGTGCATGACTTGCAATTTGTGAATGCCTCTCCTGCCTGTCCTTTTACATCTAATGATTGGCTATGTGATTCTGGATGTACTTATCATGTGAGTCCTTTCAAGGAAGTGTTTTCTGAGCTGAAACCTGTAACTAAAACTTTTGTGTCAATGGCTGATGACAAGAAATGTGAAATTCTTGGTATTGGCACTGTGTGTTTGAAGTTTGAAAATGGTTATGTGCTCAACTTAAAGGATGTGAGATATGTTCCAGATCTGTGCTATAACTTGATGTCTTGTACTGCTCTTGAAAATGAGGGTATGGGGGGAAAGTGGGGAGAAGGCTGTATGAAAATTTGCAAAGGGTCTATGTGTCTGTTCAAAGCTAACAAAAAGTGTGGTTTATATGTTTGTTCTGTTGTGCCTCTTTCATGTGAAAAAACCTATGCCAATGTTGTTAAAACTGATAGAACCATGTTGTGGCATAATAGGCTTGGTCACATGAGTGCTAAAGGCCCGAGTATTCTAAAAAAGCATGCCATCTTGTCTGATAATGATGTCCATAGTGAGTTGCCTTTTTGTGATACTTTGTGCTGGGTAAACAACATAGAGTTTCTTTCCCTGCTACTCCTGACCTGCTAATGTGAGTAAATGTATTCTGGAATACTTGCATATGGATGTTTGGGGTCCTGCTTCTGTGTCTTCTCACTCTGGATGTGTTTATTTCTTATCTGTGATTGATGATTTCTCAAGAAATGTGTGGTGTTTTTTGATGAGACACAAGTTTGATGTTTTTGAAAAACTTAAAACTTGGAAAATCTTGATAGAAACTTAAACTAGTAAGAAAATCAAGGCTATTATAACTGATAATGGCCTGGAGTTTTGTAATAATAAGATGGATGACTTATGTGATGGTTTTGGAATTAAAAGACATAAAACTGTGCCATATACTCCTCAGCAAAATGAAGTTGCTGAGAGAATGAACAGAACTCTTCTTGAAAAAGTGAGATGTATGTTATCTAAGTCTGGTTTGTCTAAAAAGTTTTGGGGTGAGGCCTTATTAACTGCTACTTATTTGGTGAATAGGTCCCCTTTTGTGCCTCTGGTTGGTCAGTGTCCTGAATATGTGTTCTATAGAAAACCTCTTAATTTTTCTCACCTAAGGGTCTTTGGCTGTTCTGCTTTTGTGCATTACAAGTCTGATAAACTTGAGCCTAGGTCTAGGAAAGGCGTTTTCCTAGGGTACCCAGAGGGTGTAAAAGGTTATAGAGTATGGCTTAGGGATGAACCTGGGTTTAAGGTCATAATAAGCAGGGATGTAGTCTTCAATGAAGATGAATTCCCCTTCTTGAGATTGACAAGTACCTCAGATCCCATAGATGTGGACAATGAACCTCTTAATGAGGTAGAGTCCACAGACTCACTCACTGCTGTGGAGCCTCTGAATGATGCTCCAAGTGAGGTGGAGCAGCCTTTCTGGAACACATATCCAGTCTATATGCCTAGTGAGACTCCTGATAAAGGACACCCAAATGTTGTTCATAATAATGTGGCTGCCCAAAATATTTGTGACAATCTGCCTGATATGTATGATAGTCCTGCTAGAAATGCCCCTCATGCCCCTGTTCAAAACGTGATTAATAGCCCTGCTGGTATTCAGAATGTCATTGATGCTCCTAACTTACAGGATTATGTGCTTGCTAGAGATAGAGCTAGAAGAACTAATGTAAAGAAACCTGTTAAGTTTGATGGCTTTGTTGGTCTTGTTGCTTTTATAAACTTAGCTTTCAATGTGCATGAGTCTGATGGGGATGAACCCCAAACTTACAAGCAAGCTACTAAATCTAAATTTTGGAGTCAGTGGCATAAAGCCATGCTGGAGGAGATGCACTCTTTGATAATTAATCTTACTTGGATCCTTGTACCTTTGCCTCCTGGTGCATCTGTGGTTGATTGCACGTGGCTTTACAAATTGAAAAATGAGGTGGAGGGCCTTAGGTACAAGGCTAGATTAGTGGCAAAGGGCTTTACTCAACAAAAGGGGATGGATTACACAGAAATTTTTGCCCCTGTTGTTAAATTCACAACTGTTAGAATGATGTTGGCTTTGTGTGCTCATTTTAATTGGGAATTAAAGCAAATGGATGTTAAAACTGCTTTCTTACATGGTGATCTTGATAAGCCTATTTACATGAAACAGCCTGAGGGCTTTGTTGATCCCAAGTTTCCCAATCATGTATGCTTGTTGAAAAAGGCCTTATATGGTTTAAAACAGTCTCCCAGGCAGTGGAATATCAAGTTTAACACATGTATGCAGAAGTTAGGTTTTGTTAAAAGTACCTTTGATGCATGCTTGTATGTTAAGAATCTTGATATTGTGCCTGTGTTCTTGCTTTTATATGTTGATGATATGCTTATTATGGGTCCTTGTTTGAAAACCATTAAGGGTGTGCAAGCTGCCTTGAGTGAGAATTTTGACATGAAGGATTTGGGTGATGCTCAGAAAATCTTAGGGATTAGTATCAATAGAGATAGAAAAACATCCACCCTTGTGCTGCATCAAGAACCTTGTGTGTACAAAATTCTGAAAAAGTTTAACATGTTTGATGCTAAGTCTGTTTCTGTGCCTTTAGCTGCTCATTTTATGTTGAGTAAAGATATGTGCCCTAAGTCTCAGTCTGGAGTTGATGCTATGAAGAGAATTCCCTATGCTAATGCTATTGGACCTGTTATGTACTTGATGGTTAGCACTAGGCCTGATATTGCTTATGATGTGTCTTGTCTTAGTAGATATATGTCAAATCCTGGTCCTGTTCATTGGGAAGCTCTGAAATGGCTTTTGAGATACTTAAAATTAACTGTCAAGTATGGGTTGTGCTATTCTAAGTGTGATGAAGGTGTTTCACTAACTGGTTTTGTGGATTCCAATTATGCTAATGACAGGGATAAGAGGAAGTCAACTACTTCCTGTGTGTTTACAGTTTGTAAGTCTTGCATAAGTTGGAAGTCCCAGCTGCAGCACATTGTGGCTTTGTCTACTACTGAGTCAGAGTACATTGCCATCACTGAGGTAATGAAAGAGGCTGTTTGGTTAAAGGGAGTACTCTCTGAACTTAAGTTTGTGAAGTCTTCTCCTGTTGTGTTCTCTGATTCTCAATCTGCTATTCAGTTGTGTAAAAATCCTGTTTTCCATGATAGGACAAAGCATATAGATGTAAGGTTTCATTACATCAGAGATATTGTAGAAAAAGGTGAAGTGTTTCTTCAAAAGGTGCATACTGATAAAAACCTAGCTGACATGGGAACTAAGCCCTTACCATTAGAAAAACTTCTTTTATGCATTAAATACTTGCACTTTGATCTAGGATAGGTTGCATGTCCCGGGGAAAAGACCTCAGCCACCTTATCAGCTGTGGTAAGGGTGGTAGGTGTAACATCCTTAACCTAATAAATACATAATTTTGCATAAAAATATAATTATATACTTCAATCCAATATAAAGTATATATATGTGTGGCAATAAAATTATATATATGTAACTGAAGAATTTATTGTAATATATAATAATTTATGAGTAATATTATGTAATATATACGTCTACACTATATGTACAATATATTTGTATATTTGTAAAGCTTTTTACACAAGTTTATAGAATATTTTAGTGACCAAAGTTTTATATTATTAGTATATTTATTTATAGTTAATGCTTTAAAACAATAAAAAATGGTTTTTTATGCATGTGAAAAGGAGTACACGTGCAATTAGGAGAAGTGATACATGTAATTGATGCTTAGGTGCTTTAATAGTGACTAGTCGGTTTAGCCGACTGAAGGGTTTCTTTTCAGGTTTGTTTCCCTACGGTTTTCGTATGTAATTGGAGTGTATCCAACTGATCCGGAAGAGATTCCCGACCTAGCTGAGTCGTTGGTACGATAACCGGGACCTGGCTTCAAACAAATTTCCTCAACCCACTTCTACTGATTAGTATAGTGGAGGTAAGGGTCGAATCCCACGAGGATGGACACGTTTAGATAACTGTGGTGACTTTCCTGGGTGTTTGGTTAGCTACCACGCTTGGGTTGAGATTTTACCTAGACAGGAAATAAAGGTAGTACTCTACTGACTAGTAGGCGGGAAAATAACAGACATGTGGGAGTGTTCGTGAAAATAGAGGACAAGGTGTATCGGAGACATATGGAAAGTAGACAGTTACTAAAAGAGGAAAATTAGACAACAAGGTATATCTGATGGCTGGGGGCTTTCTGACAGGTCTGGGCAGTACATCTGAAAAGTAGGGAACAAAAGCAAAAGTAACTTAAAAGTAAAGTGGTTCAAACTAAAGTTGATTTTGACGTTTTCTTCCTCACCAAGTATTGACAAAAATCATATGAACACAGAAACCATAACTAAAACTTCAGATTCATAAATTCAAACTCAAGATCCATCGATTAAAATGCTTAAACTTAAATTAAACGGTAAAACTGCAACTTTACTTCTACTGACTGACATGCAAGGTGGTAATCACGGCACAGAAAAGAAACTCATGCACGAAAACTTGACTAAACATAGCTACAACTTCGAATCAACAACTCCAGATAAGAAAGCACTCAGAAATTAAAAGCAATCACTAGATCTAACGATGAGTGTTTGCAAATAACCAACGATGAAAACAAGTAAACTTTAAACTAAGAAAACGATTAAGATTGTTTGTGCCACTCCGGGCGATGATACTACTACACTGCTACGATAACTGGCTGGAACGGCGGACTGATGACTTCTCCGGCAGACTCTTGGACGTCAAGTGACCATGGCTGTGGCGAGGAACGAGAGGTAGGATAATGCTGAAGGATTGATCTTCTAGAGAGAATTCTACTAAGTGTGATTGTCGAACTCTCGAACCCTCTCTCCAAGTGGCTTCTTTTATAGGGAGGCTTGCCCTTGCTTTTAGGGTAGACTTCTCCCGCGTTTTGACCTTTTTGCCCTTGTCAATGATCATCCCAACTATCCTCCTTCTCCATCTTGAGCCTTTTCTCTGGCATGCATCCTGGTCAGTATCGCACCCTTCTGGCGCCCTTTTCACTTGCGTCACCTGAATCGTCTCGTACTGACTTGGATCCTTTAATCTTGCACACTTAAGCAACTGTTTTGCAGATAATACATGCATTTCACGACATACTGACCAGTAACCAAGGCTTAGAATATGACTTATCAAACTGCTCACACTTACCACATGCTTGTCCTCAAGTGTGAAGACAAACAAAAAGAAATAAGTCGAATTCGAGCCTGGTTACTCCCTGACCAACTCTACCTAGCTAGACTCAAGACTCTGACGAAAAAGAAAAGAAAACAAAATAACGACACAAACACATAACACATATAGTTAACTTAAACACATAGAACAGGCTATATTTTCAACCACCCTTCCCCTCGAGATCAGGTGCAATCCGGCCTTAGGCAGCCTTGAACTTCTGCCGCCCCCCTTTTCTTCCCCAGTCAGTATATCTGCTTGTCAGGATCACCCAATCCTAGGCCAAACACTGGGTTCACTCAGTCACTCATTCCTCACAGGGGATGTTAGGACTGTTTTCTCTCAATTCTAAACCACAGATGTTTCGGACTCATATCTCACATGCAGCTCCTGAAGGTCTTTAAGGCTTGTAATGGGGCTAGTGGTTTGTAGTGTTTGGGGTAGTTGTCCCTAAGGCTCTAGGGTTCAAAAACTAACTACTTATTTTATGAGGGAGAACTGTGTGCATTCGGGCTTCTGGCTAGGGCTTCTTCTTCGGCTGGACAATTTCTGACATTGGCTTCCAACTGGTCAGTAGCTTCTTTGTGGCTTCGCCACCCTTATTCCTTCTTCCTCCTTTCTCTTTTTGTGGTCAAGTATCTGCGACCATTTTCTTCAATTTTCCTTTCTGTGGCTTTGCCACCCTTATTCCTTCTTCTATTTTTTTGGATCTGGAAACTTCAGATCGATTTTCTCCTTCTTTCTTTGTTTTTCTTTTCTTCAGCTGGTTCCTTTTGTATGTCCTCCTGGGCAGTTGCTTCCTTGCCTCACGCCTTGCACGCACACAGTTCCAGTGGCTGATGGGTTATTTCGGGGTATAAGTTAGGCTAGAAAATGGGGTTCTAAGGGTAGGTTTCTCTTTCTTTTTTTTTTCTTTTTTTTTCAAGGGGGTTTCCTACTGCCTTCAGGGTTTGCTACACGCGGTCACCTTGCCCTAGACATCATGTGGTAGCCTCTCTTCTTCTTTTTTTTTTCCAGTATTTAGTGGAAAGTAGTTCCACTTTGGGGTTTCTAACTCACCTTTTAAGAGGGCTTTCGTGTCTGGCCTAAGGGATGGGTTTTTCCTTCATACTTGCATCATCTATACTGACTAGGGGTTACTGGAGGGGGTGGTTTCTGTTTTCCGGCATGCCTTATCTCCCTCAATTCCCTTTACCGTCAGTTCGAAGTAGTTGAATTTTAAGCCCATTCATAAAACATAACACATAATTTCTAGACCTAAACAAACCCTAAAAAAAACTAACATGCACTGACTCAAATAACACATATATACATGTCATACTGGCCATTTGCTCCCCCTCTCACTTCACAAGTGTCTGCCCCAGATACGGGCTGTGAAGTGAAAATTGGAAATGGCTAGTATGACAGACACACACTTATAACAAACACAATTATATCTAAAAACTTCTCACACTTAGACTATGCAATAGGCTAAGTGGGAGAGTTTCAGATATATACCTAGATATATAAACAAAGCTGAGCAAAATATTTACAAACATGAAATATAAACATATAAACTCCTCACACTTAGACTATGCAGTAGGCTAAGTGTGATGTAACATGCTCACGACAAAACACAAATTAGAAACATAATAAACATACATGCACCAAAGTAGCAAACCCTTTACTTCTCACACTTAGACTATTAAATAGGCTAAGTGTTATGAATGGGGTTTGCATACAATTAAAACACATAAATCTACCTATTTAAAAAGAGTACGAAAACATAAACAATAGAAAAACTTAAAAATTAAAAAGAAAACTAACTGGTCAGTTGGGGGTGGTTCGGTCAGATGTTTCTCTTGCTCCTTCTTGGGGCAGGGTTCTGTGCAGGTGGGTCCGTTGGTTCTTCTTCAGTAGGTCCGGGCTGGTTGTCATCATCCTCCTGTTGTCCATCGCCGTCTTCTTCCTCAGGTCCGGTTTGTTCTTCTTCCTGTCCTCCATGTCCGCTTGTTCCAGCTCCACTGCTTGCTTTCCCTCTTGCCAACTCCCTTAGGACGCTCTCCATTAGGGCTGTCAGTTTCGCCATCTCAGCCCACGATTGTCTATTCTCCTCAGCCAGCTCAGTCACTGCCCGTTCCAGATTTTCTTGCCTCAGCCTCTGCGCTTGGTCGATCTGGGCAACTTGCACCTCCTGGCCTTGTTGTGCCCTTCCTCCAGGGGCTTCTCCCATTAGGTAGAACTGTGGTACACCTTCTCTGTAGTATACCAAGTTGGTGCGGACGAAGAAGGGTATATCAAATAGGCCAGGAGCGTCGACCATGTACATTGGAGATAGGTCCTCTGCCTCTGTTATGATGATGTTGTTGCGCACGAAGGCTCTTAGTATGTGGCAGAGCGACAAGTTTCTGGCTGGGTAGGTGGCTATCAGGTGGCATTGAGAGGCTGTCTAAAACCCTAGGTGCAATTTCCTTCCATGCTTAGCACACCATACCAAGTACAATTCGGTCATGGACGTTCTTGCAGCGGAGTTGCTCTGCCCCAGTAGGTTATAGCCTAAGTAGAGCTGCACCAATCGCAGCATGGAATTGTTGAAGTGGGTGGATCTGGAGTTTGTGGAGGCGAACTGGCCAGCCATTGGGGTGGGTTAGCTCCTCCCAGGCTTCCTGGGGCTCAAATTCTATATGTCGCCTCGGTACCCCCCTCTCACAGCTTCTCCAGTCCGGACCTATAGCCTCCTCCAGGCTACACATACCCAATCGCACAGTCCACTCTATCAGACTCATCGACAGTTCTCCACTGAATATCCTAAAGGAAATCGACACCTCGTCTAGGTTCGTAGTGAGTTGGAACCTAAACGTGGTGAAGAACTCCTTCGCTAATCTCACAGATATCTCTGGGTCCCTATTCTCTAACAGCCATTCAAAACCCAATGCTTCCATACTGCCAGGAAGGAATCACGAACAGACAACTCATCCAAAGAGGGTATATGGAGTACCTTTCCGCATTTGACTTGCTTGCTACTGTCATCCTTGTCGTCAAATGCATCTTGAAGCTTTTTGGTGTCGTAGTGCTTCATGTCCTCCATAAGCTCATCAGTGAGCGTTACCTTCCACCGTCGGTACACGATCCTCTCTACCGGAGGATGGACTAGTTCAAGGTGGTTGTCGGGGAGCTGCTGCTCATGATAGTCTTCTCCTTCCAGAGAGATATCACTCTCTGAGTCAGAATCCTCGCTGGATGTGTAGTCGGTGTCGCTTGATCTCTCTTTCTCTTCCGGCTCTCTGATCACCATGCTTGCATTGGCAGTGTGCTGTTTCTTCATGACCTGTTTCTTCTTGACATGGGCTTTCCCCTTCCTCTTCCTTTCTTGAATGTGCTTGGTTTCTTCGACATCCATTGTCTCTGCTTCCTCGTCGGCTTGTGTTGAAGTGTCCTCCTGGGCGGTAGGCTCGGCCACCATGCGGGCACTAGTATCACTTCTTGCTGCTTCCTCCCGACCTACTGACTCTGATGCGAGGTCCAGACCCTCAGCCACCTTGTCAGTATTTTCCTCCTGGTCAGTCGGCGTTGCTGATACTGTCCCTGTTGCCATTTGGGTGTCCTCCTGGCTAGCATTCGAGGGCTCCTCCCCAGGTTTTGTAGGAGTAGTCTTCTCGTCATCACTCGAAACCTCCACTGCATCGGCTGCGGTGTTTGCTCCTGCCTTGTTGGACGTCCACTTTTCCAAACATCTCTGTGACACTCTTTGGGGTTTCTGCCTTTCTGCCTTGGGGTCGTTTTTCAACACTAGCCTCTTCTTTACTGGGTTGGATTTAGTTACCACTGAGGCTTCCTTTTGATGAGTGTCTGGCTCTTGCCCCTCCTCCTCAGGTCTTTCTGCCTTTTCCGGTTGGTCGTCTGTCCTCTCCTCCACTGATTGGTGGACTGCCCCTTCCGACTTTTCCGCTTCCTTTGTTGCTTCCCCCTTCCCTACTGCCTGGGATGCGAGGTTCAGTACCGTCTCGTTCAGATCTATCTCCTCCTTCTCCGCTTCATCGATTTTTGTTTCGGTGGCCCTAATCTCCTCTGCTTCACCTTTCTCGCTCTCGCTTGCTCTCCCTCCACTTTCTTTATCTTCTGTTTCTCCCCAGTTGGGATCTTGATAGGCGGAAAGAGGGCTGACGTCCAGCGGCTCTGTTTGTTGGTGTATGGGAAAAGGGTGGGAGGGTTCTGATTGTGCAGCAATTGTTGAGGAAATATTTTCGGACGTCGGAATTGAGGTTTTTGGGGTGGTGGTGGGTGGGTTTTCTGTGGTTGCAGTTGGGGTAGGGTTTGATGTCGCCGGCATTCCTCCGGTTAGGCTAAATCCGGCTAGGGTTGTTGCCAAGTGTCTGTTGGGGTCTTGTTGCCTTAGAAACGCCGCCAGTGCGTCTAAAGGAACCATCGCCGGAATTTGTGTCGTCGGCGGTGGTTGTGATCGTTGTGGGCTTGGCGGCCGCGACTCGGCTGCTGGCTGGAGTTCTGACGAGGCTTCGCCGGTGGTAGATGCCGGGTTGTTGGTTGCCTTTCTCTTTGCCATGACTGTACCGGTGGTGGTTTGCGGTGGTTTCTGTAGTGGGTGGTGATTTTCGGAGTAGGGTGGTGGTTGTGGGTGAGAGAATGCATGTAAGGGTTTGTAAAGTGAAGGGGAGTAGGCGGTGGGGTGTTTTATAGATGGGTGGGTAGTTGAGGGTTTTGAATGGTTGTAAGCAGTCGCTCGGTTGAGACGCTTCGTGTGGAAGGCGGTTGCGCTTGCTGACAGCTGATTGGACGTTGCTTGTCACGTCCTTGCTTCACGCGTCTCCCAGCCTCTGTACTCGCCTGCAAAGCTGCAACACCCCAAAATTCAAACTTTACTCAACTTCCTCTTCTCAATTAGCTAGAAATAGAAAAAAGTAAATAAATGGGTCTTTAATATAATTCAGAGTTTCACCCAAGTAGTATCCTCGTGGTCAGTACGAACTCCGAATTAATATTTAAGATCCAAAAAAATCTTTTTGTTGTTTTTCCTTCTTAACTTAAATTAAATTACCAAATATTTACAATATTTACATCATTACTAAGGGTGTTTGAAGTTTTACCCGGTCAGTAAGTACAATACATATGACGTTGACCAGGTGAAACTTCAAATCCCTTTCCTACTGGTCATTTAGACGCTCTTAAAGTGTAGTGGAATTTCTTCCACTACACACACCTCTTTATTTTCCCTATATATTTTCAATCTATGTCCATTAAAGACAAAAGGTTCAGAGTTAGGGATACTCCCTGAAATCTCGACCGCTCCATTAGCACGTAGTGCAGTGATAATGTAAGGTCCTGCCCATTTGGACATGAGCTTCCCAGGCATTAGCTTCAATCTTGACTGGAAGAGTAGTAATTTCTGACCAACTTGGAGATCCTTGGTTCTCAGATTTTTGTCGTGCCACATCTTTGTTTTCTCCTTGTACCACATGGCTGAGTCGAACGACTCCAATCTGAGTTCTTCCAGCACTTGTAGTTGTAGCTTCCTTTCCTCTTCACAGGCCTTAGCATCCACATTAACTTGTTGTACTGCCCAGTATGCTCGATGTTCAATTCCCACTGGCAAGTGACACATCTTCCCAAAGACGATGCGATAGGGAGACATCCCTATAGGAGTTTTATAGGATGTCCGATATGCCCACAGAGCATCTTCCAACCTTGTGCTCCAATCTTTTCTGGAGGGGTTGACTGTCTTCTCTAAAATGCTTTTTATTTCCCTGTTTGAGATCTCTGCTTGCCCGTTGGCCTGAGGGTGGTAAGGACTGGATAGGCGGTGATGAACTCCGTACTTTTTCATCAATGCTTCGACCGTTCGGTTGCAGAAGTGAGTCCCTTGATCAGAGATGATTGCCCTTGGTATCCCAAATCGGCTGAATATATGACTCTTGAGGAACTTGGTGACTTCTTTAGATTCACAAGTGCTTGTGGCCTTGGCTTCTATCCATTTTGACACGTAGTCAACTGCCACCAGGATGTAGGAGTTCCCATAAGATGAGGGAAAAGGACCCATGAAGTCCATACCCCAGATGTCGAACACCTCACAAACTATTATTGAAACTTGCGGCATTTCATCTCTCGCGGAGATCCCACCGGTCAGTTGGCAACGGTCACAGCCCTTGCAGAACTCGTATGCATCTCTATTCAGGGTCGGCCAGTAGAATCCGCTATCTAACACTTTTCTGGCAGTCTTCCTTGGCCCGAAATGTCCTCCACATGCCAAGGAATGGCAGTGCGTCAGTACATCCCGTTGCTCCCAGTCAGGAACACATCTTCTAATGACCTGGTCTGCTCCTGCCTTCCACAAGTATGGGTCGTCCCAGAAATAATACTTTGCTTCGCTCTTGATCTTCATCCTCTGAGCCTTTGTCACGTTTGGCACCATTGGCAGCTCTCCTGTTACTAGGTAGTTTGCCAAGTCCGCATACCAAGGTTCCTGTCCCACTTTCTCCTTACCCTTAGTTGTTGCGTCCTGACCAGTGAGTCTCATCACTTCTCCCAATCGATCTTCCTTGTGGAGAAAATTACTTCACATAAATGCTCTTCCGGGAATCGATCCCTTACATCTTCACTGTTCCCTTCTTGTATTATTCTGCTCAAGTGGTCCGCTACCTTGTTCTCAATTCCCTTCTTGTCTTCTACCTCCCAGTCGAATTCTTGTAAAAGCAGCACCCATCTGATTAGTCGGGGCTTTGACTCCTTCTTCGCAATGAGATACTTGATCGCCGCATGATCAGTATAGACGATGACTCTGGATCCCAGTAGGTACTGCCTGAACTTCTCGAATGAATAGACAACCGCCAACATCTCCTTCTCGGTGGTGTCATAATTCCGTTGGGCTTGATTCAGGGTTTTTGATACATAGAATATCACGTACCTTTTCCCATCTATCTTCTGACCCAATACGGCCCCCACTGCATAGTCACTAGCATCGCACATCACCTCGAAGGGGTGATCCCAGTCAGGAGCCTGAATGATCGGTGCAGAAATCAATTTTTCCTTAAGGAGGTTGAAAGCAGCCTTGCAATGCTCATCGAAGACGTACTCCACCTCGTTCTGGAGAAGCCTGGTAAGAGGTTGGGCAATCTTGGCGAAATCTTTGATAAATCTTCGATAAAATCCAGCATGGCCAAGGAAACCTCTTATTCCTTTCTGATCAGTAGGAAAGGGTAGTTTGGATATGACATCCACTTTAGCTTGATCCACCTGGATTCCCTTTTCTGACACCACGTGTCCTAGTACAATTCCTTCTGTAACCATAAAGTGGTATTTCTCAAAGTTCAAGACCAGACTCTTTGCTTGACACCTTCCTAGCACCATGATAAGTCGTATTCTAAGCCTTGGTTACTAGTCAGTATGTCGTGAAATGCATGTATTATCTGCAAAACAGTTGCTCAAGTGTGCAGGATTGAAGGATCCAAGTCAGTAGGAGACGATTCAGGTGACGCAAGTGAAAAGGGCGCCAGAAGGGTGCGATACTGACCAGGATGCATGCCAGAGAAAAGGCTCGAGATGGAGAAGGAGGATAGCTGGGATGATCATTGACAAGGGCAAAAAGGTCAAAACGCGAGAGAAGTCTACCCTAAAAGCAAGGGCAAGCCTCCCTATAAAAGAAGCCACTTGGAGAGAGAGAAGGAGTTTTTTAGTTAGTTCGACAATCACACTTAGTAGAATTCTCTCTAGAAGATCAGTTCCTTCAGCATTATCCTACCTCTCGTTCCTCGTTACAGCCATGGTCACTTGACGTCCAGAGTTTGCCGGGGAAGTCATTAGTCCGTCGTTCCAGCCAGTTATCGTAGCAGTGTAGTAGTATCATCGCCCGGAGTGGCACAAACAATCTTAATCGCTTTCTTAGTTTAAAGTTTACTTGTTTTCATCATTTAAGTTATTTGCAAACACTCATCGCTGTTGCTCTTTTGAAGTACTTGTTATTTTCCAACGTTTACATTATGAAGTTTCTATTTCGCATGTCACTTTGGTTCGAGTTTGCTTCATTCTGCCTAGGAAAGTTAGATTTAGTTATTGCTTTCAATTTCTAAGTGTTTTCTTATCGAGAGTTGTTGATTCAAAGTGTAGCTATGCTTAGTCAAGTTTCGTGCATGAGTTTCTTTTCTGCGTTGTGATTACTACCTTGCATGTCAGTCAGTAGAAGTTAAGTTGCAGTTTCACCGTTTAATTTAAGTTTGAGCATTTAAATCGATGGATCTTAAGTTTGAATTTGTGAATCTGAAGTTCAGTCATGGTGTTTGTGTTTATCTGAATTCTGTTAATACTTGGTGAAGAAGAAAACGTCAAAATCAACTTTATTAGACCACTTTTACTTTTAAGTTACTTTTGCTTTTGTTCCCTACTTTCAGATGTACTTTCAGATGTACTATCCAGACCACTTTTTCTTTTCTTTTTGTTTTCAGTTTATGAGAAGTGGCTCGGCTCCTGGCCAGTGGAGACCAAGGATACTTCCCCGAGGAACAATACTCGTTACCACTCGTTCTGGCCTGTCGACAGCACTGTCCGACCTAGGCACGAGTAGCGACGAAGAAAAGGAGGAGCTAGAGTACCAACTTCCGGAGCTTCCACCCCAACCAGTAAGAACACTAGTAAGGATGGCTGACCAAGGTGAGGACGATCCCGAGCTCGCAACACTTACCGCACACGCCGACGGAGATCCCCCACAAGCCATAGTGGTCAACCCAGGCTAGACCGCCTGTGATGTGAAACCCCACGTAATTGCAATCCTACCGACGTACTGTGGGAAGAGTTATGAAGGACCCTACGAGTTCTTAAATGATTTCTGCAAGATCTGTAAGGCGCAGAGGCGGCCAGCAGGAGCGAGCGAGGATAATTACAGACTGAAGGCCCTACCTTTTGTCCTAAAGGGAGAGGCCAACACTTGGTTCATGCGCCTGCCAGCCGACTCTATCAATACATGGGCCGATTTCAAGTCAGTTTTCTTAGCCGAGTTCTTCCCGTCTTCAAAGACAAGCGCATTGAAGTGGAAAATATCGTGCATAAGGCAAGAATATGATGAAACCCTGAGCGAGTACTGGGAGAAGTACATGAGCCTTCTGGAGTCATGTCCCAACCATCGCATGAAGGAGATAGAGGTGCACCACACCTTCTATGAGGGGATGAACAAGGAAACCAAGGATCTGGCGAATTCATCATCTGGAGGTGATTTCACCCAGTTGAGAGTAAGTGAAGCCAAAAAGGTGTTACGCAAGCTGTTGAATGCGAAGAAGACGTACGACAATGCGAGAGATGGGTACAGCAGAGAAAGGGTAGCGAGTGCTTCGGTTACTGACCAGGAGGAACGGATGGACTTGAAGATGGAGGAATTAAAGAAGGAATTGCTGACTGCAATCAAACAGAACACTCCACCACCTTCTCCAACTGGAGGCCAAGAAGCCCCAGCACTACCATATGATCAGCCGGACAACTCACTGGATGTGGAGCAAGCAAATGCCGCAGGATACTACAATTCCAACGACAATTGGATTCCGGGAAAACAAAGAGATGCACCATGGCGGGACCACCAAAATTTCCGATGGGGAGATGGAAATCAGAATCAGAACCAAAATCAGGCTCCAAATCAACCCAACCCCCAACCGAACCAACATCCCAACCGCGGACCAACAAACCCTGACTACCAGTCTAACTGGGTAGGAAGGAACCAGCATCCTCAGAACCAAAATTCTCAAAACCAGAACCCGAACCCTACCTATGTGCCACCCCATCAGCTAAAACTCACCAAACCAAAACCAGAACCAGAACCAATTTAACCCAGGGCCTCACATAACACCCACCACCAAAACCAAAATCAGTACCAGCACAACCACGATCAGTATAACCCTCCTGCCCAGTATAACCAGTACCCACCAAACCAAAACCAACAAAATTTCTCAGGCTACCAGTCAAACCCACCACCTTAGTATAACCAGCATCAGAGCTCGAACCAATTCCATCACCCAAACAGGTCGAGGAGGTCCATGGAGGACATGATGGGAGAGATGCTTGCCTCGCAGCAAAGCATTAAAAATGACTTGCAGTCCAGTAATGAAACAATGCAAGGAATGCAAAGTGCCCAGAAGGAGCATAGGGAAAATATGAATATGATGAACAGGCAGTTGGCCCAGCTTGCTAACTCGGTGGGCGAAATGAAAGGGAACTCAGGGAAACTCCCATCTACAGTCCATATACCTGAAAAGGCAAATGTGAGCAAGATTACACTGCGGTCCGGAACAGCTTACAATGGACCTCAACTCAAGAATCCTGTTGGGGAGTCTAATAGAGAAAGGGTGCTGAGCGACACCATCTCAGTGGAAGAGCTCAAGAGGCCTCTGCCTCATATGGAGGATCCGTTTTTTCTAAACGAGGGGCCTACCGTGGAAGGAAAGGAGGAAGGAACACAACCTGGAAATGAGCAACCGGAAAGAACATTGCCCACGTCGGAATCTCAAACCCAGGGGGTACAAAAGGAAAGTCCACAAGGACTAACTGGAGAGGCTAAGGGAGAAAAACCGTTTCCATATCGGTTTGTGACGAAGAGGAAGAAAGAAAACCCTGTGGATTTCATGTCGATCTTTGGGAAGTTGGGTCACCATACCATTCCTCCAAGCCGTGAGACTGCCCCCTCTGGGGAAGTTTATAAAAGAGTTCATAGCCGGGAAGGCCCAGGAGGATGGAAAGATCATGGTGGAGGGAATAGCGTCAGCCATTGTACAGGAGAAGCTACCACCCAAGAGAGCCGACCCAGGTATGTTTACCCTACCCATAATGATTGGAGATGTGAAAATCGAGCATGCAATGTGTGATTTGGGAGCATCTATCAATGTTATGCCGTTATCCATTTATAATCGGTTAAAGGGGGTAAAATTGTCGAATACTAGGGTGTTGATCCAACTGGCTGATAGGTCATGTATCAATCCTGAGGGTGTGTTAGAAAATGTATTGGTCAGGATACAGAACTTTACTTATCCCGCTGATTTTTATGTCATTAAAATGAGTGAACCAGAAGCTAGGGAGTCTAGCGGGATATTGTTAGGAAGACCATTTTTAAGAACGGCTAAGACAATTGTGGATATGGCCGAGGGGACAATATGCATTGACTTCAATGGTGAGAAATTTGTCTTTGACATTAATGAAGCCATGAAAAGACCAATAGATTCTGAAAATCTATGTTATGTTGATGTAATTGACCCCCTAGTCCAAGAATTTCGTGAGACCGAATTATTGCAGGAAAAGCTCCAAGCCTTGGATGTGTATGCCCAGGCTGATGTGGAAGCAGCCGCATGGTGTGATCTGATCAGTAGCCGAGGGTTGACTGACGAAGAGATCGAAGAAGCAATTACGGAATTCTGTCAGAAGTCAGAACTAGCAGGATCCGTAGGGGCCGTGGTACCGGCCAGTATGGAGGAAAAATCAGATGCTGAACAGGAACAAGAGGAGGATTCAAAGATGAACCCTCTACCTACGGACACACTACCCCCGCAAGTGGAGTTGAAAAAGTTGCCAGCAACCCTTAAGTATGCCTACCTAGGGGAGGAAGACTCATTCCCTGTAATCATCAACAGCGGATTGACTGAAGAGCAGGAGGCAAGACTACTAACTGTGCTGAGCAAAAACAAGAAGGCTATTGGATGGAGCCTTACGGACCTGGTAGGTATAAGCCCGGACGTCTGCATGCACTACATTAGGCTAGAGGATGGAGCCAAGGCGCATAGGGACTCCCAAAGAAAGGTGAACCCAAACATGCGAGAAGAGATACTGAAGGAAATCTTGAAGTTGCTCTCACTGGGCATTATATACTTTGTGCCAGACAGTGAATGGGTTAGCCCAATCCATATGGTCCCCAAGAAGTCAGGGATCCAGGTGATTAAGAATGAGAGGAATGAACTAGTGCCCACCAGACTAGTTACTGGGTGGCGAATGTGTATAGATTACCGAAAGCTGAACACTACAACCAGGAAGGACCACTTCCCCCTGCCATTCATCGATCAAATGCTGGAGCGACTGGCTGGGAGGAAGTACTTCTGCTTTTTCGATGGGTACAGTGGATACTTTCAAATTTATGTGAACCCGGAGGACCAGGATAAGACCACGTTCACGTGCCCGTTTGGAACCTATGCGTATAGGCGTATGCCATTTGGCCTATGCAACGCCCCCGGTACTTTCCAACGGTGCATGATGAGCATATTCTCGGACTTGATTGAAGATTGTATAGAGATCTTTATGGATGATTTCACTGTCTATGGAGACTCTTTCGACTCGTGCTTGCAACATTTGGATGTGCTGCTAGAAAGGTGTCAAGCAAAGAGTCTGGATTTAAATTTTGAGAAATGTCACTTCATGGTTACAGAAGGAATTGTTTTAGGACACGTGGTGTCAGAAAACGGGATCCAGGTGGATCAAGCTAAAGTGGATGTCATATCCAAACTACCCTTCCCTACTGATCAGAAAGGAATAAGAGGTTTCCTTGGCCATGCTGGATTTTATCGAAGATTTATCAAGGATTTCGCCAAGATTGCCCAACCACTTACCAGGCTTCTCCAGAACGAGGTGGAGTTCGTCTTCGATGACCATTGCAAGGCTGCTTTCAACCTCCTTAAGGAAAAATTGATTTCTGCACCGATCATTCAGGCTCCTGACTGGGATCACCCCTTCGAAGTAATGTGCGATGCTAGTGACTATGCAGTGGGGGCCGTACTGGGTCAGAAGATCGATGGGAAAAGGTACGTGATATTCTATGCATAAAAAACCTTGAATCGAGCCCAACGGAATTATGACACCACCGAGAAGGAGATGTTGGCGGTTGTCTATTCATTCGAGAAGTTCAGGCAGTACCTACTGGGATCCAGAGTCATCGTCTATACTGATCATGCGGCGATCAAGTATCTCATTGCGAAGAAGGAGTCAAAGCCCCGACTGATCAGATGGGTGCTGCTTTTACAAGAATTCGACTGGGAGGTAGAAGACAAGAAGGGAGTTGAGAACAAGGTAGCGGACCACTTGAGCAGAATAATACAAGAAGGAAACATTGAAGATGTAAGGGATCGATTCCCGGAAGAGCATTTATGTGAAGTAATTTTCTCCGCAAGGAAGATCGATTGTGAAGAAGTGATGAGACTCACTGGTCAGGACGCAACAACCAAGGGCAAGGAGAAAGTGGGACAGGAACCCTGGTATGCGGACTTGGCAAACTACCTAGTAACAGGAGAGCTGCCAATGGTGCCAAACGTGACAAAGGCTCAGAGGATGAAGATCAAGAGCGAAGCAAAGTATTATTTCTGGGACGACCCATACTTGTGGAAGGCAGGAGCAGACCAGGTCATTAGAAGATGTGTTCCTGACTGGGAGCAACGGGATGTACTGACGCACTGCCACTCCTTGGCATGTGGAGGATATTTCGGGCTAAGGAAGACTGCCAGAAAAGTGTTAGATAGCAGATTCTACTGGCCGACCCTGAATAGAGATGCATACGAGTTCTGTAAGGGCTGTGACCGTTGCCAACTGACTGGTGGGATCTCCGCGAGAGATGAAATGCCGGAAGTTCCAGTAATAGTTTGTGAGGTGTTCGATATCTGGGGTATGGACTTCATGGGTCCTTTTCCTTCATCTTATGGGAACTCCTACATCCTGGTGGCAGTTGACTACGTGTCAAAATGGATAGAAGCCAAGGCCACAAGCACTTGTGAATCGAAAGAAGTCACCAAGTTCCTCAAGAGTCATATATTCAGCCGATTTGGGATACCAAGGGCAATCATCTCCGATCAAGGGACTCACTTCTGCAACCGAACGGTCGAAGCATTGATGAAGAAGTACGGAGTTCATCACCGCCTATCCAGTCCTTACCACCCTCAAGCCAACGGGCAAGCAGAGATCTCAAACAGGGAAATAAAAAGCAGTTTATAGAAGACAGTCAACCCCTCCAGGAAAGATTGGAGCACAAGGTTGGAAGATGCTCTGTGGGCATATCGGACAGCCTATAAAACTCCTATAGGGATGTCCCCCTATCGCATCATCTTTGGGAAGATGTGTCACTTGCCAGTGGGAATTGAACACCGAGCATACTGGGCAGTACAACAAGTTAATGTGGATGCTAAGGCCTGTGAAGAGGAAAGGAAGCTACAACTTCAAGAGCTGGAAGAACTCAGATTGGAGTCGTTCGACTCAGCCATGTGGTACAAGATGAAAACAAAGATGTGGCACGACAAAAATCTGAGAACCAAGGATCTCCAAGTTGGTCAGAAAGTACTATTCTTCCAGTCAAGATTGAAACTAATGCCTGGGAAGCTCAAGTCCAAATGGGCAGGACCTTACATTATCACTGCGTTACGTGCTAATGGAGCGGTCGAGATTTCAGGGAGTATCCCTAACTCTGAACCTTTTGTCATTAATGGACATAGATTGAAAATATATAGGGAAAACGAAGTGCAGAGGCTGGGAGGCGCGTGAAGCAGGGACGTGACGAGCAACGTCCAATCAACTGCCAGCACTCGCAACCGCCTTCCACACGAAGCGTCTCAACCGAGCGACCGCCTACAACCGGTCAAAACCCTCAACTACCCACCCATCTATAAAACACCCCACCGCCTAATTCCCTTCATTTTACAAACCCTTACCTGCACTCTCTTTCTCTCACAACCACCACCCCACACCGAAAACCACCACCCACTACAGAAACCACCGCAAACCACCACCGGTACAGTCATGGGAAAGAGATAGGCAACCAACAACCCGGCATCTACCACCGGCGAAGCCTCGTCAGAAGTCCAGCCAGCAGCCGAGTCGCGGCCGCCAAGCCCACAACGATCACAACCACCGCCGACGACACAAATTCCGGCGATGGTTCCTTTAGACGCACTGGCGGCGTTTCTAAGGCAACAAGACCCCAACAGAGACTGGGCAACAACCCTAGCCGGATTTAGCCTAACCGGAGGAATGCCGGCGACATCAAACCCTACTCCAACTGCCACCACAGAAAACCCACCCACCACCACCCCAAAAACCTCAATTCCGACGTCCGAAAATATTTCCTCAACAATTGCTGCACAATCAGAACCCTCCCACCCTTTTCCCATACACCAACAAACAGAGCCGCTGGACGTCAGCCCTTTTTCCGCCTATCAAGATCCCAACTGGGGAGAAACAGAAGATAAGGAAAGTGAAAGGAGAGCAAGCGAGAGCGATAAAGGTGAAGCAGAGGAGATTAGGGCCGCCGAAACAAAAATCGATGAAGCGGAGAAGGAGAAGATAGATCTGAACGAGACGGCCAGGAAACAAGGGTTAATGATGGATGATGAATTCCAAGCGGTTTTGGGCAAACGGGATAGGATCGTGGTAAACCCTGAAGGGGTGGCTGAGGTACTGGACCTCGCATCCCAGGCAGTAGGGAATGGGGAAGCAACAGAAGAAGCGGAACAGTCAGAAGAGGTAGTCCACCAATCAGTGGAGGAGAGGACAGACAAACAACCGGAAAAGGCAGAACAACCTGAGGAGGAGGGGCAAGAGCCAGACACACATCAAGGGGAAGCCTCAGTGGTAACTAAACCCAAGCCAGTAAAGAGGAGGCTAGTATTGAAAAACGACCCCAAGGCAGAAAGGCAGAAACTCCAAAGAGTGTCACAGAGATGTTTAGGAAAGTGGACGTCCAACAAGGCAGGAGCAAACACCGCAGCAGATGCAGTGGAGGTTTCGAGTGATGACGAGAAGACTACTCCTACAAAACCTGGGGAGGAGCCCTCGAATGCTAGCCAGGAGGACACCCAAATGGCAACAGGGACAGTATCAGCAACGCCGACTGACCAGGAGGAAAATACTGACAAGGTGGCTGAGGGTCTGGACCTCGCATCAGAGTCAGTAGGTTGGGAGAAGGCAGCAAGAAGTGATACTAGTGCCCGCATGGTGGCCGAGCCTACCGCCCAGGAGGACACTTAAACACAAGCCGACAAGGAAGCAGAGACAATGGATTTCGAAGAAACCAAGCACATTCAAGAAAGGAAGAGGAAGGGGAAAGCCCCTGTCAAGAAGAAACAGGTCATGAAGAAACAGCGCACTGCCAATGCAAGCATAGTGATCAGAGAGCCGGAAGAGAAAGAGAGATCAAGCGACACCGACTACACTTCCAGCGAGGATTCTGACTAAGAGAGTGATATCTCTCTGGAAAGAGAAGACTATCATGAGCAGAAGCTCCCCGACAACCACCTTGAACTAGTCCATCCTCCGGTAGAGAGGATCGTGTACCGGCAGTGGAGGGTAACGCTCACTGATGAGCTTATGGAGGACATGAAGCACTACGACACCAAAAAGCTTCAAGATGCATTTGACGACTAGGATGACAGTAGCAAGCAAGTCAAATGCGGAAAGGTACTCCATATACCCTCTTTGGATGAGTTGTCTGTTCGTGATTCCTTCCTGGCTAGTATGGAAGCATTGGGTTTTGAATGGCTGTTAGAGAATAGGGACCCAGAGATATCTGTGAGATTAGCGAAGGAGTTCTTCACCACTTTTAGGTTCCAACTCACTACGAACCTAGACGAGGTGTCGATTTCCTTTAGGATATTCGGTGGAGAACTGTCGATGAGTCTGATAGAGTGGACTGTGCGATTGGGTATGTGTAGCCTGGAGGAGGCTATAGGTCCGGACTGGAGAAGCCGTGAGAGGGGGGGTACCGAGGCGACATATAGAATTTGAGCCCCAGGAAGCCTGGGAGGAGCTAACACGCCCCAATGCTGGCCAGTTCGCCTCCACTAAATCCAGATCCACCCACTTCAACAATTCCATGCTACGATTGGTGCAGCTCTACTTAGGCTATAACCTACTGGGGCAGAGCAACTCCGCTGCAAGAACGTCCATGACCGAATTGTACTTGGTATGGTGCGCTAAGCATGGAAGGAAATTGCACCTAGGGTTTTGGACAGCCTACCAATGCTACCTGATAGCCACCTACCCAGCCAGAAACTTGTCGCTCTGCCACATACTAGGAGCCTTCGTGCTCAACAACATCATCATAACAGAGGCAGAGGACCTGTCTCCAATGTACATGGTCGACGCTCCTGGCCTATTTGATATACCCTTCTTCGTCCGCACCAATTTGGTATACTACAGAGAAGGTGTACCCCAGTTCTACCCAATGGGAGAAGCCCCTGGAGGAAGGGCACAACAAGGCCAAGAGGTGCAAGTTGCCCAGATCGACCAAGCGCAGAGGCTGAGGCAAGAAAATTTGGAGCGGGCAGTGACTGAGCTGGCTGAGGAGAATAGACAATCGCGGGCAGAAATGGCAAAACTGACAGCCCTAATGGAGAGCGTCCTAAAGGAGTTGGCAAGAGGGAAGGAAAGCAACGGAGCTGGAACAAGCGAACATGGAGGACAGGAAGAAGAACCCACCGGACCTGAGGAAGAAGACGGCGACGGACAACAGGAGGATGATGACAACCAAACCGGACCTACTGAAGAAAGACCAACGGACCCACATGCACAGAACCCTGCCTCAAGAAGGAGCAGGAGGAACATCTGACCGAACCACCCCCAACTGACCAGTTAGTTTTCTTTTTAATTTTTAAGTTTTTCTTTTGTTTATATTTTCGTACTTTTATTAAATAGGTAGATTTATGTGTTTTAATTGTATGCAAACCCCATTCATAACACTTAGCCTATTTAATAGTTTAAGTGTGAGAAGTAAAGGGTTTGCTACTTTGGTGCATGTATGTTTATTATGTTTTTCTTAGTGTTTTTTCGTGGGCATGTTACCTCACACTTAGCCTACTGCGTAGTCTAAGTATGAGGAGTTTATATGTTTATAGTTCATGTTTGTCAATATTTTGCTCTGTTTTGTTTATAATATATCTGAAACTCTCCCACTTAACCTATTTAATAGTCTAAGTGTGAGAAGTTTTTAGATATAATATGTGTTTGTTATAAACGTGTGTCTGACATACTAGCCATTCCCAATTTTCACTTCACAGCCCGTATCTGGGGCAGACACTTGTGAAGTGAGAGGGGGGAGCAAATAGCCAGTATGACATGTATATATGTGTTATTTGAGTCAGTGCATGTTAGTTTTTTTTTAGGGTTTGTTTAGGTCTAGGAATTATGTGTTATGTTTTATGAATGGGCTTAAAACTCAACTGCCTCGAACTGACGATGAGGGGAATTGAGGGAGATAAGGCATGCCAAAAAACAGAAACCACCCCCTCCAGTAACCCCTAGTCAGTATAGATGATGCAAGTATGAAGGAAAAACCCATCCCTTAGGTCAGACACGAAAGCCCTCTTAAAAGGTGAGTTAGAAACCCCAAAGTGGAACTACTTTCCACTAAATACTGAAAAAAAAAAAAAAGAAGAGAGGCTACCACATGATGTCTAGGGCAAGGTGACCGCGTGTAGCAAACCCTGAAGGCAGTAGGGAACCCCCTTGAAAAAGAGATAAAAAAAAAAAAAAAAAACCTACCCTTAGAAAAGTGTGCGTGCAAGGCATGAGGCAAGAAAGCAACTGCTCAGGAGGACATACAAAAGGGACCAACTGAAGAAAAGAAAAGCAAAGAAGAAGGAGAAAATCGATCTGAGATTTCCAGATCCAAAAAATAGAAGAAGGAATAAGGGTGGCGAAGCCACAGAAAAGGAAATTGAAGAAAATGGTCGCAGATACTTGAACACAAAAAGAGGAAGGAGAAGAAGAAATAAGGGTGGCGAAGCCACAAAGAAGCTACTGACCAGTTGGAAGCCGATGTCAGAAATTGTCCAGCCGAAGAAAAAGCCCCAGCCAGAAGCCCGAATGCACACAGTTCTCCCTCATCAAATAAGTAGTTATTGTTGGACCTTAGAGCCTTAGGGACAACTACCCCAAACATTACAAGCCACTAGCCCCATTACAAGCCTTAAAGACCTTCGGGAGCTGCATGTGAGATCTGAGTCTGAAAAATCTGTGGTTTAGCATTGAGAGAAAACAGTCCTAACATCCCCTGTGAGGAATGAGTGACTGAGTGAACCCAGTGTTTAGCATAGAATATCACGTACCTTTTCCCATCTATCTTCTGACCCAGTACGGCCCCCGCTGCATAGTCACTAGCATCGCACATCACCTCGAAGGGGTGATCCCAGTCAGGAGCCTGAATGATTGGTGCAGAAATCAATTTTTCCTTAAGGAGGTTGAACGCAGCCTTGCAATGCTCATCGAAGACGAACTCCACCTCGTTCTGGAGAAGCCTGGTAAGAGGTTGGGCAATCTTGGCGAAATCCTTGATAAATCTTCGATAAAATCCAGCATGGCCAAGGAAACCTCTTATTCCTTTCTGATCAGTAGGGAAGGGTAGTTTGGATATGACATCCACTTTAGCTTGATCCACCTGGATTCCCTTTTATGACACCACGTGTCCTAGAACAATTCCTTCTGTAACCATAAAGTGGCATTTCTCAAAGTTCAAGTCTTTGCTTGACACCTTCCTAGCACCATGATAAGTCGTATTCTAAGCCTTGGTTACTGGTCAGTATGTCGTGAAATGCATGTATTATCTGCAAAACAGTTGCTCAAGTGTGCAGGATTGAAGGATCCAAGTCAGTAGGTGACGATTCAGGTGACGCAAGTGAAAAGGGCGCCAGAAGGGTGCGATACTGCTCAGGATGCATGCCAGAGAAAAGGCTCGAGATGGAGAAGGAGGATAGCTGGGATGATCATTGACAAGGGCAAAAAGGTCAAAACGCGGGAGAAGTCTACCCTAAAAGCAAGGGCAAGTCTCCCTATAAAAGAAGCCACTTGGAGAGAGAGAAGGAGTTTTTTAGTTAGTTCGACAATCACACTTAGTAGAATTCTCTCTAGAAGATCAGTTCCTTTAGCATTATCCTACTTCTCGTTCCTCGTTACAGCCATGGTCACTTGACGTCCAGAGTTTGCCGGGGAAGTCATTAGTCCGTCGTTCCAGCCAGTTATCATAGCAGTGTAGTAGTATCATCGCCCGGAGTGGCACAAACAATCTTAATCGCTTTCTTAGTTTAAAGTTTACTTGTTTTCATCATTTAAGTTATTTGCAAACACTCATCGCTGTTGCTCTTTTGAAGTACTTGTTATTTTCCAACGTTTACATTATGAAGTTTCTATTTCGCATGTCACTTTGGTTCGAGTTTGCTTCATTCTGCCTAGGAAAGTTAGATTTAGTTATTGCTTTCAATTTCTAAGTGTTTTCTTATCGAGAGTTGTTGATTCAAAGTGTAGCTATGATTAGTCAAGTTTCGTGCATTAGTTTCTTTTTTGCGTTGTGATTACTACCTTGCATGTCAGTCAGTAGAAGTTAAGTTGCAGTTTCACCGTTTAATTTAAGTTTGAGCATTTAAATCGATGGATCTTAAGTTTGAATTTGTGAATCTGAAGTTCAGTCATGGTGTTTGTGTTTATCTGAATTCTGTTAATACTCGGTGAAGAAGAAAACGTCAAAATCAACTTTATTAGACCACTTTTACTTTTAAGTTACTTTTGCTTTTGTTCCCTACTTTTCAGATGTACTATCCAGACCTGTCAGAAAGCACCCAGCCAACAGATATACCTTGTAGTCTAAATTTCCTCTTTTAGTAACTGTCCACTTTCCATGTCTCTGATACACCTTGTCCCCTATTTTCACGAACAATCCCACATGTCTGTTATTTTCTCGCCTACTAGTCAGTAGAGTACTACCTTTATTTCCTGTCTAGGTAAAATCTCAACCCAAGCGTGGTAGCTAACCGAACACCCAGGAAAGTCACCGCAGTTATCAAAACGTGTCCATCCTCGTGGGATTCGACCCTTACCTCCATTATACTAACCAGTAGAAGTGGTTTGAGGAAATTTGTTTGAAGTCAGGTCCCGGTTATCGTACCAACGACTCAGCTAGGTCGGGAATCTCTTCCTGATTATTTGGATACACTCCAATTCACATACGAAAAACCAAAAAGGGGGAACAAACCTGACCGTTCACACCACATCCAAATGTTGCAAGCACGAGTCGAAAGAGTCTCCATAGACAGTGAAATCATCCATAAAGATCTCTATACAATCTTCAATCAAGTCCGAGAATATGCTCATCATGCACCGTTGGAAAGTACCGGGGGCATTGCATAGGCCAAATGGCATACGCCTATACGCATAGGTTCCAAACGGGCACGTGAGTGTGGTCTTATCCTGGTCCTCCGGGTTCACATAAATTTGAAAGTATCCACTGTACCCATTCAAAAAGCAGAAGTACTTCCTCCCAGCCAGTCGCTCCAGCATTTGATCGATGAATGGCAGGGGGAAGTGGTCCTTCCTGGTTGCAGTGTTCAGCTTTCGGTAATCTATACACATTCGCCACCCAGTAACTAGTCTGGTGGGCACTAGTTCATTCCTCTCATTCTTGATCACCTGGATCCCTGACTTCTTGGGGACCATATGGATTGGGCTAACCCATTCACTGTCTGGCACCGAGTATATAATGCCCAATGAAAGCAACTTCAAGATTTCTTTCAGTATCTCTTCTCGCATGTTTGGGTTCACCTTTCTTTGAGAATCTCTATGCGCCTTGGCTCCATCCTTTAGCCTAATGTGGTGCATGCAGACATCCGGGCTTATACCTACCAAGTCCGTAAGGCTCCATCCAATAGCCTTCTTGTTTTTGCCCAGCACAGTGAGTAGCCTTGCCTCTTGCTCTTCAGTCAGCCCGCTATTGATTATTACAGGGAATGAGTCTTCATCCCCTAGGTAGGCATACTTAAGATTCGCTGGCAACTTTTTCAACTCCACTTGCGGGGGTAGTGTGTCTGTAGGTAGAGGGTTCTTCTTTGAATCCTCCTCTTGTTCCTGTTCAGCATCTGATTTTTCCTCCATACTGGCCGGTACCACGGCCCCTACGGATCCTGCTAGTTCTGACTTCTGACAGAATTCCGTAATTGCTTCTCGATCTCTTCATCAGTCAACCCTCGGCTACTGATCAGATCACACCATGCGGCTGCCTCCACATCAGCCTGGGCATACACATCCAAGGCTTGGAGTTTTTCCTGCAATAATTCGGTCTCAAGAAATTCTTGGACTAAGGGGTCAATTACATCAACATAACATAGATTTTCAGAATATATTGGTCTTTTCATGGCTTCGTTGATGTCAAAGACAAATTTCTCACCATTAAAATCAATGCATATTGTCCCCTCGGCCATATCCACAATTGTCTTAGCCGTTCTTAAAAATGGTCTTCCTAACAATATCCCGCTAGACTCCCTAGCTTCTGGTTCACTCATTTTAATGACATAAAAATCAGCGGGATAAGTAAAGTTCTGTATCCTGACCAACACATTTTCTAACACACCCTCAGGATTGATACATGACCTATCAGCCAGTTGGATCAACACCCTAGTATTCGACAATTTTACCCCCTTTAGCCGATTATAAATGGATAACGGCATAACATTGATAGATGCTCCTAAATCACACATTGCATGCTCAATTTTCACATCTCCAATTGTTATGGGTAGGGTAAACATACCTGGATCGGCTCTCTTGGATGGTAGCTTCTCCTGTACAATGGCTGACGCTATTCCCTCCACCATGATCTTTCCATCCTCCTGGGCCTTCCCGGCTATGAACTCTTTTATAAACTTCCCCAGAGGGGGCAGTCTCACGGCTTGGAGGAATGGTATGGTGACATCCAACTTCCCAAAGATCGACATGAAATCCACAGGGTTTTCCTTCTTCCTCTTCGTCACAAACCGATATGGAAACGGTTTTTCTCCCTTAGCTTCTCCAGTCAGTCCTTGTGGAATTCCCTTTGGCTCCTCTTGGGCTTGGGGTTCCGATGTGGGTATTACTCCTCCCGGTTGCTCATTCCCAGGTTGTGTTTCTCCCTCCTTTTCTTCCACGGTAGGCTCCTTGTTTAGAAAAAACGGATCCTCCATCTGAGGTAGAGGCCTTTTGAGTTCTTCCGCTGAGATGACGTTGCTCAGCACCTCTTCTCTACTAGACTCCCCAACAGGATTCTTGAGCTGAGGTCCATTATAGGCTGTCCCAGACAACAGTGTAATTTTGCTCACATTTGCCTTTTCAGGTACATGGACTGTAGATTGGAGTTTCCCTGAGTTCCCTTTCATTTCGCCCACCGAGTTAGCGAGTTGGGCCAACTGCCTGTTCATCATGTCCATATTTTCCCTATGCTCCTTCTGGGCACTTTGCATCCCTTGCATTGTTTCATTACTGGACTGCAAGTCATTTTTAATGCTTTGCTGCGAGACAAGCATCTCCCCCATCATGTCCTCTATAGACCTCCTCGACCTTTTTGGCTGATGGAATTGGTTTGAGTTCTGGTGCTGGTTATACTGAGGTGGTGGGTTTGACTAGTAGCCTGAGAAATTTTATTGGTTTTGGTTCGGTGGGTACTGGTTATACTGGTCGTGGTTGTGCTGGTACTGACTTTGGTTTTGGTGGTGGGTGTTATGTTGAGGCCCTGGGTTAAATTGGTTTTGGTTCTGGTTTTGAGAGTTTCGCTGATGGGGTGGCACATAGGTAGGGTTCGGGTTCTGGTTTTGAGAGCTTTGGTTCTGAGGATGCTGGTTTCTTCCTACCCAGTTAGACTGGTAGTCAGGGTTTGTTGGGCCACGGTTGGGATATTGGTTCGGTTGGGGGTTGGGTTGATTTGGAGCCTGATTTTGGTTCTGATTCTGATTTCCATCTCCCCATCGGAAATTTTGGTGGTCCCTCCATGGTGCATCTCTTTGTTTCCCCGGAATCCAATTGCCGTTGGAATTGTAGTATCCTGCGGCGTTTGCTTGCTCCACATCCAGCGAGTTGTCCGGCTGATCATATGGTAGTGCTGGGGCTTCTTGGCCTCCAGTTGGAGAAGGTGGTGGAGTGTTCTGCTGGATTGCAGTCAGCAATTCCTTCTTTAATTCCTCCATCTTCAAGTCCATCCGTTCCTCCTGGTCAATAGCCAAAGCACTCGCTACCCTTTCTCTGCTGTACCCATCTCTAGCGTTGTCGTATGTCTTCTTTGCATTCAACAGCTTACGTAACACCTTCTTGGCTTCACTTACTCTCAACTGGGTGAAATCGCCTCCAGATGATGAATTCGCCAGATCCTTGGTTTCCTTGTTCATCCCTTCATAGAAGGTGTGGTGCACCTCTATCTCCTTCATGCGATGGTTGGGACATGACTCCAGAAGGCTCATGTACTTCTCCCAATACTCGCGCAGGGTTTCATCATACTCTTGCCTTATGCACGATATTTTCCTCTTCAATGCACTCGTCTTCGAAGACGGGAAAAACTCGGCTAGGAAAACTGACTTGAAATCAGCCCATGTATTGATAGAGTCGGCTGACAGGCGCATGAACCAAGTGTTGGCCTCTCCCTTCAGGACAAAAGGCAGGGCTTTCAGTCTGTAATCGTCCTCGCTCGCTCCTGCTGGCCACCTCTGTGCCTTACAGATTTTGCAGAACTCATTTAAGAATTCGTATGGTCCCTCGTAGCTCTTCCCACAGTAAGTCGGTAAGATTGCGATAACGTGGGGTTTCACATCACAGGCGGTTTGGCCTGGGGTGACCACTATGGCTTGTGGGGGATCTCCGTCGGCGTGTGCGGTAAGTGTTGCGAGCTCGGGATCGTCCTCACCATGGTCAGCCATCCTCACTAGTGTTCTTACTGGCTGGGGTGGAAGCTCCGGGAGTTGGTACTCTAGCTCCTCCTTTTCTTCGTCGCTACTCGTGCCTAGGTCGGACAGTGCTGTCGACAGGCCAGAACGAGTGGTAACGAGTATTGTTCCTCGGAGAAGTATCCTTGGTCTCCACTGGCCAGGAGCCGAGCCACTTCTCATAAACTGAAAACAAAAAGAAAAGAAAAATTATAAACAGTATGTACACCAAAAAGATCACACACAATAACAGGTATGAACGCCATCCATCCCCGGCAACGGCGCCATTTTGAAGGGTTTCTTTTCAGGTTTGTTTCCCTACGGTTTTCGTATGTAATTGGAGTGTATCCAACTGATCCGGAAGAGATTCCCGACCTAGCTGAGTCGTTGGTACGATAACTGGGACCTGGCTTCAAACAAATTTCCTCAACCCACTTCTACTGATAGTATAGTGGAGGTAAGGGTCGAATCCCACGAGGATGGATACGTTTAGATAACTGTGGTGACTTTCCTGGGTGTTTGGTTAGCTACCACGCTTGGGTTGAGATTTTACCTAGACAGGAAATAAAGGTAGTACTCTACTGACTAGTAGGCGGGAAAATAACAGACATGTGGGAGTGTTCGTGAAAATAGGGGACAAGGTGTATCGGAGACATATGGAAAGTAGACAGTTACTAAAAGATGAAAATTAGACAACAAGGTATATCTGATGGCTGGGGGCTTTCTGACAGGTCTGGGCAGTACATCTGAAAAGTAGGGAACAAAAGCAAAAGTAACTTAAAAGTAAAGTGGTTCAAACTAAAGTTGATTTTGACGTTTTCTTCCTCACCAAGTATTGACAAAAATCATATGAACACAGAAACCATAACTAAAACTTCAGATTCATAAATTCAAACTCAAGATCCATCGATTAAAATGCTTAAACTTAAATTAAACGGTAAAACTGCAACTTTACTTCTACTGACTGACATGCAAGGTGGTAATCACGGCGCAGAAAAGAAACTCATGCACGAAAACTTGACTAAACATAGCTACAACTTCGAATCAACAACTCCAGATAAGAAAGCACTCAGAAATTAAAAGCAATCACTAGATCTAACTTTCCTAGGCAGAATGAAGCAAACTCGAACCAAAGCGACATGCGAAATAGAAACTTCATAACGTGGATGTTGGAAAATAACAAAGTACTTCAAAAGTGCAACAGCGATGAGTGTTTGCAAATAACCAACGATGAAAACAAGTAAACTTTAAACTAAGAAAACGATTAAGATTGTTTGTGCCACTCCGGGCGATGATACTACTACACTGCTACGATAACTGGCTGGAACGGCGGACTGATGACTTCTCCGGCAGACTCTTGGACGTCAAGTGACCATGGCTGTGGCGAGGAACGAGAGGTAGGATAATGCTGAAGGATTGATCTTCTAGAGAGAATTCTACTAAGTGTGATTGTCGAACTCTCGAACCCTCTCTCCAAGTGGCTTCTTTTATAGGGAGGCTTGCCCTTGCTTTTAGGGTAGACTTCTCCCGCGTTTTGACCTTTTTGCCCTTGTCAATGATCATCCCAACTATCCTCCTTCTCCATCTTGAGCCTTTTCTCTGGCATGCATCCTGGTCAGTATCGCACCCTTCTGGCGCCCTTTTCACTTGCGTCACCTGAATCGTCTCGTACTGACTTGGATCCTTTAATCTTGCACACTTAAGCAACTGTTTTGCAGATAATACATGCATTTCACGACATACTGACCAGTAACCAAGGCTTAGAATACGACTTATCAAACTGCTCACACTTACCACATGCTTGTCCTCAAGTGTGAAGACAAACAAAAAGAAATAAGTCGAATTCGAGCCTGGTTACTCCCTGACCAACTCTACCTAGCTAGACTCAAGACTCTGACGAAAAAGAAAAGAAAACAAAATAACGACACAAACACATAACACATATAGTTAACTTAAACACATAGAACAGGCTATATTTTCAACCACCCTTCCCCTCGAGATCAGGTGCAATCCGGCCTTAGGCAGCCTTGAACTTCTGCCGCCCCCCTTTTCTTCCCCAGTCAGTATATCTGCTTGTCAGGATCACCCAATCCTAGGCCAAACACTGGGTTCACTCAGTCACTCATTCCTCACAGGGGATGTTAGGACTGTTTTCTCTCAATTCTAAACCACAGATGTTTCGGACTCATATCTCACATGCAGCTCCTGAAGGTCTTTAAGGCTTGTAATGGGGCTAGTGGTTTGTAGTGTTTGGGGTAGTTGTCCCTAAGGCTCTAGGGTTCAAAAACTAACTACTTATTTTATGAGGGAGAACTGTGTGCATTCGGGCTTCTGGCTAGGGCTTCTTCTTCGGCTGGACAATTTCTGACATTGGCTTCCAACTGGTCAGTAGCTTCTTTGTGGCTTCGCCACCCTTATTCCTTCTTCCTCCTTTCTCTTTTTGTGGTCAAGTATCTGCGACCATTTTCTTCAATTTTCCTTTCTGTGGCTTTGCCACCCTTATTCCTTCTTCTATTTTTTTGGATCTGGAAACTTCAGATCGATTTTCTCCTTCTTTCTTTGTTTTTCTTTTCTTCAGCTGGTTCCTTTTGTATGTCCTCCTGGGCAGTTGCTTCCTTGCCTCACGCCTTGCACGCACACAGTTCCAGTGGCTGATGGGTTATTTCGGGGTATAAGTTAGGCTAGAAAATGGGGTTCTAAGGGTAGGTTTCTCTTTCTTTTTTTTTTCTTTTTTTTTCAAGGGGGTTTCCTACTGCCTTCAGGGTTTGCTACACGCGGTCACCTTGCCCTAGACATCATGTGGTAGCCTCTCTTCTTCTTTTTTTTTTCCAGTATTTAGTGGAAAGTAGTTCCACTTTGGGGTTTCTAACTCACCTTTTAAGAGGGCTTTCGTGTCTGGCCTAAGGGATGGGTTTTTCCTTCATACTTGCATCATCTATACTGACTAGGGGTTACTGGAGGGGGTGGTTTCTGTTTTCCGGCATGCCTTATCTCCCTCAATTCCCTTTACCGTCAGTTCGAAGCAGTTGAGTTTTAAGCCCATTCATAAAACATAACACATAATTTCTAGACCTAAACAAACCCTAAAAAAAACTAACATGCACTGACTCAAATAACACATATATACATGTCATACTGGCCATTTGCTCCCCCTCTCACTTCACAAGTGTCTGCCCCAGATACGGGCTGTGAAGTGAAAATTGGGAATGGCTAGTATGACAGACACACACTTATAACAAACACATATTATATCTAAAAACTTCTCACACTTAGAATTAATTCGCGCACATACTCACACTTTTAGAATCGAGGGTTGTGGACGGGAAGCATGAACAAGTGCTCGGCTAGAAAATTACCTTGTCGTAATCAGGTGTGTATATATCACACTTTTAATTTTACATATTTTATGTGATTGATTGATATGTGTTAAATTGGAGTAGATTTAAATTATATGATGTGAGACTGGTTATGTGTTATTTAATATTGATGGTGCATTATGATGTGGATATGTGATTTGTGTAACAAATATGTTTATCTATAGTATTGAAGTTAATTGATGGAATATATGGATACGTAATTGATGCAATAGATATGTTTTGCATATGGTATTGGAATTAGCTGAATCATTTGATTAAAGAGGATCTGTGATAGTCATATCTTGGATCTGAAATCATAGTGGACATATTGGGACCTTCGGGTCAATCATAGTGGGACCTTCAGGTCAATCATAGCGGGACCTTCGGGTCAAATCATATTGGGACCTACGGGTCAGTTCACAGTGGGACCTACGTGTCAAATCATAGTGGGACCTTCGGGTCAAATCATATTGGCATATTGAAAATCTCGGGCAGATACCAGGCTTGAACTATCACAGAATAATAAACTGAACAGAGTGGCATATGCATATGTACATGAAATTGTTTTTAACATTTGTTGATTATTGTTGTATATATTGGTTAAAGAATATGTTTGATTGTTTGGGCTGTGGAATTAAAGGTAATATTTATATACACTGAGTTGTGGCTCATATAAACCACTAATATTTTTCAGGAATAAGATATCAATGATGCGTGGGTTGATGTGAGTTACAGTTATTATAAGGGTCGGCGGCTGACGCGTTTTTAGCAACCTTCTCCTCCTCATCATTTTTGCATGTAGATAAATGTATAGTATACAGAGTGGTGAGAGAATCTCACTACCGTTTAGAATGTTGTGAAATATGTACTTGATAAATGTTGGCTTTTGATATTATATAATATGGGTGGATTATTTATTTTAAAATTTTAAAATTTTGAATTTATTTATAGTAAGTGCATAAGTCATAAGGGTTGGAGTGTGACAGTAGGTGGTTGGAGGCATGAAGTCCTTTTAGACTAATGGGTGTCAGCCCCTCTGGTGTCTAAAGGCAACCTAGTGGTTCCCAAAATGCTTGTGGACTTTGGTCCTTTGGTGCTGAGGGATCTGCCTTGTAGGCTGTTGATGTGTAAATTTAGGTCTATCAAAACAAAATAATTTTTCACTCAAGTTCAATTAATTAACCCAAATAGTACCACTTTACTGCAAGATTACAGCTTCGTGTGTAGTAATTTAAGGTGTCGATCCACAGGGAAGGCAAGTTTGTCTAACTCACAAAAAATAAAAGACATTTAAGATGTAGGTTTTTGATTGGAGAAAGATTTTAAGACAAAAGAAACAAAGTTTAAATTTCAAATTACACAAGAGAGAGACGAAAGTTACTCCAAACAATTGTAGACAACAAGAGGATTTATCTTTTATATTCGATTCTATCCCATAACATTCGGGACAATTAAGAGCAAACTATAGTGTAGTCACTAAACATGCTAAACACAAATGGTCAAAGAATAGCTAGACACATATTCTTAAAACCAAGTTCCACAATTCTAAAAAATCCTACGGAAGCGCGAGATTCAAAGAACGATTTCAAAAATGCTCAACAACCAATATCAATTTGTCATCTAAACGTATCCAATTGAAAATCCAAGACTACTTTGATCCATCTTATTTCAAGCTAAAGAGGCATTTAAATAAGATTGCAAGACTATCACTAAAGATGCACCTTAAGAGATAGATTAATTCAAAGAACAAGTAGTAAAAGCGAGTATGAAATAGAAACGAACATAGGATAAATCACAAAATTACATTGTCTAACACATGTTTGGAGCAACACAATATTCTTAGCCTAACATGATCAAACTAAGAACAAAGATAATGGAGATGGAAATCCTTGAAACCATGGAACTTGAAGATGATGATTTTGACTTTGGAGAATTCTTCTTTTTCCAACTTCACCAACAATACACGTAACAATTCCACTCCAAATTCTAACCAATTCTTTTTCTCCCCTAAAATCATACACCACTTAATCTCCCAAACATGATGTGTCGAAAAATCTCCAAATTCGTTCCCCCACTTTTGTCCAATTTCCTCTCTCCTTTTTATCTCCAAATCAACCGCCCCTGCTGTGCGAGAAACTGCTATTTTTCAGTTGAAATTACTCTACCCGGCCGGGTGGATTTTTAAGCTATAAAATCACCCGGCTGAGTGACATAAAATCTACCCTCTCTGGACTCCGAACGCGTTCCGGAACTGACCCGGGCGGGTGTTAAACTGTGCTAAATTGACCCGGGCGGGTGTTGAGCATTGAAATCCTTATGCATTCTGAAACTGACCCGTTCGAGTGGTCGTTGGTGCAAAATCTCGCCCGGGCGGGTTCAATACGCCCACGCCTTGAAGAAATGGCCCGAGTGGCGGTGCGATGGCTGCCTGGACGAGAGGTTGCTGCTGCTTCAGCTCTGAATTTGGAACTCTTTCGCAGTGCACGCCAACTGTTTGGTGAAATGACACAATGAGAAAATATACTTGTCTTTTACATAGCACACCAAGTGTTTGATGGAATGTTTAAGTGAGCTCCAGTCAGCTTTTTACATCCTAAACTTCAATAAAAACATGATTTGATGAGTTATAATTTACATAATAATGTGTATTCCAAGGGGAAAGATATAGAAAATATGCTTCGCATCAAATACCCCCAAACTTGAGCTCTTGCTCGCCCTCGAGCAAGATTAACTTTAAGCACAATAACTCAACAAAGTTTAACCCAAAAGTTTTCATCACAAAGAATCATGTAGGGACGTGAATGACAAAATCTAAAACCCCAACTATTCCAATCAAGATTTCTCATTCTCAAGAACAATCTCTCATCAACCTAGAACTTCAAGTCAAGGTGCACTTCAAAGTAAGTTCAAGCATAAGATCTTACAACTCAAACCGTCGTCGTTGACTCGTCAAGCATTATTCATCACATAGACTCGCGGATTTCAAATCAAACTTCTTTAACTCTACCAAGTTATTTACAAAACATCCACAGTGTATCAACAATAAGGTCCAAGGTCTTAAATTATAGGTTGTAATGGGGCTAGGGATGAGGTAGGATAAATATGGATAGTGAGCTCAAAAGCTACACATTTGAGTGCCAAATTCTTCCCTCCTACAACTTCCTTCCAAAGAATCAAATAACAAGACTTTACAACCAAATATTCACTCCCCCAAACTTGAGATCATTCAAGACAAGATTACATCTATAAAAAAAATAGAAGTTCTATCTTTATTTCATCAAACTTTTTTTTTTCTCTTTTGATTTTCTTCTTTTTTTTTTCTTTTTTTCTCTTTTTTTTTTCTCAAAAAACCTCGACTTTTGCAATTTTGGAGGCCGTCTTTTTCATTTCTACTAAGAACTTTATATTACATCGAGTCTCAAAATCTCTACACTTTTATAGAACACCACCCAACACTCACAACTTAATCAACAAAGCACAAGACTTGTAATTAGCACTCAAAAAGTAGCAAAGATCAATGACGAGGCTAAAGTGTGGCTTATTTTAGTGGCTAAGTGATTGGCTAAGTGTTTGCACAAACAATAGAGATTAAGCTCAAAGTGGCTTCTAAGGGAGCATATGTTGGACTAGACATGTGATCATTTGGCCATGGAGTTCATCCTAGTGCCTTATATTCCCCTATCATTGACACACATGAATGCAAGCACGAAACTCAATAAAGCAAATCGATCCAAGATAATTTCCACAAGACATGTGACTTTCATACTCTCCTCAACTCAAGAAATCGGTTGTAGTCACAAAATGCTCTTTCAAATAAATCAATGCACAAATTCCATTCATCCTAAGCTTCAAAGATCAAGTAAAATCAAGCAAGATTTCCCAACTAGAAAGCCGAAGATAAAGCATGCACCCGTCAATTACATTGATTCAAAAACACATTTGGCAAAGAATACACCTCACAAACATGCTTCATGCATAGAAACTCATTCAAACTCATTCAACCCCCCCAAACTTGAATGCTTCATTGTCCTCAATGCAAGTAAAAAGAACATAAAAAGTAAAGGGAGGAGAAGACTCCCCCAAACTTGGCATGATATCCATAGTGCATTCGGGTGGGTGTATATTGCTTTGCAAGTGTGCTCCCTCACAAGCTCCAATGTGAGTTCTATCTCCATGTTGCTCCTACACACAACAAACAACAACAAAAAAAAACACACAAAAAGAAACACTCAATTCAAAGTAAATGTTAGAGGAAAGAATTGAGCAAACAAAACCTCCAACATATGAAAATAAAAATAAAAGAAAAATTAAAAACTTGGGTTGCCTCCCAATCAGCGCCTTTGTTTATAGTCGTTGGCTCGACTTTCTTCATCCTTGATCTACACTTTCGGTTCCACTAGTGCAGCCACTTCTCTTACTTCCATACCACTTTCACCTCCAACATATGCCTTCAAGCGTTGGCCATTCACCTTCCAAAGATTGTGATTTTTCTGATCTCGGATATCAACAGCACCATAGGGATACACCTTGTGCACTACATAAGGACCCCACCATCTTGACTTAAGCTTGCCCGGAAAGAGTTTTAGCCGAGAGTTGTATAATAGGACCAACTTTCCTTCATGGAAATGACGAGGCTTAACGGCTGCATCATGTATCTTTTTAGCGCGCTCCTTGTAGAGATCAACACTCTCATATGCACGAAGCCTAAACTCATCCATTTCATTCATGTCAAACATTCTCTTCTCGGCTGCAGCATCATAGTCCAAATTAAGCTTTTGCAAAGCCCAATAAGCTTTATGCTCAAGTTCTACCGGCAAATGACAAGCTTTTCCAAACACCAACTTGTAAGGCGAAGTTCCAATCGGGGTCTTATATGCCGTTCGATATGCCCACAAAGCATCATCTAGCTTTTGAGCCCAATCCTTCCGAGACGGCTTTACAACTTTCTCAAGCGCCCGCTTTATCTCTCGATTGGACCACTAGTTTGGGGATGATAAGGGGTAGCAACCTTGTGTTGGACACCATATTTTCCTAGGAGATTTTCGAATAGCTTGTTGCAAAAATGAGTTCCTCCATCACTGATTATAGCTCGTGGTGTCCCAAAGCGGTTAAAGATATGATTCTTGATGAACTTCAACACAACTTTGGCATCATTTGTTGCCGAAGCCACTGCCTCTACCCACTTAGAGACATAATCAACAGCTACAAGTATGTATTGCTGCCCATTAGACTTGGGAAACGGTCCCATGAAGTCTATTCCCCAAACATCAAAAAGTTCTACCTCGTGAATATTATTCATTGGCATTTCATTTCTCCACGAGATATTGCCGGTTCTTTGGCAACTGTCACATCTCTCTACATAGGCTTTTGCTTCCTTGAAGATAGATAGCCAAAAGAATCCGGACTGAAGCACTTTAAATGCAGTTTGACGTGCTCCAAAATGGCCGCCATACTCAGAATCATGGCAAGCCGACAAAATCTGAAGGTGCTCATGCTCTCCAACACACCTTCGAATGACTCCATCACTACAAATACGGAAGAGAAATGGATCTTCCCAAACATACATGCGAGTGTCACTAAAAAATTTCTTCTTTTGGTTAGAAGACAACCCTTCAGGTATAATGCCCGTAACAATGTAGTTTGCCAAGTTAGCAAACCACGGCACATATGTTTCCCGAGCCTCCACTTGCAACACTTGTTCATCGGGAAATTTTTCATTGATCCTTTTCTTTTTCTCATCTTCCGTCTCTTCCATGCCTTCTAATCTAGAAAGATGATCAGCTACCAAATTCTCGGTCCCCTTTTTTATCTTTGATTTCCACATCAAATTCTTGTAATAATAGGACCCATCTCACCAAACGAGGTTTTGCATCTTTCTTGTTCATCAAATATTTGATAACTGAATGGTCCGTGAACACTACCACCTTCGTGCCAAGTAAATATGCACGAAACTTCTCAAAAGCATACACAACTGCTAACATTTCCTTCTCCGTCGTGGTGTAGTTCAATTGGGCATCGTTGAGTACTTTGCTAGCATAGTAGATGGCATGTAGGACCTTCTCTCTTCTTTGGCCTAAAACGGCTCCCACGGCGTAGTCCGAAGCATCACACATCAATTCAAATGGTTTCGACCAATCAGGTGTGATAATAATAGGAGCTTCGACTAGCTTCTTCTTGAGCAAATCAAATGCCTCAAGGCATTTATCATCAAAGACGAACTTGGCATCCTTCTCAAGTAGATTGCAAAGAGGTTTTGCAATCTTTGAAAAATCTTTTATGAATTTTCGGTAGAATCCCGCATGACCAAGGAAACTACGAATGCCCTTCACATTTGTTGGAGGAGGTAACTTGGAATTCACTTCAATCTTAGCTTTATCCATCTCCAATCCCAAGTCCGACACCTTGTGTCCCAAAACAATACCTTCCTTCACCATAAATTGACATTTCTCCCAATTAAGCACTAGGTTCGACTCTTCACATCTTTGTAGCACACGGCCCAAGTTGTGTAAACAACAGTCAAAAGTTGAGCCAAACACGGAGAAATCATCCATGAAGATCTCCATAATGTCCTCATTCATGTCGGAGAATATTGCCATCATACAACGTTGAAATGTAGCCGGGGCATTGCACAAACCAAATGGCATCCGGCGGAAGGCATAAGTACCAATAGGGCAAGTGAATGTCGTCTTTTCTTGATCTTCCGGGGCAATTGCAATCTGATTATACCCCGAATATCCATCCAAAAAACAGTAATGAGAATAACCCGCAATCCTATCAAGCAACTGATCCAAAAATGGCAACGGAAAATGATCTTTTCTTGTCGCCTTATTCAATCTTCTGTAGTCCATACAAACTCTCCATGAGTTCACCAATTGAGTTGCTAAGACTTCATTCTTTTCATTGACTGTCACGGTTATTCCTCCTTTCTTGGGTACACATTGCACCGGGCTAACCCACTCACTATCGGATATGGGATAGATCATCCCAAATTTCAATAATTTCTTCACTTCTTTTTCCACCACTTCTTGCATAAGTGGGTTCAACCTTCTTTGTCTCTTTCTTACCGGTTTAGCTCCATTTTCCATCAAAATTTTATGCATACATATCGCCACGTGGTCACTCACCCGGATTATGGCTTTGAGTCGTTGGATTGTGGAGTGTGTTAGTTATGTGAGTGGAGAGACTCTTGAGTCTCTCATTCAATCTATCTCTCTCTCTCATCTCTCGCTAGACCTAAATCTCTCTCTCTGAATTCCCTTTCTTCTCCGATTGATCTTCCACTGTTCTTGGGTAATCTCTCACGGTTTCTTCAGTGAGTGGACAAGTGTGAGTGGTGTGAAGGCAACTGCTTTGGTTGCTGAGAGTTGTGAAAGACTAGGGTTTCTGTGTGAGGTTTTTCTGTGTGAGTTGGTGTTCGGTGCTTCCAGATCCTGTGTGGTTGAGTTGTGTGGTGTTGACTTCTGCGGTGAGAGGTTGATCTCTAGTCAGATTCAACGGTGCTCCCTTGGATTGGTTTCTGGTTGAATAGATCTGGTTATTGGCGGGTTTCTGAGCCATCTTTTGATCTATTCAGTTTCTCTCTTGTTTCTTGTGTTTACCGGAGTGTGCATATCTCTTTTGGTTCGAGAGGATCTTGTTTGTTATCACTAATCCGTTTATTCAGTGTGCAGGCTTCTTAGGAGAACTTTGTTGATACTTCAAGAACCCTAGCTTAGCATATTGACTACAGTTGTAATAGTTGATAGTTCTTTGGTTGTAATCTTGATAACTCAACAAAATCAGTCGCGTGGTTAGAGTTTGACTGAGCGCTCCTAATGAAGAACAAAGAGTTCTTGGTAAATAGTGAATCCGCACCTAATCTGATCCCTACAGGACGAATGAAAATGGAAAGTGCATATATTTTTACGGGACGAAAGGAATATATATTATCATATCTATATTATTTAGTCTATTAGTATTATATATTTCCCATATACTATTGTTTTCTTGTTCATTAGTTATGACTAGTATTAGAGCATCTCCAAGGGAAGAGGTAAATGGAGAGGTAAACTAATATAACTACCATATTTACCTTTTCTTCATGAAAAATCATTCTCCAAGGAGAGAGGTATTTGAGAAGGTATTATACCTTTTTTCCATTTTGAAGAGGTATCTTTACCTCTCCATCGATGGAGAGGTAAAATCATATAACCACCACATTTATCTTCTTTTCATAAAAAATAATTCTCCAAGGGGGAAGGTATTTGAGGATGTATTAACACTTTATATTTTTTTAATGCTTTTGTACTATTATTTTATATTTTTTAAGCGATATACCTTTCTATATACCTTTATAAAAGGTATATTGCACTTTTTGAGAAGGTATAAACATGCTATACCCTTTTAATTTACCTTCTCCTCTTGGAGTTGCTCTTATAGGAGACATTGTTATTCTTTTCAAACAATCTAGAAATATAATTATCATTATTTTGTATTCAATCATTTATTTCAATTCTGTAACTTTCTGGCAAACATCTACAACAAAACATCCCCAACTACCTTTTATCTCTCCACCAATCAAAATCGCGACGCCAGAATCTTATTAAAGGAATTAGTATCACTTCACAACTTTCTTCTCTTAAGTTCAAATATTTTTGTATCCTAACTTATCGCATTATTAATTTAAAGAAATAATAAAAATAAGACTTGATAGTTTATAATTTTCCATTCTTTTCATGTATTGTGAATAAAATATAAACAGTGAGAAAAATATATGAGTTATCATTTAAAACTAACAAGACAAAAAAAAGTGTTTCCATTAAAAACAAGACATAAACTATAAACGAGTTGATGGGTAAGGGGCTAGGAATTGGAAATGGAATCAGAGGCAGAGAGATAGGATTAATGAAGGGTAAGGGGCTAGGAATTGGAAATGGAATCAGAGGAAGATCAATCAACAATCGAAAATGCTTGATTAGCACATCACTTGAATGGTATCGCTCATTTGATTCAACTCTTGAATGTACAGGCCTCCACACCAAAAATACAACACATTCAGATTATTACATAAAAAAATATTGGCTTCCCTCTCCAGATACGCTGCTAGCAGCACACTTGATAATCTCGCTAGCGATCAATAAACGACTTGTTCATAAGATCAACGGCTGAATCCATGAACTGCCATCACC